>NC_083726.1:83666319-83966319 GCF_028564815.1 Eubalaena glacialis | reverse complement strand
AGGAGTGTTGAAAAGCTTACTACCTTGACACTAAAGCAGAACAACGATGAAGGCCTCATGGAGCTGCTGCACGCCTCTCGTTTTGCAAGGATAATCAGGGCCTTACTTCGAAGCTTGGGCTCACGTTGACTTTCACTTTAGGTATAGAGCAGAGCAGGGTGAGCTTCCAACAAGGAACTGGAAACCCAAGGTTTCTTAGGAGAAAACTCATTTTCTTCTCAGAACCATGCCGGCAGTGAGGAAAACCCCGGCAACAACAATGCTTTTCAGGTAGCTTCGAGGCCGCATGAACGGAGCTTTCATAATGGGAAAAGAAGCCTTATGCCATCAGTCTCCAATTTCTAGGTTGACACGCAGCATACACGCAGGACCAGAGCTTACTGTCTCTACGCAGTGTTCTGGTACCGAAACGGTTGCTTAAGCAAAGTCCCTAGGAGTCTTGGAAAGCTTACTACCGTGAAACTAAAGCAGAACAGCGATGAAGGCCTCATGGAGCTGCTGCACGCCTCCCGTTTTGCCAGGATAATCAGGGCCTTACTTCGAGGCTAGTGCTCACATTGACTTTCACGTTTGGTATAGAGCAGAGCAGGGTGAGCTTCCAACTAGGAACTGGAAGCACAAGGTTTCTTTCGAGAAAACTCATTTTCTTCTATGAGCCATGCCGGCTGTAAGTAAAAGCACGGTAACAACAGTGCTTTTCAGGTAGCTTCGGGGCCGCATCAACGGAGCTTTCATAATGGGAAAACTAGCCTTGTGCCATCAGTCTCTAATTTCTAGGTTGACACGCAGCATACACGCAGGAGCAGAGCTTCCTGGTTCTACGCAGTCTTCTGGTACTGAAACGGGTGCTGAAGCAAGGCCCCTAGGAGTGTTGAAAAGCTTACTACCTTGACAGTAAAGCAGAACAACGATGAAGGCCTCATGGAGCTGCTGCACGCCTCTCGTTTTGCAAGGATAATCAGGGCCTTACTTCGAAGCTTGGGCTCACGTTGACTTTCACTTTAGGTATAGAGCAGAGCAGGGTGAGCTTCCAACAAGGAACTGGAAACCCAAGGTTTCTTAGGAGAAAACTCATTTTCTTCTCAGAACCATGCCGGCAGTGAGGAAAACCCCGGCAACAACAATGCTTTTCAGGTAGCTTCGAGGCCGCATGAACGGAGCTTTCATAATGGGAAAAGAAGCCTTATGCCATCAGTCTCCAATTTCTAGGTTGACACGCAGCATACACGCAGGACCAGAGCTTACTGTCTCTACGCAGTGTTCTGGTACCGAAACGGTTGCTTAAGCAAAGTCCCTAGGAGTCGTGGAAAGCTTACTACCGTGAAACTAAAGCAGAACAGCGATGAAGGCCTCATGGAGCTGCTGCACGCCTCCCGTTTTGCCAGGATAATCTGGGCCTTACTTCGAGGCTAGTGCTCACATTGACTTTCACGTTTGGTATAGAGCAGAGCAGGGTGAGCTTCCAACTAGGAAATGGAAGCACAAGGTTTCTTTCGAGAAAACTCATTTTCTTCTATGAGCCATGCCGGCTGTAAGTAAAAGCACGGTAACAACAGTGCTTTTCAGGTAGCTTCGGGGCCGCATCAACGGAGCTTTCATAATGGGAAAACTAGCCTTGTGCCATCAGTCTCTAATTTCTAGGTTGACACGCAGCATACACGCAGGAGCAGAGCTTCCTGGTTCTACGCAGTGTTCTGGTACTGAAACGGGTGCTGAAGCAAGGCCCCTAGGAGTGTTGAAAAGCTTACTACCTTGACACTAAAGCAGAACAACGATGAAGGCCTCATGGAGCCGCTGCACGCCTCTCGTTTTGCAAGGATAATCAGGGCCTTACTTCGAAGCTTGGGCTCACGTTGACTTTCACTTTAGGTATAGAGCAGAGCAGGGTGAGCTTCCAACAAGGAACTGGAAACCCAAGGTTTCTTAGGAGAAAACTCATTTGCTTCTCAGAACCATGCCGGCAGTGAGGAAAACCCCGGCAACAACAATGCTTTTCAGGTAGCTTCGAGGCCGCATGAACGGAGCTTTCATAATGGGAAAAGAAGCCTTATGCCATCAGTCTCCAATTTCTAGGTTGACACGCAGCATACACGCAGGACCAGAGCTTACTGTCTCTACGCAGTGTTCTGGTACCGAAACGGTTGCTTAAGCAAAGTCCCTAGGAGTCTTGGAAAGCTTACTACCGTGAAACTAAAGCAGAACAGCGATGAAGGCCTCATGGAGCTGCTGCACGCCTCCCGTTTTGCCAGGATAATCAGGGCCTTACTTCGAGGCTAGTGCTCACATTGACTTTCACGTTTGGTATAGAGCAGAGCAGGGTGAGCTTCCAACTAGGAACTGGAAGCACAAGGTTTCTTTCGAGAAAACTCATTTTCTTCTATGAGCCATGCCGGCTGTAAGTAAAAGCACGGTAACAACAGTGCTTTTCAGGTAGCTTCGGGGCCGCATCAACGGAGCTTTCATAATGGGAAAACTAACCTTGTGCCATCAGTCTCTAATTTCTAGGTTGACACGCAGCATACACGCAGGAGCAGAGCTTGCTGGTTCTACGCAGTGTTCTGGTACTGAAACGGGTGCTGAAGCAAGGCCCCTAGGAGTGTTGAAAAGCTTACTACCTTGACACTAAAGCAGAACAACGATGAAGGCCTCATGGAGCTGCTGCACGCCTCTCGTTTTGCAAGGATAATCAGGGCCTTACTTCGAAGCTTGGGCTCACGTTGACTTTCACTTTAGGTATAGAGCAGAGCAGGGTGAGCTTCCAACAAGGAACTGGAAACCCAAGGTTTCTTAGGAGAAAACTCATTTTCTTCTCAGAACCATGCCGGCAGTGAGGAAAACCCCGGCAACAACAATGCTTTTCAGGTAGCTTCGAGGCCGCATGAACGGAGCTTTCATAATGGGAAAAGAAGCCTTATGCCATCAGTCTCCAATTTCTAGGTTGACACGCAGCATACACGCAGGACCAGAGCTTACTGTCTCTACGCAGTGTTCTGGTACCGAAACGGTTGCTTAAGCAAAGTCCCTAGGAGTCTTGGAAAGCTTACTACCGTGAAACTAAAGCAGAACAGCGATGAAGGCCTCATGGAGCTGCTGCACGCCTCCCGTTTTGCCAGGATAATCAGGGCCTTACTTCGAGGCTAGTGCTCACATTGACTTTCACGTTTGGTATAGAGCAGAGCAGGGTGAGCTTCCAACTAGGAACTGGAAGCACAAGGTTTCTTTCGAGAAAACTCATTTTCTTCTATGAGCCATGCCGGCTGTAAGTAAAAGCACGGTAACAACAGTGCTTTTCAGGTAGCTTCGGGGCCGCATCAACGGAGCTTTCATAATGGGAAAACTAGCCTTGTGCCATCAGTCTCTAATTTCTAGGTTGACACGCAGCATACACGCAGGAGCAGAGCTTCCTGGTTCTACGCAGTCTTCTGGTACTGAAACGGGTGCTGAAGCAAGGCCCCTAGGAGTGTTGAAAAGCTTACTACCTTGACAGTAAAGCAGAACAACGATGAAGGCCTCATGGAGCTGCTGCACGCCTCTCGTTTTGCAAGGATAATCAGGGCCTTACTTCGAAGCTTGGGCTCACGTTGACTTTCACTTTAGGTATAGAGCAGAGCAGGGTGAGCTTCCAACAAGGAACTGGAAACCCAAGGTTTCTTAGGAGAAAACTCATTTTCTTCTCAGAACCATGCCGGCAGTGAGGAAAACCCCGGCAACAACAATGCTTTTCAGGTAGCTTCGAGGCCGCATGAACGGAGCTTTCATAATGGGAAAAGAAGCCTTATGCCATCAGTCTCCAATTTCTAGGTTGACACGCAGCATACACGCAGGACCAGAGCTTACTGTCTCTACGCAGTGTTCTGGTACCGAAACGGTTGCTTAAGCAAAGTCCCTAGGAGTCGTGGAAAGCTTACTACCGTGAAACTAAAGCAGAACAGCGATGAAGGCCTCATGGAGCTGCTGCACGCCTCCCGTTTTGCCAGGATAATCTGGGCCTTACTTCGAGGCTAGTGCTCACATTGACTTTCACGTTTGGTATAGAGCAGAGCAGGGTGAGCTTCCAACTAGGAACTGGAAGCACAAGGTTTCTTTCGAGAAAACTCATTTTCTTCTATGAGCCATGCCGGCTGTAAGTAAAAGTACGGTAACAACAGTGCTTTTCAGGTAGCTTCGGGGCCGCATCAACGGAGCTTTCATAATGGGAAAACTAGCCTTGTGCCATCAGTCTCTAATTTGTAGGTTGACACGCAGCATACACGCAGGAGCAGGGCTTCCTGGTTCTACGCAGTCTTCTGGTACTGAAACGGGTGCTGAAGCAAGGCCCCTAGGAGTGTTGAAAAGCTTACTACCTTGACACTAAAGCAGAACAACGATGAAGGCCTCATGGAGCCACTGCACGCCTCTCGTTTTGCAAGGATAATCAGGGCCTTACTTCGAAGCTTGGGCTCACGTTGACTTTCACTTTAGGTATAGAGCAGAGCAGGGTGAGCTTCCAACAAGGAACTGGAAACACAAGGTTTCTTAGGAGAAAACTCATTTTCTTCTCAGAACCATGCCGGCAGTGAGGAAAACCCCGGCAACAACAATGCTTTTCAGGTAACTTCGAGGCCGCATGAACGGAGCTTTCATAATGGGAAAAGAAGCCTTATGCCATCAGTCTCCAATTTCTAGGTTGACACGCAGCATACACGCAGGACCAGAGCTTACTGTCTCTACGCAGTGTTCTGGTACCGAAACGGTTGCTTAATCAAAGTCCCTAGGAGTCATGGAAAGCTTACTACCGTGAAACTAAAGCAGAACAGCGATGAAGGCCTCATGGAGCTGCTGCACGCCTCCCGTTTTGCCAGGATAATCAGGGCCTTACTTCGAGGCTAGTGCTCACATTGACTTTCACGTTTGTTATAGAGCAGAGCAGGGTGAGCTTCCAACTAGGAACTGGAAGCACAAGGTTTCTTTCGAGAAAACTCATTTTCTTCTATGAGCCATGCCGGCTGTAAGTAAAAGCACGGTAACAACAGTGCTTTTCAGGTAGCTTCGGGGCCGCATCAACGGAGCTTTCATAATGGGAAAACTAGCCTTGTGCCATCAGTCTCTAATTTCTAGGTTGACACGCAGCATACACGCAGGAGCAGAGCTTCCTGGTTCTACGCAGTCTTCTGGTACTGAAACGGGTGCTGAAGCAAGGCCCCTAGGAGTGTTGAAAAGCTTACTACCTTGACACTAAAGCAGAACAACGATGAAGGCCTCATGGAGCCGCTGCACGCCTCTCGTTTTGCAAGGATAATCAGGGCCTTACTTCGAAGCTTGGGCTCACGTTGACTTTCACTTTAGGTATAGAGCAGAGCAGGGTGAGCTTCCAACAAGGAACTGGAAACCCAAGGTTTCTTAGGAGAAAACTCATTTTCTTCTCAGAACCATGCCGGCAGTGAGGAAAACCCCGGCAACAACAATGCTTTTCAGGTAGCTTCGAGGCCGCATGAACGGAGCTTTCATAATGGGAAAAGAAGCCTTATGCCATCAGTCTCCAATTTCTAGGTTGACACGCAGCATACACGCAGGACCAGAGCTTACTGTCTCTACGCAGTGTTCTGGTACCAAAACGGTTGCTTAAGCAAAGTCCCTAGGAGTCTTGGAAAGCTTACTACCGTGAAACTAAAGCAGAACAGCGATGAAGGCCTCATGGAGCTGCTGCACGCCTCCCGTTTTGCCAGGATAATCAGGGCCTTACTTCGAGGCTAGTGCTCACATTGACTTTCACGTTTGGTATAGAGCAGAGCTGGGTGAGCTTCCAACAAGGAACTGGAAACCCAAGGTTTCTTAGGAGAAAACTCATTTTCTTCTCAGAACCATGCCGGCAGTGAGGAAAACCCCGGCAACAACAATGCTTTTCAGGTAGCTTCGAGGCCGCATGAACGGAGCTTTCATAATGGGAAAAGAAGCCTTATGCCATCAGTCTCCAATTTCTAGGTTGACACGCAGCATACACGCAGGACCAGAGCTTACTGTCTCTACGCAGTGTTCTGGTACCGAAACGGTTGCTTAAGCAAAGTCCCTAGGAGTCTTGGAAAGCTTACTACCGTGAAACTAAAGCAGAACAGCGATGAAGGCCTCATGGAGCTGCTGCACGCCTCCCGTTTTGCCAGGATAATCAGGGCCTTACTTCGAGGCTAGTGCTCACATTGACTTTCACGTTTGGTATAGAGCAGAGCAGGGTGAGCTTCCAACTAGGAACTGGAAGCACAAGGTTTCTTTCGAGAAAACTCATTTTCTTCTATGAGCCATGCCGGCTGTAAGTAAAAGCACGGTAACAACAGTGCTTTTCAGGTAGCTTCGGGGCCGCATCAACGGAGCTTTCATAATGGGAAAACTAGCCTTGTGCCATCAGTCTCTAATTTCTAGGTTGACACGCAGCATACACGCAGGAGCAGAGCTTCCTGGTTCTACGCAGTCTTCTGGTACTGAAACGGGTGCTGAAGCAAGGCCCGTAGGAGTGTTGAAAAGCTTACTACCTTGACACTAAAGCAGAACAACGATGAAGGCCTCATGGAGCCGCTGCACGCCTCTCGTTTTGCAAGGATAATCAGGGCCTTACTTCGAAGCTTGGGCTCACGTTGACTTTCACTTTAGGTATAGAGCAGAGCAGGGTGAGCTTCCAACAAGGAACTGGAAACCCAAGGTTTCTTAGGAGAAAACTCATTTTCTTCTCAGAACCATGCCGGCAGTGAGGAAAACCCCGGCAACAACAATGCTTTTCAGGTAGCTTCGAGGCCGCATGAACGGAGCTTTCATAATGGGAAAAGAAGCCTTATGCCATCAGTCTCCAATTTCTAGGTTGACACGCAGCATACACGCAGGACCAGAGCTTACTGTCTCTACGCAGTGTTCTGGTACCGAAACGGTTGCTTAAGCAAAGTCCCTAGGAGTCGTGGAAAGCTTACTACCGTGAAACTAAAGCAGAACAGCGATGAAGGCCTCATGGAGCTGCTGCACGCCTCCCGTTTTGCCAGGATAATCAGGGCCTTACTTCGAGGCTAGTGCTCACATTGACTTTCACGTTTGGTATAGAGCAGAGCAGGGTGAGCTTCCAACTAGGAACTGGAAGCACAAGGTTTCTTTCGAGAAAACTCATTTTCTTCTATGAGCCATGCCGGCTGTAAGTAAAAGCACGGTAACAACAGTGCTTTTCAGGTAGCTTCGGGGCCGCATCAACGGAGCTTTCATAATGGGAAAACTAACCTTGTGCCATCAGTCTCTAATTTCTAGGTTGACACGCAGCATACACGCAGGAGCAGAGCTTGCTGGTTCTACGCAGTGTTCTGGTACTGAAACGGGTGCTGAAGCAAGGCCCCTAGGAGTGTTGAAAAGCTTACTACCTTGACACTAAAGCAGAACAACGATGAAGGCCTCATGGAGCTGCTGCACGCCTCACGTTTTGCAAGGATAATCAGGGCCTTACTTCGAAGCTTGGGCTCACGTTGACTTTCACTTTAGGTATAGAGCAGAGCAGGGTGAGCTTCCAACAAGGAACTGGAAACCCAAGGTTTCTTAGGAGAAAACTCATTTTCTTCTCAGAACCATGCCGGCAGTGAGGAAAACCCCGGCAACAACAATGCTTTTCAGGTAGCTTCGAGGCCGCATGAACGGAGCTTTCATAATGGGAAAAGAAGCCTTATGCCATCAGTCTCCAATTTCTAGGTTGACACGCAGCATACACGCAGGACCAGAGCTTACTGTCTCTACGCAGTGTTCTGGTACTGAAACGGTTGCTTAAGCAAAGTCCCTAGGAGTCGTGGAAAGCTTACTACCGTGAAACTAAAGCAGAACAGCGATGAAGGCCTCATGGAGCTGCTGCACGCCTCCCGTTTTGCCAGGATAATCTGGGCCTTACTTCGAGGCTAGTGCTCACATTGACTTTCACGTTTGGTATAGAGCAGAGCAGGGTGAGCTTCCAACTAGGAACTGGAAGCACAAGGTTTCTTTCGAGAAAACTCATTTTCTTCTATGAGCCATGCCGGCTGTAAGTAAAAGCACGGTAACAACAGTGCTTTTCAGGTAGCTTCGGGGCCGCATCAACGGAGCTTTCATAATGGGAAAACTAGCCTTGTGCCATCAGTCTCTAATTTCTAGGTTGACACGCAGCATACACGCAGGAGCAGGGCTTCCTGGTTCTACGCAGTCTTCTGGTACTGAAACGGGTGCTGAAGCAAGGCCCCTAGGAGTGTTGAAAAGCTTACTACCTTGACACTAAAGCAGAACAACGATGAAGGCCTCATGGAGCCGCTGCACGCCTCTCGTTTTGCAAGGATAATCAGGGCCTTACTTCGAAGCTTGGGCTCACGTTGACTTTCACTTTAGGTATAGAGCAGAGCAGGGTGAGCTTCCAACAAGGAACTGGAAACCCAAGGTTTCTTAGGAGAAAACTCATTTTCTTCTCAGAACCATGCCGGCAGTGAGGAAAACCCCGGCAACAACAATGCTTTTCAGGTAGCTTCGAGGCCGCATGAACGGAGCTTTCATAATGGGAAAAGAAGCCTTATGCCATCAGTCTCCAATTTCTAGGTTGACACGCAGCATACACGCAGGACCAGAGCTTACTGTCTCTACGCAGTGTTCTGGTACCGAAACGGTTGCTTAAGCAAAGTCCCTAGGAGTCATGGAAAGCTTACTACCGTGAAACTAAAGCAGAACAGCGATGAAGGCCTCATGGAGCTGCTGCACGCCTCCCGTTTTGCCAGGATAATCTGGGCCTTACTTCGAGGCTAGTGCTCACATTGACTTTCACGTTTGGTATAGAGCAGAGCAGGGTGAGCTTCCAACTAGGAACTGGAAGCACAAGGTTTCTTTCGAGAAAACTCATTTTCTTCTATGAGCCATGCCGGCTGTAAGTAAAAGCACGGTAACAACAGTGCTTTTCAGGTAGCTTCGGGGCCGCATCAACGGAGCTTTCATAATGGGAAAATTAGCCTTGTGCCATCAGTCTCTAATTTCTAGGTTGACACGCAGCATACACGCAGGAGCAGGGCTTCCTGGTTCTACGCAGTGTTCTGGTACTGAAACGGGTGCTGAAGCAAGGCCCCTAGGAGTGTTGAAAAGCTTACTACCTTGACACTAAAGCAGAACAACGATGAAGGCCTCATGGAGCCGCTGCACGCCTCTCGTTTTGCAAGGATAATCAGGGCCTTACTTCGAAGCTTGGGCTCACGTTGACTTTCACTTTAGGTATAGAGCAGAGCAGGGTGAGCTTCCAACAAGGAACTGGAAACCCAAGGTTTCTTAGGAGAAAACTCATTTTCTTCTCAGAACCATGCCGGCAGTGAGGAAAACCCCGGCAACAACAATGCTTTTCAGGTAGCTTCGAGGCCGCATGAACGGAGCTTTCATAATGGGAAAAGAAGCCTTATGCCATCAGTCTCCAATTTCTAGGTTGACACGCAGCATACACGCAGGACCAGAGCTTACTGTCTCTACGCAGTGTTCTGGTACCGAAACGGTTGCTTAATCAAAGTCCCTAGGAGTCATGGAAAGCTTACTACCGTGAAACTAAAGCAGAACAGCGATGAAGGCCTCATGGAGCTGCTGCACGCCTCCCGTTTTGCCAGGATAATCAGGGCCTTACTTCGAGGCTAGTGCTCACATTGACTTTCACGTTTGTTATAGAGCAGAGCAGGGTGAGCTTCCAACTAGGAACTGGAAGCACAAGGTTTCTTTCGAGAAAACTCATTTTCTTCTATGAGCCATGCCGGCTGTAAGTAAAAGCACGGTAACAACAGTGCTTTTCAGGTAGCTTCGGGGCCGCATCAACGGAGCTTTCATAATGGGAAAACTAGCCTTGTGCCATCAGTCTCTAATTTCTAGGTTGACACGCAGCACACACGCAGGAGCAGAGCTTCCTGGTTCTACGCAGTCTTCTGGTACTGAAACGGGTGCTGAAGCAAGGCCCCTAGGAGTGTTGAAAAGCTTACTACCTTGACACTAAAGCAGAACAACGATGAAGGCCTCATGGAGCCGCTGCACGCCTCTCGTTTTGCAAGGATAATCAGGGCCTTACTTCGAAGCTTGGGCTCACGTTGACTTTCACTTTAGGTATAGAGCAGAGCAGGGTGAGCTTCCAACAAGGAACTGGAAACCCAAGGTTTCTTAGGAGAAAACTCATTTTCTTCTCAGAACCATGCCGGCAGTGAGGAAAACCCCGGCAACAACAATGCTTTTCAGGTAGCTTCGAGGCCGCATGAACGGAGCTTTCATAATGGGAAAAGAAGCCTTATGCCATCAGTCTCCAATTTCTAGGTTGACACGCAGCATACACGCAGGACCAGAGCTTACTGTCTCTACGCAGTGTTCTGGTACCAAAACGGTTGCTTAAGCAAAGTCCCTAGGAGTCTTGGAAAGCTTACTACCGTGAAACTAAAGCAGAACAGCGATGAAGGCCTCATGGAGCTGCTGCACGCCTCCCGTTTTGCCAGGATAATCAGGGCCTTACTTCGAGGCTAGTGCTCACATTGACTTTCACGTTTGGTATAGAGCAGAGCTGGGTGAGCTTCCAACAAGGAACTGGAAACCCAAGGTTTCTTAGGAGAAAACTCATTTTCTTCTCAGAACCATGCCGGCAGTGAGGAAAACCCCGGCAACAACAATGCTTTTCAGGTAGCTTCGAGGCCGCATGAACGGAGCTTTCATAATGGGAAAAGAAGCCTTATGCCATCAGTCTCCAATTTCTAGGTTGACACGCAGCATACACGCAGGACCAGAGCTTACTGTCTCTACGCAGTGTTCTGGTACCGAAACGGTTGCTTAAGCAAAGTCCCTAGGAGTCTTGGAAAGCTTACTACCGTGAAACTAAAGCAGAACAGCGATGAAGGCCTCATGGAGCTGCTGCACGCCTCCCGTTTTGCCAGGATAATCAGGGCCTTACTTCGAGGCTAGTGCTCACATTGACTTTCACGTTTGGTATAGAGCAGAGCAGGGTGAGCTTCCAACTAGGAACTGGAAGCACAAGGTTTCTTTCGAGAAAACTCATTTTCTTCTATGAGCCATGCCGGCTGTAAGTAAAAGCACGGTAACAACAGTGCTTTTCAGGTAGCTTCGGGGCCGCATCAACGGAGCTTTCATAATGGGAAAACTAGCCTTGTGCCATCAGTCTCTAATTTCTAGGTTGACACGCAGCATACACGCAGGAGCAGAGCTTCCTGGTTCTACGCAGTCTTCTGGTACTGAAACGGGTGCTGAAGCAAGGCCCGTAGGAGTGTTGAAAAGCTTACTACCTTGACACTAAAGCAGAACAACGATGAAGGCCTCATGGAGCCGCTGCACGCCTCTCGTTTTGCAAGGATAATCAGGGCCTTACTTCGAAGCTTGGGCTCACGTTGACTTTCACTTTAGGTATAGAGCAGAGCAGGGTGAGCTTCCAACAAGGAACTGGAAACCCAAGGTTTCTTAGGAGAAAACTCATTTTCTTCTCAGAACCATGCCGGCAGTGAGGAAAACCCCGGCAACAACAATGCTTTTCAGGTAGCTTCGAGGCCGCATGAACGGAGCTTTCATAATGGGAAAAGAAGCCTTATGCCATCAGTCTCCAATTTCTAGGTTGACACGCAGCATACACGCAGGACCAGAGCTTACTGTCTCTACGCAGTGTTCTGGTACCGAAACGGTTGCTTAAGCAAAGTCCCTAGGAGTCGTGGAAAGCTTACTACCGTGAAACTAAAGCAGAACAGCGATGAAGGCCTCATGGAGCTGCTGCACGCCTCCCGTTTTGCCAGGATAATCAGGGCCTTACTTCGAGGCTAGTGCTCACATTGACTTTCACGTTTGGTATAGAGCAGAGCAGGGTGAGCTTCCAACTAGGAACTGGAAGCACAAGGTTTCTTTCGAGAAAACTCATTTTCTTCTATGAGCCATGCCGGCTGTAAGTAAAAGCACGGTAACAACAGTGCTTTTCAGGTAGCTTCGGGGCCGCATCAACGGAGCTTTCATAATGGGAAAACTAACCTTGTGCCATCAGTCTCTAATTTCTAGGTTGACACGCAGCATACACGCAGGAGCAGAGCTTGCTGGTTCTACGCAGTGTTCTGGTACTGAAACGGGTGCTGAAGCAAGGCCCCTAGGAGTGTTGAAAAGCTTACTACCTTGACACTAAAGCAGAACAACGATGAAGGCCTCATGGAGCTGCTGCACGCCTCACGTTTTGCAAGGATAATCAGGGCCTTACTTCGAAGCTTGGGCTCACGTTGACTTTCACTTTAGGTATAGAGCAGAGCAGGGTGAGCTTCCAACAAGGAACTGGAAACCCAAGGTTTCTTAGGAGAAAACTCATTTTCTTCTCAGAACCATGCCGGCAGTGAGGAAAACCCCGGCAACAACAATGCTTTTCAGGTAGCTTCGAGGCCGCATGAACGGAGCTTTCATAATGGGAAAAGAAGCCTTATGCCATCAGTCTCCAATTTCTAGGTTGACACGCAGCATACACGCAGGACCAGAGCTTACTGTCTCTACGCAGTGTTCTGGTACTGAAACGGTTGCTTAAGCAAAGTCCCTAGGAGTCGTGGAAAGCTTACTACCGTGAAACTAAAGCAGAACAGCGATGAAGGCCTCATGGAGCTGCTGCACGCCTCCCGTTTTGCCAGGATAATCTGGGCCTTACTTCGAGGCTAGTGCTCACATTGACTTTCACGTTTGGTATAGAGCAGAGCAGGGTGAGCTTCCAACTAGGAACTGGAAGCACAAGGTTTCTTTCGAGAAAACTCATTTTCTTCTATGAGCCATGCCGGCTGTAAGTAAAAGCACGGTAACAACAGTGCTTTTCAGGTAGCTTCGGGGCCGCATCAACGGAGCTTTCATAATGGGAAAACTAGCCTTGTGCCATCAGTCTCTAATTTCTAGGTTGACACGCAGCATACACGCAGGAGCAGGGCTTCCTGGTTCTACGCAGTCTTCTGGTACTGAAACGGGTGCTGAAGCAAGGCCCCTAGGAGTGTTGAAAAGCTTACTACCTTGACACTAAAGCAGAACAACGATGAAGGCCTCATGGAGCCGCTGCACGCCTCTCGTTTTGCAAGGATAATCAGGGCCTTACTTCGAAGCTTGGGCTCACGTTGACTTTCACTTTAGGTATAGAGCAGAGCAGGGTGAGCTTCCAACAAGGAACTGGAAACCCAAGGTTTCTTAGGAGAAAACTCATTTTCTTCTCAGAACCATGCCGGCAGTGAGGAAAACCCCGGCAACAACAATGCTTTTCAGGTAGCTTCGAGGCCGCATGAACGGAGCTTTCATAATGGGAAAAGAAGCCTTATGCCATCAGTCTCCAATTTCTAGGTTGACACGCAGCATACACGCAGGACCAGAGCTTACTGTCTCTACGCAGTGTTCTGGTACCGAAACGGTTGCTTAAGCAAAGTCCCTAGGAGTCATGGAAAGCTTACTACCGTGAAACTAAAGCAGAACAGCGATGAAGGCCTCATGGAGCTGCTGCACGCCTCCCGTTTTGCCAGGATAATCTGGGCCTTACTTCGAGGCTAGTGCTCACATTGACTTTCACGTTTGGTATAGAGCAGAGCAGGGTGAGCTTCCAACTAGGAACTGGAAGCACAAGGTTTCTTTCGAGAAAACTCATTTTCTTCTATGAGCCATGCCGGCTGTAAGTAAAAGCACGGTAACAACAGTGCTTTTCAGGTAGCTTCGGGGCCGCATCAACGGAGCTTTCATAATGGGAAAATTAGCCTTGTGCCATCAGTCTCTAATTTCTAGGTTGACACGCAGCATACACGCAGGAGCAGGGCTTCCTGGTTCTACGCAGTGTTCTGGTACTGAAACGGGTGCTGAAGCAAGGCCCCTAGGAGTGTTGAAAAGCTTACTACCTTGACACTAAAGCAGAACAACGATGAAGGCCTCATGGAGCCGCTGCACGCCTCTCGTTTTGCAAGGATAATCAGGGCCTTACTTCGAAGCTTGGGCTCACGTTGACTTTCACTTTAGGTATAGAGCAGAGCAGGGTGAGCTTCCAACAAGGAACTGGAAACCCAAGGTTTCTTAGGAGAAAACTCATTTTCTTCTCAGAACCATGCCGGCAGTGAGGAAAACCCCGGCAACAACAATGCTTTTCAGGTAGCTTCGAGGCCGCATGAACGGAGCTTTCATAATGGGAAAAGAAGCCTTATGCCATCAGTCTCCAATTTCTAGGTTGACACGCAGCATACACGCAGGACCAGAGCTTACTGTCTCTACGCAGTGTTCTGGTACCGAAACGGTTGCTTAAGCAAAGTCCCTAGGAGTCTTGGAAAGCTTACTACCGTGAAACTAAAGCAGAACAGCGATGAAGGCCTCATGGAGCTGCTGCACGCCTCCCGTTTTGCCAGGATAATCAGGGCCTTACTTCGAGGCTAGTGCTCACATTGACTTTCACGTTTGGTATAGAGCAGAGCAGGGTGAGCTTCCAACTAGGAACTGGAAGCACAAGGTTTCTTTCGAGAAAACTCATTTTCTTCTATGAGCCATGCCGGCTGTAAGTAAAAGCACGGTAACAACAGTGCTTTTCAGGTAGCTTCGGGGCCGCATCAACGGAGCTTTCATAATGGGAAAACTAGCCTTGTGCCATCAGTCTCTAATTTCTAGGTTGACACGCAGCATACACGCAGGAGCAGAGCTTCCTGGTTCTACGCAGTCTTCTGGTACTGAAACGGGTGCTGAAGCAAGGCCCCTAGGAGTGTTGAAAAGCTTACTACCTTGACACTAAAGCAGAACAACGATGAAGGCCTCATGGAGCCGCTGCACGCCTCTCGTTTTGCAAGGATAATCAGGGCCTTACTTCGAAGCTTGGGCTCACGTTGACTTTCACTTTAGGTATAGAGCAGAGCAGGGTGAGCTTCCAACAAGGAACTGGAAACCCAAGGTTTCTTAGGAGAAAACTCATTTTCTTCTCAGAACCATGCCGGCAGTGAGGAAAACCCCGGCAACAACAATGCTTTTCAGGTAGCTTCGAGGCCGCATGAACGGAGCTTTCATAATGGGAAAAGAAGCCTTATGCCATCAGTCTCCAATTTCTAGGTTGACACGCAGCATACACGCAGGACCAGAGCTTACTGTCTCTACGCAGTGTTCTGGTACCAAAACGGTTGCTTAAGCAAAGTCCCTAGGAGTCTTGGAAAGCTTACTACCGTGAAACTAAAGCAGAACAGCGATGAAGGCCTCATGGAGCTGCTGCACGCCTCCCGTTTTGCCAGGATAATCAGGGCCTTACTTCGAGGCTAGTGCTCACATTGACTTTCACGTTTGGTATAGAGCAGAGCAGGGTGAGCTTCCAACTAGGAACTGGAAGCACAAGGTTTCTTTCGAGAAAACTCATTTTCTTCTATGAGCCATGCCGGCTGTAAGTAAAAGCACGGTAACAACAGTGCTTTTCAGGTAGCTTCGGGGCCGCATCAACGGAGCTTTCATAATGGGAAAACTAGCCTTGTGCCATCAGTCTCTAATTTCTAGGTTGACACGCAGCATACACGCAGGAGCAGAGCTTCCTGGTTCTATGCAGTGTTCTGGTACTGAAACGGGTGCTGAAGCAAGGCCCCTAGGAGTGTTGAAAAGCTTACTACCTTGACACTAAAGCAGAACAACGATGAAGGCCTCATGGAGCTGCTGCACGCCTCTCGTTTTGCAAGGATAATCAGGGCCTTACTTCGAAGCTTGGGCTCACGTTGACTTTCACTTTAGGTATAGAGCAGAGCAGGGTGAGCTTCCAACAAGGAACTGGAAACCCAAGGTTTCTTAGGAGAAAACTCATTTTCTTCTCAGAACCATGCCGGCAGTGAGGAAAACCCCGGCAACAACAATGCTTTTCAGGTAGCTTCGAGGCCGCATGAACGGAGCTTTCATAATGGGAAAAGAAGCCTTATGCCATCAGTCTCCAATTTCTAGGTTGACACGCAGCATACACGCAGGACCAGAGCTTACTGTCTCTACGCAGTGTTCTGGTACCGAAACGGTTGCTTAAGCAAAGTCCCTAGGAGTCGTGGAAAGCTTACTACCGTGAAACTAAAGCAGAACAGCGATGAAGGCCTCATGGAGCTGCTGCACGCCTCCCGTTTTGCCAGGATAATCTGGGCCTTACTTCGAGGCTAGTGCTCACATTGACTTTCACGTTTGGTATAGAGCAGAGCAGGGTGAGCTTCCAACTAGGAAATGGAAGCACAAGGTTTCTTTCGAGAAAACTCATTTTCTTCTATGAGCCATGCCGGCTGTAAGTAAAAGCACGGTAACAACAGTGCTTTTCAGGTAGCTTCGGGGCCGCATCAACGGAGCTTTCATAATGGGAAAACTAGCCTTGTGCCATCAGTCTCTAATTTCTAGGTTGACACGCAGCATACACGCAGGAGCAGAGCTTCCTGGTTCTACGCAGTCTTCTGGTACTGAAACGGGTGCTGAAGCAAGGCCCCTAGGAGTGTTGAAAAGCTTACTACCTTGACACTAAAGCAGAACAACGATGAAGGCCTCATGGAGCTGCTGCACGCCTCTCGTTTTGCAAGGATAATCAGGGCCTTACTTCGAAGCTTGGGCTCACGTTGACTTTCACTTTAGGTATAGAGCAGAGCAGGGTGAGCTTCCAACAAGGAACTGGAAACCCAAGGTTTCTTAGGAGAAAACTCATTTTCTTCTCAGAACCATGCCGGCAGTGAGGAAAACCCCGGCAACAACAATGCTTTTCAGGTAGCTTCGAGGCCGCATGAACGGAGCTTTCATAATGGGAAAAGAAGCCTTATGCCATCAGTCTCCAATTTCTAGGTTGACACGCAGCATACACGCAGGACCAGAGCTTACTGTCTCTACGCAGTGTTCTGGTACCGAAACGGTTGCTTAAGCAAAGTCCCTAGGAGTCTTGGAAAGCTTACTACCGTGAAACTAAAGCAGAACAGCGATGAAGGCCTCATGGAGCTGCTGCACGCCTCCCGTTTTGCCAGGATAATCAGGGCCTTACTTCGAGGCTAGTGCTCACATTGACTTTCACGTTTGGTATAGAGCAGAGCAGGGTGAGCTTCCAACTAGGAACTGGAAGCACAAGGTTTCTTTCGAGAAAACTCATTTTCTTCTATGAGCCATGCCGGCTGTAAGTAAAAGCACGGTAACAACAGTGCTTTTCAGGTAGCTTCGGGGCCGCATCAACGGAGCTTTCATAATGGGAAAACTAGCCTTGTGCCATCAGTCTCTAATTTCTAGGTTGACACGCAGCATACACGCAGGAGCAGAGCTTCCTGGTTCTACGCAGTCTTCTGGTACTGAAACGGGTGCTGAAGCAAGGCCCCTAGGAGTGTTGAAAAGCTTACTACCTTGACACTAAAGCAGAACAACGATGAAGGCCTCATGGAGCCGCTGCACGCCTCTCGTTTTGCAAGGATAATCAGGGCCTTACTTCGAAGCTTGGGCTCACGTTGACTTTCACTTTAGGTATAGAGCAGAGCAGGGTGAGCTTCCAACAAGGAACTGGAAACCCAAGGTTTCTTAGGAGAAAACTCATTTTCTTCTCAGAACCATGCCGGCAGTGAGGAAAACCCCGGCAACAACAATGCTTTTCAGGTAGCTTCGAGGCCGCATGAACGGAGCTTTCATAATGGGAAAAGAAGCCTTATGCCATCAGTCTCCAATTTCTAGGTTGACACGCAGCATACACGCAGGACCAGAGCTTACTGTCTCTACGCAGTGTTCTGGTACCGAAACGGTTGCTTAAGCAAAGTCCCTAGGAGTCGTGGAAAGCTTACTACCGTGAAACTAAAGCAGAACAGCGATGAAGGCCTCATGGAGCTGCTGCACGCCTCCCGTTTTGCCAGGATAATCTGGGCCTTACTTCGAGGCTAGTGCTCACATTGACTTTCACGTTTGGTATAGAGCAGAGCAGGGTGAGCTTCCAACTAGGAACTGGAAGCACAAGGTTTCTTTCGAGAAAACTCATTTTCTTCTATGAGCCATGCCGGCTGTAAGTAAAAGCACGGTAACAACAGTGCTTTTCAGGTAGCTTCGGGGCCGCATCAACGGAGCTTTCATAATGGGAAAACTAGCCTTGTGCCATCAGTCTCTAATTTCTAGGTTGACACGCAGCATACACGCAGGAGCAGAGCTTCCTGGTTCTACGCAGTCTTCTGGTACTGAAACGGGTGCTGAAGCAAGGCCCCTAGGAGTGTTGAAAAGCTTACTACCTTGACACTAAAGCAGAACAACGATGAAGGCCTCATGGAGCTGCTGCACGCCTCTCGTTTTGCAAGGATAATCAGGGCCTTACTTCGAAGCTTGGGCTCACGTTGACTTTCACTTTAGGTATAGAGCAGAGCAGGGTGAGCTTCCAACAAGGAACTGGAAACCCAAGGTTTCTTAGGAGAAAACTCATTTTCTTCTCAGAACCATGCCGGCAGTGAGGAAAACCCCGGCAACAACAATGCTTTTCAGGTAGCTTCGAGGCCGCATGAACGGAGCTTTCATAATGGGAAAAGAAGCCTTATGCCATCAGTCTCCAATTTCTAGGTTGACACGCAGCATACACGCAGGACCAGAGCTTACTGTCTCTACGCAGTGTTCTGGTACCGAAACGGTTGCTTAAGCAAAGTCCCTAGGAGTCTTGGAAAGCTTACTACCGTGAAACTAAAGCAGAACAGCGATGAAGTCCTCATGGAGCTGCTGCACGCCTCCCGTTTTGCCAGGATAATCAGGGCCTTACTTCGAGGCTAGTGCTCACATTGACTTTCACGTTTGGTATAGAGCAGAGCAGGGTGAGCTTCCAACTAGGAACTGGAAGCACAAGGTTTCTTTCGAGAAAACTCATTTTCTTCTATGAGCCATGCCGGCTGTAAGTAAAAGCACGGTAACAACAGTGCTTTTCAGGTAGCTTCGGGGCCGCATCAACGGAGCTTTCATAATGGGAAAACTAGCCTTGTGCCATCAGTCTCTAATTTCTAGGTTGACACGCAGCATACACGCAGGAGCAGAGCTTCCTGGTTCTACGCAGTCTTCTGGTACTGAAACGGGTGCTGAAGCAAGGCCCCTAGGAGTGTTGAAAAGCTTACTACCTTGACACTAAAGCAGAACCACGATGAAGGCCTCATGGAGCCGCTGCACGCCTCTCGTTTTGCAAGGATAATCAGGGCCTTACTTCGAAGCTTGGGCTCACGTTGACTTTCACTTTAGGTATAGAGCAGAGCAGGGTGAGCTTCCAACAAGGAACTGGAAACCCAAGGTTTCTTAGGAGAAAACTCATTTTCTTCTCAGAACCATGACGGCAGTGAGGAAAACCCCGGCAACAACAATGCTTTTCAGGTAGCTTCGAGGCCGCATGAACGGAGCTTTCATAATGGGAAAAGAAGCCTTATGCCATCAGTCTCCAATTTCTAGGTTGACACGCAGCATACACGCAGGACCAGAGCTTACTGTCTCTACGCAGTGTTCTGGTACCGAAACGGTTGCTTAAGCAAAGTCCCTAGGAGTCTTGGAAAGCTTACTACCGTGAAACTAAAGCAGAACAGCGATGAAGGCCTCATGGAGCTGCTGCACGCCTCCCGTTTTGCCAGGATAATCAGGGCCTTACTTCGAGGCTAGTGCTCACATTGACTTTCACGTTTGGTATAGAGCAGAGCAGGGTGAGCTTCCAACTAGGAACTGGAAGCACAAGGTTTCTTTCGAGAAAACTCATTTTCTTCTATGAGCCATGCCGGCTGTAAGTAAAAGCACGGTAACAACAGTGCTTTTCAGGTAGCTTCGGGGCCGCATCAACGGAGCTTTCATAATGGGAAAACTAGCCTTGTGCCATCAGTCTCTAATTTCTAGGTTGACACGCAGCATACACGCAGGAGCAGAGCTTCCTGGTTCTACGCAGTCTTCTGGTACTGAAACGGGTGCTGAAGCAAGGCCCCTAGGAGTGTTGAAAAGCTTACTACCTTGACACTAAAGCAGAACAACGATGAAGGCCTCATGGAGCTGCTGCACGCCTCTCGTTTTGCAAGGATAATCAGGGCCTTACTTCGAAGCTTGGGCTCACGTTGACTTTCACTTTAGGTATAGAGCAGAGCAGGGTGAGCTTCCAACAAGGAACTGGAAACCCAAGGTTTCTTAGGAGAAAACTCATTTTCTTCTCAGAACCATGCCGGCAGTGAGGAAAACCCCGGCAACAACAATGCTTTTCAGGTAGCTTCGAGGCCGCATGAACGGAGCTTTCATAATGGGAAAAGAAGCCTTATGCCATCAGTCTCCAATTTCTAGGTTGACACGCAGCATACACGCAGGACCAGAGCTTACTGTCTCTACGCAGTGTTCTGGTACCGAAACGGTTGCTTAAGCAAAGTCCCTAGGAGTCGTGGAAAGCTTACTACCGTGAAACTAAAGCAGAACAGCGATGAAGGCCTCATGGAGCTGCTGCACGCCTCCCGTTTTGCCAGGATAATCTGGGCCTTACTTCGAGGCTAGTGCTCACATTGACTTTCACGTTTGGTATAGAGCAGAGCAGGGTGAGCTTCCAACTAGGAACTGGAAGCACAAGGTTTCTTTCGAGAAAACTCATTTTCTTCTATGAGCCATGCCGGCTGTAAGTAAAAGCACGGTAACAACAGTGCTTTTCAGGTAGCTTCGGGGCCGCATCAACGGAGCTTTCATAATGGGAAAACTAGCCTTGTGCCATCAGTCTCTAATTTCTAGGTTGACACGCAGCATACACGCAGGAGCAGAGCTTCCTGGTTCTACGCAGTGTTCTGGTACTGAAACGGGTGCTGAAGCAAGGCCCCTAGGAGTGTTGAAAAGCTTACTACCTTGACACTAAAGCAGAACAACGATGAAGGCCTCATGGAGCCGCTGCACGCCTCTCGTTTTGCAAGGATAATCAGGGCCTTACTTCGAAGCTTGGGCTCACGTTGACTTTCACTTTAGGTATAGAGCAGAGCAGGGTGAGCTTCCAACAAGGAACTGGAAACCCAAGGTTTCTTAGGAGAAAATTCATTTTCTTCTCAGAACCATGCCGGCAGTGAGGAAAACCCCGGCAACAACAATGCTTTTCAGGTAGCTTCGAGGCCGCATGAACGGAGCTTTCATAATGGGAAAAGAAGCCTTATGCCATCAGTCTCCAATTTCTAGGTTGACACGCAGCATACACGCAGGACCAGAGCTTACTGTCTCTACGCAGTGTTCTGGTACCGAAACGGTTGCTTAAGCAAAGTCCCTAGGAGTCTTGGAAAGCTTACTACCGTGAAACTAAAGCAGAACAGCGATGAAGGCCTCATGGAGCTGCTGCACGCCTCCCGTTTTGCCAGGATAATCAGGGCCTTACTTCGAGGCTAGTGCTCACATTGACTTTCACGTTTGGTATAGAGCAGAGCAGGGTGAGCTTCCAACTAGGAACTGGAAGCACAAGGTTTCTTTCGAGAAAACTCATTTTCTTCTATGAGCCATGCCGGCTGTAAGTAAAAGCACGGTAACAACAGTGCTTTTCAGGTAGCTTCGGGGCCGCATCAACGGAGCTTTCATAATGGGAAAACTAGCCTTGTGCCATCAGTCTCTAATTTCTAGGTTGACACGCAGCATACACGCAGGAGCAGAGCTTCCTGGTTCTACGCAGTCTTCTGGTACTGAAACGGGTGCTGAAGCAAGGCCCCTAGGAGTGTTGAAAAGCTTACTACCTTGACACTAAAGCAGAACCACGATGAAGGCCTCATGGAGCCGCTGCACGCCTCTCGTTTTGCAAGGATAATCAGGGCCTTACTTCGAAGCTTGGGCTCACGTTGACTTTCACTTTAGGTATAGAGCAGAGCAGGGTGAGCTTCCAACAAGGAACTGGAAACCCAAGGTTTCTTAGGAGAAAACTCATTTTCTTCTCAGAACCATGCCGGCAGTGAGGAAAACCCCGGCAACAACAATGCTTTTCAGGTAGCTTCGAGGCCGCATGAACGGAGCTTTCATAATGGGAAAAGAAGCCTTATGCCATCAGTCTCCAATTTCTAGGTTGACACGCAGCATACACGCAGGACCAGAGCTTACTGTCTCTACGCAGTGTTCTGGTACCGAAACGGTTGCTTAAGCAAAGTCCCTAGGAGTCGTGGAAAGCTTACTACCGTGAAACTAAAGCAGAACAGCGATGAAGGCCTCATGGAGCTGCTGCACGCCTCCCGTTTTGCCAGGATAATCAGGGCCTTACTTCGAGGCTAGTGCTCACATTGACTTTCACGTTTGGTATAGAGCAGAGCAGGGTGAGCTTCCAACTAGGAACTGGAAGCACAAGGTTTCTTTCGAGAAAACTCATTTTCTTCTATGAGCCATGCCGGCTGTAAGTAAAAGCACGGTAACAACAGTGCTTTTCAGGTAGCTTCGGGGCCGCATCAACGGAGCTTTCATAATGGGAAAACTAGCCTTGTGCCATCAGTCTCTAATTTCTAGGTTGACACGCAGCATACACGCAGGAGCAGAGCTTCCTGGTTCTACGCAGTGTTCTGGTACTGAAACGGGTGCTGAAGCAAGGCCCCTAGGAGTGTTGAAAAGCTTACTACCTTGACACTAAAGCAGAACAACGATGAAGGCCTCATGGAGCCGCTGCACGCCTCTCGTTTTGCAAGGATAATCAGGGCCTTACTTCGAAGCTTGGGCTCACGTTGACTTTCACTTTAGGTATAGAGCAGAGCAGGGTGAGCTTCCAACAAGGAACTGGAAACCCAAGGTTTCTTAGGAGAAAACTCATTTTCTTCTCAGAACCATGCCGGCAGTGAGGAAAACCCCGGCAACAACAATGCTTTTCAGGTAGCTTCGAGGCCGCATGAACGGAGCTTTCATAATGGGAAAAGAAGCCTTATGCCATCAGTCTCCAATTTCTAGGTTGACACGCAGCATACACGCAGGACCAGAGCTTACTGTCTCTACGCAGTGTTCTGGTACCAAAACGGTTGCTTAAGCAAAGTCCCTAGGAGTCTTGGAAAGCTTACTACCGTGAAACTAAAGCAGAACAGCGATGAAGGCCTCATGGAGCTGCTGCACGCCTCCCGTTTTGCCAGGATAATCAGGGCCTTACTTCGAGGCTAGTGCTCACATTGACTTTCACGTTTGGTATAGAGCAGAGCAGGGTGAGCTTCCAACTAGGAACTGGAAGCACAAGGTTTCTTTCGAGAAAACTCATTTTCTTCTATGAGACATGCCGGCTGTAAGTAAAAGCACGGTAACAACAGTGCTTTTCAGGTAGCTTCGGGGCCGCATCAACGGAGCTTTCATAATGGGAAAACTAGCCTTGTGCCATCAGTCTCTAATTTCTAGGTTGACACGCAGCATACACGCAGGAGCAGAGCTTCCTGGTTCTATGCAGTGTTCTGGTACTGAAACGGGTGCTGAAGCAAGGCCCCTAGGAGTGTTGAAAAGCTTACTACCTTGACACTAAAGCAGAACAACGATGAAGGCCTCATGGAGCTGCTGCACGCCTCTCGTTTTGCAAGGATAATCAGGGCCTTACTTCGAAGCTTGGGCTCACGTTGACTTTCACTTTAGGTATAGAGCAGAGCAGGGTGAGCTTCCAACAAGGAACTGGAAACCCAAGGTTTCTTAGGAGAAAACTCATTTTCTTCTCAGAACCATGCCGGCAGTGAGGAAAACCCCGGCAACAACAATGCTTTTCAGGTAGCTTCGAGGCCGCATGAACGGAGCTTTCATAATGGGAAAAGAAGCCTTATGCCATCAGTCTCCAATTTCTAGGTTGACACGCAGCATACACGCAGGACCAGAGCTTACTGTCTCTACGCAGTGTTCTGGCACCGAAACGGTTGCTTAAGCAAAGTCCCTAGGAGTCTTGGAAAGCTTACTACCGTGAAACTAAAGCAGAACAGCGATGAAGGCCTCATGGAGCTGCTGCACGCCTCCCGTTTTGCCAGGATAATCAGGGCCTTACTTCGAGGCTAGTGCTCACATTGACTTTCACGTTTGGTATAGAGCAGAGCAGGGTGAGCTTCCAACTAGGAACTGGAAGCACAAGGTTTCTTTCGAGAAAACTCATTTTCTTCTATGAGCCATGCCGGCTGTAAGTAAAAGCACGGTAACAACAGTGCTTTTCAGGTAGCTTCGGGGCCGCATCAACGGAGCTTTCATAATGGGAAAACTAGCCTTGTGCCATCAGTCTCTAATTTCTAGGTTGACACGCAGCATACACGCAGGACCAGAGCTTACTGTCTCTACGCAGTGTTCTGGTACCGAAACGGTTGCTTAAGCAAAGTCCCTAGGAGTCATGGAAAGCTTACTACCGTGAAACTAAAGCAGAACAGCGATGAAGGCCTCATGGAGCTGCTGCACGCCTCCCGTTTTGCCAGGATAATCTGGGCCTTACTTCGAGGCTAGTGCTCACATTGACTTTCACGTTTGGTATAGAGCAGAGCAGGGTGAGCTTCCAACTAGGAACTGGAAGCACAAGGTTTCTTTCGAGAAAACTCATTTTCTTCTATGAGCCATGCCGGCTGTAAGTAAAAGCACGGTAACAACAGTGCTTTTCAGGTAGCTTCGGGGCCGCATCAACGGAGCTTTCATAATGGGAAAATTAGCCTTGTGCCATCAGTCTCTAATTTCTAGGTTGACACGCAGCATACACGCAGGAGCAGGGCTTCCTGGTTCTACGCAGTCTTCTGGTACTGAAACGGGTGCTGAAGCAAGGCCCCTAGGAGTGTTGAAAAGCTTACTACCTTGACACTAAAGCAGAACAACGATGAAGGCCTCATGGAGCCGCTGCACGCCTCTCGTTTTGCAAGGATAATCAGGGCCTTACTTCGAAGCTTGGGCTCACGTTGACTTTCACTTTAGGTATAGAGCAGAGCAGGGTGAGCTTCCAACAAGGAACTGGAAACCCAAGGTTTCTTAGGAGAAAACTCATTTTCTTCTCAGAACCATGCCGGCAGTGAGGAAAACCCCGGCAACAACAATGCTTTTCAGGTAGCTTCGAGGCCGCATGAACGGAGCTTTCATAATGGGAAAAGAAGCCTTATGCCATCAGTCTCCAATTTCTAGGTTGACACGCAGCATACACGCAGGACCAGAGCTTACTGTCTCTACGCAGTGTTCTGGTACCGAAACGGTTGCTTAATCAAAGTACCTAGGAGTCGTGGAAAGCTTACTACCGTGAAACTAAAGCAGAACAGCGATGAAGGCCTCATGGAGCTGCTGCACGCCTCCCGTTTTGCCAGGATAATCTGGGCCTTACTTCGAGGCTAGTGCTCACATTGACTTTCACGTTTGGTATAGAGCAGAGCAGGGTGAGCTTCCAACTAGGAAATGGAAGCACAAGGTTTCTTTCGAGAAAACTCATTTTCTTCTATGAGCCATGCCGGCTGTAAGTAAAAGCACGGTAACAACAGTGCTTTTCAGGTAGCTTCGGGGCCGCATCAACGGAGCTTTCATAATGGGAAAACTAGCCTTGTGCCATCAGTCTCTAATTTCTAGGTTGACACGCAGCATACACGCAGGAGCAGAGCTTCCTGGTTCTACGCAGTCTTCTGGTACTGAAACGGGTGCTGAAGCAAGGCCCCTAGGAGTGTTGAAAAGCTTACTACCTTGACACTAAAGCAGAACAACGATGAAGGCCTCATGGAGCTGCTGCACGCCTCTCGTTTTGCAAGGATAATCAGGGCCTTACTTCGAAGCTTGGGCTCACGTTGACTTTCACTTTAGGTATAGAGCAGAGCAGGGTGAGCTTCCAACAAGGAACTGGAAACCCAAGGTTTCTTAGGAGAAAACTCATTTTCTTCTCAGAACCATGCCGGCAGTGAGGAAAACCCCGGCAACAACAATGCTTTTCAGGTAGCTTCGAGGCCGCATGAACGGAGCTTTCATAATGGGAAAAGAAGCCTTATGCCATCAGTCTCCAATTTCTAGGTTGACACGCAGCATACACGCAGGACCAGAGCTTACTGTCTCTACGCAGTGTTCTGGTACCGAAACGGTTGCTTAAGCAAAGTCCCTAGGAGTCTTGGAAAGCTTACTACCGTGAAACTAAAGCAGAACAGCGATGAAGGCCTCATGGAGCTGCTGCACGCCTCCCGTTTTGCCAGGATAATCAGGGCCTTACTTCGAGGCTAGTGCTCACATTGACTTTCACGTTTGGTATAGAGCAGAGCAGGGTGAGCTTCCAACTAGGAACTGGAAGCACAAGGTTTCTTTCGAGAAAACTCATTTTCTTCTATGAGCCATGCCGGCTGTAAGTAAAAGCACGGTAACAACAGTGCTTTTCAGGTAGCTTCGGGGCCGCATCAACGGAGCTTTCATAATGGGAAAACTAGCCTTGTGCCATCAGTCTCTAATTTCTAGGTTGACACGCAGCATACACGCAGGAGCAGAGCTTCCTGGTTCTACGCAGTGTTCTGGTACTGAAACGGGTGCTGAAGCAAGGCCCCTAGGAGTGTTGAAAAGCTTACTACCTTGACACTAAAGCAGAACAACGATGAAGGCCTCATGGAGCCGCTGCACGCCTCTCGTTTTGCAAGGATAATCAGGGCCTTACTTCGAAGCTTGGGCTCACGTTGACTTTCACTTTAGGTATAGAGCAGAGCAGGGTGAGCTTCCAACAAGGAACTGGAAACCCAAGGTTTCTTAGGAGAAAACTCATTTTCTTCTCAGAACCATGCCGGCAGTGAGGAAAACCCCGGCAACAACAATGCTTTTCAGGTAGCTTCGAGGCCATATGAACGGAGCTTTCATAATGGGAAAAGAAGCCTTATGCCATCAGTCTCCAATTTCTAGGTTGACACGCAGCATACACGCAGGACCAGAGCTTACTGTCTCTACGCAGTGTTCTGGTACCGAAACGGTTGCTTAAGCAAAGTCCCTAGGAGTCTTGGAAAGCTTACTACCGTGAAACTAAAGCAGAACAGCGATGAAGGCCTCATGGAGCTGCTGCACGCCTCCCGTTTTGCCAGGATAATCAGGGCCTTACTTCGAGGCTAGTGCTCACATTGACTTTCACGTTTGGTATAGAGCAGAGCAGGGTGAGCTTCCAACTAGGAACTGGAAGCACAAGGTTTCTTTCGAGAAAACTCATTTTCTTCTATGAGCCATGCCGGCTGTAAGTAAAAGCACGGTAACAACAGTGCTTTTCAGGTAGCTTCGGGGCCGCATCAACGGAGCTTTCATAATGGGAAAACTAGCCTTGTGCCATCAGTCTCTAATTTCTAGGTTGACACGCAGCATACACGCAGGAGCAGAGCTTCCTGGTTCTACGCAGTCTTCTGGTACTGAAACGGGTGCTGAAGCAAGGCCCCTAGGAGTGTTGAAAAGCTTACTACCTTGACACTAAAGCAGAACAACGATGAAAGCCTCATGGAGCCGCTGCACGCCTCTCATTTTGCAAGGATAATCAGGGCCTTACTTCGAAGCTTGGGCTCACGTTGACTTTCACTTTAGGTATAGAGCAGAGCAGGGTGAGCTTCCAACAAGGAACTGGAAACCCAAGGTTTCTTAGGAGAAAACTCATTTTCTTCTCAGAACCATGCCGGCAGTGAGGAAAACCCCGGCAACAACAATGCTTTTCAGGTAGCTTCGAGGCCGCATGAACGGAGCTTTCATAATGGGAAAAGAAGCCTTATGCCATCAGTCTCCAATTTCTAGGTTGACACGCAGCATACACGCAGGACCAGAGCTTACTGTCTCTACGCAGTGTTCTGGTACCGAAACGGTTGCTTAAGCAAAGTCCCTAGGAGTCGTGGAAAGCTTACTACCGTGAAACTAAAGCAGAACAGCGATGAAGGCCTCATGGAGCTGCTGCACGCCTCCCGTTTTGCCAGGATAATCTGGGCCTTACTTCGAGGCTAGTGCTCACATTGACTTTCACGTTTGGTATAGAGCAGAGCAGGGTGAGCTTCCAACTAGGAAATGGAAGCACAAGGTTTCTTTCGAGAAAACTCATTTTCTTCTATGAGCCATGCCGGCTGTAAGTAAAAGCACGGTAACAACAGTGCTTTTCAGGTAGCTTCGGGGCCGCATCAACGGAGCTTTCATAATGGGAAAACTAGCCTTGTGCCATCAGTCTCTAATTTCTAGGTTGACACGCAGCATACACGCAGGAGCAGAGCTTCCTGGTTCTACGCAGTCTTCTGGTACTGCAACGGGTGCTGAAGCAAGGCCCCTAGGAGTGTTGAAAAGCTTACTACCTTGACACTAAAGCAGAACAACGATGAAGGCCTCATGGAGCCGCTGCACGCCTCTCGTTTTGCAAGGATAATCAGGGCCTTACTTCGAAGCTTGGGCTCACGTTGACTTTCACTTTAGGTATAGAGCAGAGCAGGGTGAGCTTCCAACAAGGAACTGGAAACCCAAGGTTTCTTAGGAGAAAACTCATTTTCTTCTCAGAACCATGCCGGCAGTGAGGAAAACCCCGGCAACAACAATGCTTTTCAGGTAGCTTCGAGGCCGCATGAACGGAGCTTTCATAATGGGAAAAGAAGCCTTATGCCATCAGTCTCCAATTTCTAGGTTGACACGCAGCATACACGCAGGACCAGAGCTTACTGTCTCTACGCAGTGTTCTGGTACCGAAACGGTTGCTTAAGCAAAGTCCCTAGGAGTCTTGGAAAGCTTACTACCGTGAAACTAAAGCAGAACAGCGATGAAGGCCTCATGGAGCTGCTGCACGCCTCCCGTTTTGCCAGGATAATCAGGGCCTTACTTCGAGGCTAGTGCTCACATTGACTTTCACGTTTGGTATAGAGCAGAGCAGGGTGAGCTTCCAACTAGGAACTGGAAGCACAAGGTTTCTTTCGAGAAAACTCATTTTCTTCTATGAGCCATGCCGGCTGTAAGTAAAAGCACGGTAACAACAGTGCTTTTCAGGTAGCTTCGGGGCCGCATCAACGGAGCTTTCATAATGGGAAAACTAGCCTTGTGCCATCAGTCTCTAATTTCTAGGTTGACACGCAGCATACACGCAGGAGCAGAGCTTCCTGGTTCTACGCAGTCTTCTGGTACTGAAACGGGTGCTGAAGCAAGGCCCCTAGGAGTGTTGAAAAGCTTACTACCTTGACACTAAAGCAGAACAACGATGAAGGCCTCATGGAGCTGCTGCACGCCTCTCGTTTTGCAAGGATAATCAGGGCCTTACTTCGAAGCTTGGGCTCACGTTGACTTTCACTTTAGGTATAGAGCAGAGCAGGGTGAGCTTCCAACAAGGAACTGGAAACCCAAGGTTTCTTAGGAGAAAACTCATTTTCTTCTCAGAACCATGCCGGCAGTGAGGAAAACCCCGGCAACAACAATGCTTTTCAGGTAGCTTCGAGGCCATATGAACGAAGCTTTCATAATGGGAAAAGAAGCCTTATGCCATCAGTCTCCAATTTCTAGGTTGACACGCAGCATACACGCAGGACCAGAGCTTACTGTCTCTACGCAGTGTTCTGGTACCAAAACGGTTGCTTAAGCAAAGTCCCTAGGAGTCTTGGAAAGCTTACTACCGTGAAACTAAAGCAGAACAGCGATGAAGGCCTCATGGAGCTGCTGCACGCCTCCCGTTTTGCCAGGATAATCAGGGCCTTACTTCGAGGCTAGTGCTCACATTGACTTTCACGTTTGGTATAGAGCAGAGCAGGGTGAGCTTCCAACTAGGAACTGGAAGCACAAGGTTTCTTTCGAGAAAACTCATTTTCTTCTATGAGCCATGCCGGCTGTAAGTAAAAGCACGGTAACAACAGTGCTTTTCAGGTAGCTTCGGGGCCGCATCAACGGAGCTTTCATAATGGGAAAACTAGCCTTGTGCCATCAGTCTCTAATTTCTAGGTTGACACGCAGCATACACGCAGGAGCAGAGCTTCCTGGTTCTATGCAGTGTTCTGGTACTGAAACGGGTGCTGAAGCAAGGCCCCTAGGAGTGTTGAAAAGCTTACTACCTTGACACTAAAGCAGAACAACGATGAAGGCCTCATGGAGCCGCTGCACGCCTCTCGTTTTGCAAGGATAATCAGGGCCTTACTTCGAAGCTTGGGCTCACGTTGACTTTCACTTTAGGTATAGAGCAGAGCAGGGTGAGCTTCCAACAAGGAACTGGAAACCCAAGGTTTCTTAGGAGAAAACTCATTTTCTTCTCAGAACCATGCCGGCAGTGAGGAAAACCCCGGCAACAACAATGCTTTTCAGGTAGCTTCGAGGCCGCATGAACGGAGCTTTCATAATGGGAAAAGAAGCCTTATGCCATCAGTCTCCAATTTCTAGGTTGACACGCAGCATACACGCAGGACCAGAGCTTACTGTCTCTACGCAGTGTTCTGGTACCGAAACGGTTGCTTAATCAAAGTCCCTAGGAGTCGTGGAAAGCTTACTACCGTGAAACTAAAGCAGAACAGCGATGAAGGCCTCATGGAGCTGCTGCACGCCTCCCGTTTTGCCAGGATAATCTGGGCCTTACTTCGAGGCTAGTGCTCACATTGACTTTCACGTTTGGTATAGAGCAGAGCAGGGTGAGCTTCCAACTAGGAAATGGAAGCACAAGGTTTCTTTCGAGAAAACTCATTTTCTTCTATGAGCCATGCCGGCTGTAAGTAAAAGCACGGTAACAACAGTGCTTTTCAGGTAGCTTCGGGGCCGCATCAACGGAGCTTTCATAATGGGAAAACTAGCCTTGTGCCATCAGTCTCTAATTTCTAGGTTGACACGCAGCATACACGCAGGAGCAGAGCTTCCTGGTTCTACGCAGTGTTCTGGTACTGAAACGGGTGCTGAAGCAAGGCCCCTAGGAGTGTTGAAAAGCTTACTACCTTGACACTAAAGCAGAACAACGATGAAGGCCTCATGGAGCCGCTGCACGCCTCTCATTTTGCAAGGATAATCAGGGCCTTACTTCGAAGCTTGGGCTCACGTTGACTTTCACTTTAGGTATAGAGCAGAGCAGGGTGAGCTTCCAACAAGGAACTGGAAACCCAAGGTTTCTTAGGAGAAAACTCATTTTCTTCTCAGAACCATGCCGGCAGTGAGGAAAACCCCGGCAACAACAATGCTTTTCAGGTAGCTTCGAGGCCGCATGAACGGAGCTTTCATAATGGGAAAAGAAGCCTTATGCCATCAGTCTCCAATTTCTAGGTTGACACGCAGGACCAGAGCTTACTGTCTCTACGCAGTGTTCTGGTACCGAAACGGTTGCTTAAGCAAAGTCCCTAGGAGTCGTGGAAAGCTTACTACCGTGAAACTAAAGCAGAACAGCGATGAAGGCCTCATGGAGCTGCTGCACGCCTCCCGTTTTGCCAGGATAATCTGGGCCTTACTTCGAGGCTAGTGCTCACATTGACTTTCACGTTTGGTATAGAGCAGAGCAGGGTGAGCTTCCAACTAGGAAATGGAAGCACAAGGTTTCTTTTGAGAAAACTCATTTTCTTCTATGAGCCATGCCGGCTGTAAGTAAAAGCACGGTAACAACAGTGCTTTTCAGGTAGCTTCGGGGCCGCATCAACGGAGCTTTCATAATGGGAAAACTAGCCTTGTGCCATCAGTCTCTAATTTCTAGGTTGACACGCAGCATACACGCAGGAGCAGAGCTTCCTGGTTCTACGCAGTCTTCTGGTACTGAAACGGGTGCTGAAGCAAGGCCCCTAGGAGTGTTGAAAAGCTTACTACCTTGACACTAAAGCAGAACAACGATGAAGGCCTCATGGAGCCGCTGCACGCCTCTCGTTTTGCAAGGATAATCAGGGCCTTACTTCGAAGCTTGGGCTCACGTTGACTTTCACTTTAGGTATAGAGCAGAGCAGGGTGAGCTTCCAACAAGGAACTGGAAACCCAAGGTTTCTTAGGAGAAAACTCATTTTCTTCTCAGAACCATGCCGGCAGTGAGGAAAACCCCGGCAACAACAATGCTTTTCAGGTAGCTTCGAGGCCGCATGAACGGAGCTTTCATAATGGGAAAAGAAGCCTTATGCCATCAGTCTCCAATTTCTAGGTTGACACGCAGCATACACGCAGGACCAGAGCTTACTGTCTCTACGCAGTGTTCTGGTACCGAAACGGTTGCTTAAGCAAAGTCCCTAGGAGTCGTGGAAAGCTTACTACCGTGAAACTAAAGCAGAACAGCGATGAAGGACTCATGGAGCTGCTGCACGCCTCCCGTTTTGCCAGGATAATCAGGGCCTTACTTCGAGGCTAGTGCTCACATTGACTTTCACGTTTGGTATAGAGCAGAGCAGTGTGAGCTTCCAACTAGGAACTGGAAGCACAAGGTTTCTTTCGAGAAAACTCATTTTCTTCTATGAGCCATGCCGGCTGTAAGTAAAAGCACGGTAACAACAGTGATTTTCAGGTAGCTTCGGGGCCGCATCAACGGAGCTTTCATAATGGGAAAACTAGCCTTGTGCCATCAGTCTCTAATTTCTAGGTTGACACGCAGCATACACGCAGGAGCAGAGCTTCCTGGTTCTACGCAGTCTTCTGGTACTGAAACGGGTGCTGAAGCAAGGCCCCTAGGAGTGTTGAAAAGCTTACTACCTTGACACTAAAGCAGAACCACGATGAAGGCCTCATGGAGCTGCTGCACGCCTCTCGTTTTGCAAGGATAATCAGGGCCTTACTTCGAAGCTTGGGCTCACGTTGACTTTCACTTTAGGTATAGAGCAGAGCAGGGTGAGCTTCCAACAAGGAACTGGAAACCCAAGGTTTCTTAGGAGAAAACTCATTTTCTTCTCAGAACCATGCCGGCAGTGAGGAAAACCCCGGCAACAACAATGCTTTTCAGGTAGCTTCGAGGCCGCATGAACGGAGCTTTCATAATGGGAAAAGAAGCCTTATGCCATCAGTCTCCAATTTCTAGGTTGACACGCAGCATACACGCAGGAACAGAGCTTACTGTCTCTACGCAGTGTTCTGGTACCGAAACGGTTGCTTAAGCAAAGTCCCTAGGAGTCGTGGAAAGCTTACTACCGTGAAACTAAAGCAGAACAGCGATGAAGGCCTCATGGAGCTGCTGCACGCCTCCCGTTTTGCCAGGATAATCTGGGCCTTACTTCGAGGCTAGTGCTCACATTGACTTTCACGTTTGGTATAGAGCAGAGCAGGGTGAGCTTCCAACTAGGAAATGGAAGCACAAGGTTTCTTTCGAGAAAACTCATTTTCTTCTATGAGCCATGCCGGCTGTAAGTAAAAGCACGGTAACAACAGTGCTTTTCAGGTAGCTTCGGGGCCGCATCAACGGAGCTTTCATAATGGGAAAACTAGCCTTGTGCCATCAGTCTCTAATTTCTAGGTTGACACGCAGCATACACGCAGGAGCAGAGCTTCCTGGTTCTACGCAGTCTTCTGGTACTGAAACGGGTGCTGAAGCAAGGCCCCTAGGAGTGTTGAAAAGCTTACTACCTTGACACTAAAGCAGAACAACGATGAAGGCCTCATGGAGCCGCTGCACGCCTCTCGTTTTGCAAGGATAATCAGGGCCTTACTTCGAAGCTTGGGCTCACGTTGACTTTCACTTTAGGTATAGAGCAGAGCAGGGTGAGCTTCCAACAAGGAACTGGAAACCCAAGGTTTCTTAGGAGAAAACTCATTTTCTTCTCAGAACCATGCCGGCAGTGAGGAAAACCCCGGCAACAACAATGCTTTTCAGGTAGCTTCGAGGCCGCATGAACGGAGCTTTCATAATGGGAAAAGAAGCCTTATGCCATCAGTCTCCAATTTCTAGGTTGACACGCAGCATACACGCAGGACCAGAGCTTACTGTCTCTACGCAGTGTTCTGGTACCGAAACGGTTGCTTAAGCAAAGTCCCTAGGAGTCGTGGAAAGCTTACTACCGTGAAACTAAAGCAGAACAGCGATGAAGGCCTCATGGAGCTGCTGCACGCCTCCCGTTTTGCCAGGATAATCAGGGCCTTACTTCGAGGCTAGTGCTCACATTGACTTTCACGTTTGGTATAGAGCAGAGCAGGGTGAGCTTCCAACTAGGAACTGGAAGCACAAGGTTTCTTTCGAGAAAACTCATTTTCTTCTATGAGCCATGCCGGCTGTAAGTAAAAGCACGGTAACAACAGTGCTTTTCAGGTAGCTTCGGGGCCGCATCAACGGAGCTTTCATAATGGGAAAACTAGCCTTGTGCCATCAGTCTCTAATTTCTAGGTTGACACGCAGCATACACGCAGGAGCAGAGCTTCCTGGTTCTACGCAGTCTTCTGGTACTGAAACGGGTGCTGAAGCAAGGCCCCTAGGAGTGTTGAAAAGCTTACTACCTTGACACTAAAGCAGAACAACGATGAAGGCCTCATGGAGCCGCTGCACGCCTCTCATTTTGCAAGGATAATCAGGGCCTTACTTCGAAGCTTGGGCTCACGTTGACTTTCACTTTAGGTATAGAGCAGAGCAGGGTGAGCTTCCAACAAGGAACTGGAAACCCAAGGTTTCTTAGGAGAAAACTCATTTTCTTCTCAGAACCATGCCGGCAGTGAGGAAAACCCCGGCAACAACAATGCTTTTCAGGTAGCTTCGAGGCCGCATGAACGGAGCTTTCATAATGGGAAAAGAAGCCTTATGCCATCAGTCTCCAATTTCTAGGTTGACACGCAGCATACACGCAGGACCAGAGCTTACTGTCTCTACGCAGTGTTCTGGTACCGAAACGGTTGCTTAAGCAAAGTCCCTAGGAGTCGTGGAAAGCTTACTACCGTGAAACTAAAGCAGAACAGCGATGAAGGCCTCATGGAGCTGCTGCACGCCTCCCGTTTTGCCAGGATAATCTGGGCCTTACTTCGAGGCTAGTGCTCACATTGACTTTCACGTTTGGTATAGAGCAGAGCAGGGTGAGCTTCCAACTAGGAAATGGAAGCACAAGGTTTCTTTTGAGAAAACTCATTTTCTTCTATGAGCCATGCCGGCTGTAAGTAAAAGCACGGTAACAACAGTGCTTTTCAGGTAGCTTCGGGGCCGCATCAACGGAGCTTTCATAATGGGAAAACTAGCCTTGTGCCATCAGTCTCTAATTTCTAGGTTGACACGCAGCATACACGCAGGAGCAGAGCTTCCTGGTTCTACGCAGTCTTCTGGTACTGAAACGGGTGCTGAAGCAAGGCCCCTAGGAGTGTTGAAAAGCTTACTACCTTGACACTAAAGCAGAACAACGATGAAGGCCTCATGGAGCCGCTGCACGCCTCTCGTTTTGCAAGGATAATCAGGGCCTTACTTCGAAGCTTGGGCTCACGTTGACTTTCACTTTAGGTATAGAGCAGAGCAGGGTGAGCTTCCAACAAGGAACTGGAAACCCAAGGTTTCTTAGGAGAAAACTCATTTTCTTCTCAGAACCATGCCGGCAGTGAGGAAAACCCCGGCAACAACAATGCTTTTCAGGTAGCTTCGAGGCCGCATGAACGGAGCTTTCATAATGGGAAAAGAAGCCTTATGCCATCAGTCTCCAATTTCTAGGTTGACACGCAGCATACACGCAGGACCAGAGCTTACTGTCTCTACGCAGTGTTCTGGTACCGAAACGGTTGCTTAAGCAAAGTCCCTAGGAGTCGTGGAAAGCTTACTACCGTGAAACTAAAGCAGAACAGCGATGAAGGCCTCATGGAGCTGCTGCACGCCTCCCGTTTTGCCAGGATAATCAGGGCCTTACTTCGAGGCTAGTGCTCACATTGACTTTCACGTTTGGTATAGAGCAGAGCAGTGTGAGCTTCCAACTAGGAACTGGAAGCACAAGGTTTCTTTCGAGAAAACTCATTTTCTTCTATGAGCCATGCCGGCTGTAAGTAAAAGCACGGTAACAACAGTGATTTTCAGGTAGCTTCGGGGCCGCATCAACGGAGCTTTCATAATGGGAAAACTAGCCTTGTGCCATCAGTCTCTAATTTCTAGGTTGACACGCAGCATACACGCAGGAGCAGAGCTTCCTGGTTCTACGCAGTCTTCTGGTACTGAAACGGGTGCTGAAGCAAGGCCCCTAGGAGTGTTGAAAAGCTTACTACCTTGACACTAAAGCAGAACCACGATGAAGGCCTCATGGAGCTGCTGCACGCCTCTCGTTTTGCAAGGATAATCAGGGCCTTACTTCGAAGCTTGGGCTCACGTTGACTTTCACTTTAGGTATAGAGCAGAGCAGGGTGAGCTTCCAACAAGGAACTGGAAACCCAAGGTTTCTTAGGAGAAAACTCATTTTCTTCTCAGAACCATGCCGGCAGTGAGGAAAACCCCGGCAACAACAATGCTTTTCAGGTAGCTTCGAGGCCGCATGAACGGAGCTTTCATAATGGGAAAAGAAGCCTTATGCCATCAGTCTCCAATTTCTAGGTTGACACGCAGCATACACGCAGGACCAGAGCTTACTGTCTCTACGCAGTGTTCTGGTACCGAAACGGTTGCTTAAGCAAAGTCCCTAGGAGTCTTGGAAAGCTTAATACCGTGAAACTAAAGCAGAACAGCGATGAAGGCCTCATGGAGCTGCTGCACGCCTCCCGTTTTGCCAGGATAATCAGGGCCTTACTTCGAGGCTAGTGCTCACATTGACTTTCACGTTTGGTATAGAGCAGAGCAGGGTGAGCTTCCAACTAGGAACTGGAAGCACAAGGTTTCTTTCGAGAAAACTCATTTTCTTCTATGAGCCATGCCGGCTGTAAGTAAAAGCACGGTAACAACAGTGCTTTTCAGGTAGCTTCGGGGCCGCATCAACGGAGCTTTCATAATGGGAAAACTAGCCTTGTGCCATCAGTCTCTAATTTCTAGGTTGACACGCAGCATACAAGCAGGAGCAGAGCTTCCTGGTTCTACGCAGTCTTCTGGTACTGAAACGGGTGCTGAAGCAAGGCCCCTAGGAGTGTTGAAAAGCTTACTACCTTGACACTAAAGCAGAACAACGATGAAGGCCTCATGGAGCTGCTGCACGCCTCTCGTTTTGCAAGGATAATCAGGGCTACTTCGAAGCTTGGGCTCACGTTGACTTTCACTTTAGGTATAGAGCAGAGCAGGGTGAGCTTCCAACAAGGAACTGGAAACCCAAGGTTTCTTAGGAGAAAACTCATTTTCTTCTCAGAACCATGCCGGCAGTGAGGAAAACCCCGGCAACAACAATGCTTTTCAGGTAGCTTCGAGGCCGCATGAACGGAGCTTTCATAATGGGAAAAGAAGCCTTATGCCATCAGTCTCCAATTTCTAGGTTGACACGCAGCATACACGCAGGACCAGAGCTTACTGTCTCTACGCAGTGTTCTGGTACCGAAACGGTTGCTTAAGCAAAGTCCCTAGGAGTCTTGGAAAGCTTACTACCGTGAAACTAAAGCAGAACAGCGATGAAGGCCTCATGGAGCTGCTGCACGCCTCCCGATTTGCCAGGATAATCAGGGCCTTACTTCGAGGCTAGTGCTCACATTGACTTTCACGTTTGGTATAGAGCAGAGCAGGGTGAGCTTCCAACTAGGAACTGGAAGCACAAGGTTTCTTTCGAGAAAACTCATTTTCTTCTATGAGCCATGCCGGCTGTAAGTAAAAGCACGGTAACAACAGTGCTTTTCAGGTAGCTTCGGGGCCGCATCAACGGAGCTTTCATAATGGGAAAACTAGCCTTGTGCCATCGGTCTCTAATTTCTAGGTTGACACGCAGCATACAAGCAGGAGCAGAGCTTCCTGGTTCTACGCAGTCTTCTGGTACTGAAACGGGTGCTGAAGCAAGGCCCCTAGGAGTGTTGAAAAGCTTACTACCTTGACACTAAAGCAGAACAACGATGAAGGCCTCATGGAGCTGCTGCACGCCTCTCGTTTTGCAAGGATAATCAGGGCTACTTCGAAGCTTGGGCTCACGTTGACTTTCACTTTAGGTATAGAGCAGAGCAGGGTGAGCTTCCAACAAGGAACTGGAAACCCAAGGTTTCTTAGGAGAAAACTCATTTTCTTCTCAGAACCATGCCGGCAGTGAGGAAAACCCCGGCAACAACAATGCTTTTCAGGTAGCTTCGAGGCCGCATGAACGGAGCTTTCATAATGGGAAAAGAAGCCTTATGCCATCAGTCTCCAATTTCTAGGTTGACACGCAGCATACACGCAGGACCAGAGCTTACTGTCTCTACGCAGTGTTCTGGTACCGAAACGGTTGCTTAAGCAAAGTCCCTAGGAGTCTTGGAAAGCTTACTACCGTGAAACTAAAGCAGAACAGCGATGAAGGCCTCATGGAGCTGCTGCACGCCTCCCGATTTGCCAGGATAATCAGGGCCTTACTTCGAGGCTAGTGCTCACATTGACTTTCACGTTTGGTATAGAGCAGAGCAGGGTGAGCTTCCAACTAGGAACTGGAAGCACAAGGTTTCTTTCGAGAAAACTCATTTTCTTCTATGAGCCATGCCGGCTGTAAGTAAAAGCACGGTAACAACAGTGCTTTTCAGGTAGCTTCGGGGCCGCATCAACGGAGCTTTCATAATGGGAAAACTAGCCTTGTGCCATCGGTCTCTAATTTCTAGGTTGACACGCAGCATACACGCAGGAGCAGAGCTTCCTGGTTCTACGCAGTCTTCTGGTACTGAAACGGGTGCTGAAGCAAGGCCCCTAGGAGTGTTGAAAAGCTTACTACCTTGACACTAAAGCAGAACAACGATGAAGGCCTCATGGAGCCGCTGCACGCCTCTCGTTTTGCAAGGATAATCAGGGCCTTACTTCGAAGCTTGGGCTCACGTTGACTTTCACTTTAGGTATAGAGCAGAGCAGGGTGAGCTTCCAACAAGGAACTGGAAACCCAAGGTTTCTTAGGAGAAAACTCATTTTCTTCTCAGAACCATGCCGGCAGTGAGGAAAACCCCGGCAACAACAATGCTTTTCAGGTAGCTTCGAGGCCGCATGAACGGAGCTTTCATAATGGGAAAAGAAGCCTTATGCCATCAGTCTCCAATTTCTAGGTTGACACGCAGCATACACGCAGGACCAGAGCTTACTGTCTCTACGCAGTGTTCTGGTACCGAAACGGTTGCTTAAGCAAAGTCCCTAGGAGTCGTGGAAAGCTTACTACCGTGAAACTAAAGCAGAACAGCGATGAAGGCCTCATGGAGCTGCTGCACGCCTCCCGTTTTGCCAGGATAATCAGGGCCTTACTTCGAGGCTAGTGCTCACATTGACTTTCACGTTTGGTATAGAGCAGAGCAGGGTGAGCTTCCAACTAGGAACTGGAAGCACAAGGTTTCTTTCGAGAAAACTCATTTTCTTCTATGAGCCATGCCGGCTGTAAGTAAAAGCACGGTAACAACAGTGCTTTTCAGGTAGCTTCGGGGCCGCATCAACGGAGCTTTCATAATGGGAAAACTAGCCTTGTGCCATCAGTCTCTAATTTCTAGGTTGACACGCAGCATACACGCAGGAGCAGAGCTTCCTGGTTCTATGCAGTGTTCTGGTACTGAAACGGGTGCTGAAGCAAGGCCCCTAGGAGTGTTGAAAAGCTTACTACCTTGACACTAAAGCAGAACAACGATGAAGGCCTCATGGAGCCGCTGCACGCCTCTCGTTTTGCAAGGATAATCAGGGCCTTACTTCGAAGCTTGGGCTCACGTTGACTTTCACTTTAGGTATAGAGCAGAGCAGGGTGAGCTTCCAACAAGGAACTGGAAACCCAAGGTTTCTTAGGAGAAAACTCATTTTCTTCTCAGAACCATGCCGGCAGTGAGGAAAACCCCGGCAACAACAATGCTTTTCAGGTAGCTTCGAGGCCGCATGAACGGAGCTTTCATAATGGGAAAAGAAGCCTTATGCCATCAGTCTCCAATTTCTAGGTTGACACGCAGCATACACGCAGGACCAGAGCTTACTGTCTCTACGCAGTGTTCTGGTACCGAAACGGTTGCTTAATCAAAGTCCCTAGGAGTCGTGGAAAGCTTACTACCGTGAAACTAAAGCAGAACAGCGATGAAGGCCTCATGGAGCTGCTGCACGCCTCCCGTTTTGCCAGGATAATCTGGGCCTTACTTCGAGGCTAGTGCTCACATTGACTTTCACGTTTGGTATAGAGCAGAGCAGGGTGAGCTTCCAACTAGGAAATGGAAGCACAAGGTTTCTTTCGAGAAAACTCATTTTCTTCTATGAGCCATGCCGGCTGTAAGTAAAAGCACGGTAACAACAGTGCTTTTCAGGTAGCTTCGGGGCCGCATCAACGGAGCTTTCATAATGGGAAAACTAGCCTTGTGCCATCAGTCTCTAATTTCTAGGTTGACACGCAGCATACACGCAGGAGCAGAGCTTCCTGGTTCTACGCAGTCTTCTGGTACTGAAACGGGTGCTGAAGCAAGGCCCCTAGGAGTGTTGAAAAGCTTACTACCTTGACACTAAAGCAGAACAACGATGAAGGCCTCATGGAGCCGCTGCACGCCTCTCGTTTTGCAAGGATAATCAGGGCCTTACTTCGAAGCTTGGGCTCACGTTGACTTTCACTTTAGGTATAGAGCAGAGCAGGGTGAGCTTCCAACAAGGAACTGGAAACCCAAGGTTTCTTAGGAGAAAACTCATTTTCTTCTCAGAACCATGCCGGCAGTGAGGAAAACCCCGGCAACAACAATGCTTTTCAGGTAGCTTCGAGGCCGCATGAACGGAGCTTTCATAATGGGAAAAGAAGCCTTATGCCATCAGTCTCCAATTTCTAGGTTGACACGCAGCATACACGCAGGACCAGAGCTTACTGTCTCTACGCAGTGTTCTGGTACCGAAACGGTTGCTTAAGCAAAGTCCCTAGGAGTCGTGGAAAGCTTACTACCGTGAAACTAAAGCAGAACAGCGATGAAGGCCTCATGGAGCTGCTGCACGCCTCCCGTTTTGCCAGGATAATCAGGGCCTTACTTCGAGGCTAGTGCTCACATTGACTTTCACGTTTGGTATAGAGCAGAGCAGTGTGAGCTTCCAACTAGGAACTGGAAGCACAAGGTTTCTTTCGAGAAAACTCATTTTCTTCTATGAGCCATGCCGGCTGTAAGTAAAAGCACGGTAACAACAGTGATTTTCAGGTAGCTTCGGGGCCGCATCAACGGAGCTTTCATAATGGGAAAACTAGCCTTGTGCCATCAGTCTCTAATTTCTAGGTTGACACGCAGCATACACGCAGGAGCAGAGCTTCCTGGTTCTACGCAGTCTTCTGGTACTGAAACGGGTGCTGAAGCAAGGCCCCTAGGAGTGTTGAAAAGCTTACTACCTTGACACTAAAGCAGAACCACGATGAAGGCCTCATGGAGCTGCTGCACGCCTCTCGTTTTGCAAGGATAATCAGGGCCTTACTTCGAAGCTTGGGCTCACGTTGACTTTCACTTTAGGTATAGAGCAGAGCAGGGTGAGCTTCCAACAAGGAACTGGAAACCCAAGGTTTCTTAGGAGAAAACTCATTTTCTTCTCAGAACCATGCCGGCAGTGAGGAAAACCCCGGCAACAACAATGCTTTTCAGGTAGCTTCGAGGCCGCATGAACGGAGCTTTCATAATGGGAAAAGAAGCCTTATGCCATCAGTCTCCAATTTCTAGGTTGACACGCAGCATACACGCAGGACCAGAGCTTACTGTCTCTACGCAGTGTTCTGGTACCGAAACGGTTGCTTAAGCAAAGTCCCTAGGAGTCGTGGAAAGCTTACTACCGTGAAACTAAAGCAGAACAGCGATGAAGGCCTCATGGAGCTGCTGCACGCCTCCCGTTTTGCCAGGATAATCTGGGCCTTACTTCGAGGCTAGTGCTCACATTGACTTTCACGTTTGGTATAGAGCAGAGCAGGGTGAGCTTCCAACTAGGAAATGGAAGCACAAGGTTTCTTTCGAGAAAACTCATTTTCTTCTATGAGCCATGCCGGCTGTAAGTAAAAGCACGGTAACAACAGTGCTTTTCAGGTAGCTTCGGGGCCGCATCAACGGAGCTTTCATAATGGGAAAACTAGCCTTGTGCCATCAGTCTCTAATTTCTAGGTTGACACGCAGCATACACGCAGGAGCAGAGCTTCCTGGTTCTACGCAGTCTTCTGGTACTGAAACGGGTGCTGAAGCAAGGCCCCTAGGAGTGTTGAAAAGCTTACTACCTTGACACTAAAGCAGAACAACGATGAAGGCCTCATGGAGCCGCTGCACGCCTCTCATTTTGCAAGGATAATCAGGGCCTTACTTCGAAGCTTGGGCTCACGTTGACTTTCACTTTAGGTATAGAGCAGAGCAGGGTGAGCTTCCAACAAGGAACTGGAAACCCAAGGTTTCTTAGGAGAAAACTCATTTTCTTCTCAGAACCATGCCGGCAGTGAGGAAAACCCCGGCAACAACAATGCTTTTCAGGTAGCTTCGAGGCCGCATGAACGGAGCTTTCATAATGGGAAAAGAAGCCTTATGCCATCAGTCTCCAATTTCTAGGTTGACACGCAGCATACACGCAGGACCAGAGCTTACTGTCTCTACGCAGTGTTCTGGTACCGAAACGGTTGCTTAAGCAAAGTCCCTAGGAGTCGTGGAAAGCTTACTACCGTGAAACTAAAGCAGAACAGCGATGAAGGCCTCATGGAGCTGCTGCACGCCTCCCGTTTTGCCAGGATAATCTGGGCCTTACTTCGAGGCTAGTGCTCACATTGACTTTCACGTTTGGTATAGAGCAGAGCAGGGTGAGCTTCCAACTAGGAAATGGAAGCACAAGGTTTCTTTTGAGAAAACTCATTTTCTTCTATGAGCCATGCCGGCTGTAAGTAAAAGCACGGTAACAACAGTGCTTTTCAGGTAGCTTCGGGGCCGCATCAACGGAGCTTTCATAATGGGAAAACTAGCCTTGTGCCATCAGTCTCTAATTTCTAGGTTGACACGCAGCATACACGCAGGAGCAGAGCTTCCTGGTTCTACGCAGTCTTCTGGTACTGAAACGGGTGCTGAAGCAAGGCCCCTAGGAGTGTTGAAAAGCTTACTACCTTGACACTAAAGCAGAACAACGATGAAGGCCTCATGGAGCCGCTGCACGCCTCTCGTTTTGCAAGGATAATCAGGGCCTTACTTCGAAGCTTGGGCTCACGTTGACTTTCACTTTAGGTATAGAGCAGAGCAGGGTGAGCTTCCAACAAGGAACTGGAAACCCAAGGTTTCTTAGGAGAAAACTCATTTTCTTCTCAGAACCATGCCGGCAGTGAGGAAAACCCCGGCAACAACAATGCTTTTCAGGTAGCTTCGAGGCCGCATGAACGGAGCTTTCATAATGGGAAAAGAAGCCTTATGCCATCAGTCTCCAATTTCTAGGTTGACACGCAGCATACACGCAGGACCAGAGCTTACTGTCTCTACGCAGTGTTCTGGTACCGAAACGGTTGCTTAAGCAAAGTCCCTAGGAGTCGTGGAAAGCTTACTACCGTGAAACTAAAGCAGAACAGCGATGAAGGCCTCATGGAGCTGCTGCACGCCTCCCGTTTTGCCAGGATAATCAGGGCCTTACTTCGAGGCTAGTGCTCACATTGACTTTCACGTTTGGTATAGAGCAGAGCAGTGTGAGCTTCCAACTAGGAACTGGAAGCACAAGGTTTCTTTCGAGAAAACTCATTTTCTTCTATGAGCCATGCCGGCTGTAAGTAAAAGCACGGTAACAACAGTGATTTTCAGGTAGCTTCGGGGCCGCATCAACGGAGCTTTCATAATGGGAAAACTAGCCTTGTGCCATCAGTCTCTAATTTCTAGGTTGACACGCAGCATACACGCAGGAGCAGAGCTTCCTGGTTCTACGCAGTCTTCTGGTACTGAAACGGGTGCTGAAGCAAGGCCCCTAGGAGTGTTGAAAAGCTTACTACCTTGACACTAAAGCAGAACCACGATGAAGGCCTCATGGAGCTGCTGCACGCCTCTCGTTTTGCAAGGATAATCAGGGCCTTACTTCGAAGCTTGGGCTCACGTTGACTTTCACTTTAGGTATAGAGCAGAGCAGGGTGAGCTTCCAACAAGGAACTGGAAACCCAAGGTTTCTTAGGAGAAAACTCATTTTCTTCTCAGAACCATGCCGGCAGTGAGGAAAACCCCGGCAACAACAATGCTTTTCAGGTAGCTTCGAGGCCGCATGAACGGAGCTTTCATAATGGGAAAAGAAGCCTTATGCCATCAGTCTCCAATTTCTAGGTTGACACGCAGCATACACGCAGGACCAGAGCTTACTGTCTCTACGCAGTGTTCTGGTACCGAAACGGTTGCTTAAGCAAAGTCCCTAGGAGTCTTGGAAAGCTTACTACCATGAAACTAAAGCAGTACAGCGATGAAGGCCTCATGGAGCTGCTGCACGCCTCCCGTTTTGCCAGGATAATCTGGGCCTTACTTCGAGGCTAGTGCTCACATTGACTTTCACGTTTGGTATAGAGCAGAGCAGGGTGAGCTTCCAACTAGGAACTGGAAGCACAAGGTTTCTTTCGAGAAAACTCATTTTCTTCTATGAGCCATGCCGGCTGTAAGTAAAAGCACGGTAACAACAGTGCTTTTCAGGTAGCTTCGGGGCCGCATCAACGGAGCTTTCATAATGGGAAAACTAGCCATGTGTCATCAGTCTCTAATTTCTAGGTTGACACGCAGCATACACGCAGGAGCAGGGCTTCCTGGTTCTACGCAGTCTTCTGGTACTGAAACGGGTGCTGAAGCAAGGCCCCTAGGAGTGTTGAAAAGCTTACTACCTTGACACTAAAGCAGAACAACGATGAAGGCCTCATGGAGCCGCTGCACGCCTCTCGTTTTGCAAGGATAATCAGGGCCTTACTTCGAAGCTTGGGCTCACGTTGACTTTCACTTTAGGTATAGAGCAGAGCAGGGTGAGCTTCCAACAAGGAACTGGAAACCCAAGGTTTCTTAGGAGAAAACTCATTTTCTTCTCAGAACCATGCCGGCAGTGAGGAAAACCCCGGCAACAACAATGCTTTTCAGGTAGCTTCGAGGCCGCATGAACGGAGCTTTCATAATGGGAAAAGAAGCCTTATGCCATCAGTCTCCAATTTCTAGGTTGACACGCAGCATACACGCAGGACCAGAGCTTACTGTCTCTACGCAGTGTTCTGGTACCGAAACGGTTGCTTAAGCAAAGTCCCTAGGAGTCTTGGAAAGCTTAATACCGTGAAACTAAAGCAGAACAGCGATGAAGGCCTCATGGAGCTGCTGCACGCCTCCCGTTTTGCCAGGATAATCAGGGCCTTACTTCGAGGCTAGTGCTCACATTGACTTTCACGTTTGGTATAGAGCAGAGCAGGGTGAGCTTCCAACTAGGAACTGGAAGCACAAGGTTTCTTTCGAGAAAACTCATTTTCTTCTATGAGCCATGCCGGCTGTAAGTAAAAGCACGGTAACAACAGTGCTTTTCAGGTAGCTTCGGGGCCGCATCAACGGAGCTTTCATAATGGGAAAACTAGCCTTGTGCCATCAGTCTCTAATTTCTAGGTTGACACGCAGCATACAAGCAGGAGCAGAGCTTCCTGGTTCTACGCAGTCTTCTGGTACTGAAACGGGTGCTGAAGCAAGGCCCCTAGGAGTGTTGAAAAGCTTACTACCTTGACACTAAAGCAGAACAACGATGAAGGCCTCATGGAGCTGCTGCACGCCTCTCGTTTTGCAAGGATAATCAGGGCTACTTCGAAGCTTGGGCTCACGTTGACTTTCACTTTAGGTATAGAGCAGAGCAGGGTGAGCTTCCAACAAGGAACTGGAAACCCAAGGTTTCTTAGGAGAAAACTCATTTTCTTCTCAGAACCATGCCGGCAGTGAGGAAAACCCCGGCAACAACAATGCTTTTCAGGTAGCTTCGAGGCCGCATGAACGGAGCTTTCATAATGGGAAAAGAAGCCTTATGCCATCAGTCTCCAATTTCTAGGTTGACACGCAGCATACACGCAGGACCAGAGCTTACTGTCTCTACGCAGTGTTCTGGTACCGAAACGGTTGCTTAAGCAAAGTCCCTAGGAGTCTTGGAAAGCTTACTACCGTGAAACTAAAGCAGAACAGCGATGAAGGCCTCATGGAGCTGCTGCACGCCTCCCGATTTGCCAGGATAATCAGGGCCTTACTTCGAGGCTAGTGCTCACATTGACTTTCACGTTTGGTATAGAGCAGAGCAGGGTGAGCTTCCAACTAGGAACTGGAAGCACAAGGTTTCTTTCGAGAAAACTCATTTTCTTCTATGAGCCATGCCGGCTGTAAGTAAAAGCACGGTAACAACAGTGCTTTTCAGGTAGCTTCGGGGCCGCATCAACGGAGCTTTCATAATGGGAAAACTAGCCTTGTGCCATCGGTCTCTAATTTCTAGGTTGACACGCAGCATACAAGCAGGAGCAGAGCTTCCTGGTTCTACGCAGTCTTCTGGTACTGAAACGGGTGCTGAAGCAAGGCCCCTAGGAGTGTTGAAAAGCTTACTACCTTGACACTAAAGCAGAACAACGATGAAGGCCTCATGGAGCTGCTGCACGCCTCTCGTTTTGCAAGGATAATCAGGGCTACTTCGAAGCTTGGGCTCACGTTGACTTTCACTTTAGGTATAGAGCAGAGCAGGGTGAGCTTCCAACAAGGAACTGGAAACCCAAGGTTTCTTAGGAGAAAACTCATTTTCTTCTCAGAACCATGCCGGCAGTGAGGAAAACCCCGGCAACAACAATGCTTTTCAGGTAGCTTCGAGGCCGCATGAACGGAGCTTTCATAATGGGAAAAGAAGCCTTATGCCATCAGTCTCCAATTTCTAGGTTGACACGCAGCATACACGCAGGACCAGAGCTTACTGTCTCTACGCAGTGTTCTGGTACCGAAACGGTTGCTTAAGCAAAGTCCCTAGGAGTCTTGGAAAGCTTACTACCGTGAAACTAAAGCAGAACAGCGATGAAGGCCTCATGGAGCTGCTGCACGCCTCCCGATTTGCCAGGATAATCAGGGCCTTACTTCGAGGCTAGTGCTCACATTGACTTTCACGTTTGGTATAGAGCAGAGCAGGGTGAGCTTCCAACTAGGAACTGGAAGCACAAGGTTTCTTTCGAGAAAACTCATTTTCTTCTATGAGCCATGCCGGCTGTAAGTAAAAGCACGGTAACAACAGTGCTTTTCAGGTAGCTTCGGGGCCGCATCAACGGAGCTTTCATAATGGGAAAACTAGCCTTGTGCCATCGGTCTCTAATTTCTAGGTTGACACGCAGCATACACGCAGGAGCAGAGCTTCCTGGTTCTACGCAGTCTTCTGGTACTGAAACGGGTGCTGAAGCAAGGCCCCTAGGAGTGTTGAAAAGCTTACTACCTTGACACTAAAGCAGAACAACGATGAAGGCCTCATGGAGCCGCTGCACGCCTCTCGTTTTGCAAGGATAATCAGGGCCTTACTTCGAAGCTTGGGCTCACGTTGACTTTCACTTTAGGTATAGAGCAGAGCAGGGTGAGCTTCCAACAAGGAACTGGAAACCCAAGGTTTCTTAGGAGAAAACTCATTTTCTTCTCAGAACCATGCCGGCAGTGAGGAAAACCCCGGCAACAACAATGCTTTTCAGGTAGCTTCGAGGCCGCATGAACGGAGCTTTCATAATGGGAAAAGAAGCCTTATGCCATCAGTCTCCAATTTCTAGGTTGACACGCAGCATACACGCAGGACCAGAGCTTACTGTCTCTACGCAGTATTCTGGTACCGAAACGGTTGCTTAAGCAAAGTCCCTAGGAGTCTTGGAAAGCTTACTACCGTGAAACTAAAGCAGAACAGCGATGAAGGCCTCATGGAGCTGCTGCACGCCTCCCGTTTTGCCAGGATAATCAGGGCCTTACTTCGAGGCTAGTGCTCACATTGACTTTCACGTTTGGTATAGAGCAGAGCAGGGTGAGCTTCCAACTAGGAACTGGAAGCACAAGGTTTCTTTCGAGAAAACTCATTTTCTTCTATGAGCCATGCCGGCTGTAAGTAAAAGCACGGTAACAACAGTGCTTTTCAGGTAGCTTCGGGGCCGCATCAACGGAGCTTTCATAATGGGAAAACTAGCCTTGTGCCATCAGTCTCTAATTTCTAGGTTGACACGCAGCATACACGCAGGAGCAGAGCTTCCTGGTTCTACGCAGTGTTCTGGTACTGAAACGGGTGCTGAAGCAAGGCCCCTAGGAGTGTTGAAAAGCTTACTACCTTGACACTAAAGCAGAACAACGATGAAGGCCTCATGGAGCCGCTGCACGCCTCTCGTTTTGCAAGGATAATCAGGGCCTTACTTCGAAGCTTGGGCTCACGTTGACTTTCACTTTAGGTATAGAGCAGAGCAGGGTGAGCTTCCAACAAGGAACTGGAAACCCAAGGTTTCTTAGGAGAAAACTCATTTTCTTCTCAGAACCATGCCGGCAGTGAGGAAAACCCCGGCAACAACAATGCTTTTCAGGTAGCTTCGAGGCCGCATGAACGGAGCTTTCATAATGGGAAAAGAAGCCTTATGCCATCAGTCTCCAATTTCTAGGTTGACACGCAGCATACACGCAGGACCAGAGCTTACTGTCTCTACGCAGTGTTCTGGTACCGAAACGGTTGCTTAAGCAAAGTCCCTAGGAGTCTTGGAAAGCTTACTACCGTGAAACTAAAGCAGAACAGCGATGAAGGCCTCATGGAGCTGCTGCACGCCTCCCGTTTTGCCAGGATAATCAGGGCCTTACTTCGAGGCTAGTGCTCACATTGACTTTCACGTTTGGTATAGAGCAGAGCAGGGTGAGCTTCCAACTAGGAACTGGAAGCACAAGGTTTCTTTCAAGAAAACTCATTTTCTTCTATGAGCCATGCCGGCTGTAAGTAAAAGCACGGTAACAACAGTGCTTTTCAGGTAGCTTCGGGGCCGCATCAACGGAGCTTTCATAATGGGAAAACTAGCCTTGTGTCATCAGTCGCTAATTTCTAGGTTGACACGCAGCATACACGCAGGAGCAGGGCTTCCTGGTTCTACGCAGTCTTGTGGTACTGAAACGGGTGCTGAAGCAAGGCCCCTAGGAGTGTTGAAAAGCTTACTACCTTGACACTAAAGCAGAACAACGATGAAGGCCTCATGGAGCCGCTGCACGCCTCTCGTTTTGCAAGGATAATCAGGGCCTTACTTCGAAGCTTGGGCTCACGTTGACTTTCACTTTAGGTATAGAGCAGAGCAGGGTGAGCTTCCAACAAGGAACTGGAAACCCAAGGTTTCTTAGGAGAAAACTCATTTTCTTCTCAGAACCATGCCGGCAGTGAGGAAAACCCCGGCAACAACAATGCTTTTCAGGTAGCTTCGAGGCCGCATGAACGGAGCTTTCATAATGGGAAAAGAAGTCTTATGCCATCAGTCTCCAATTTCTAGGTTGACACGCAGCATACACGCAGGACCAGAGCTTACTGTCTCTACGCAGTGTTCTGGTACCGAAACGGTTGCTTAAGCAAAGTCCCTAGGAGTCTTGGAAAGCTTACTACCGTGAAACTAAAGCAGAACAGCGATGAAGGCCTCATGGAGCTGCTGCACGCCTCCCGTTTTGCCAGGATAATCAGGGCCTTACTTCGAGGCTAGTGCTCACATTGACTTTCACGTTTGGTATAGAGCAGAGCAGGGTGAGCTTCCAACTAGGAACTGGAAGCACAAGGTTTCTTTCGAGAAAACTCATTTTCTTCTATGAGCCATGCCGGCTGTAAGTAAAAGCACGGTAACAACAGTGCTTTTCAGGTAGCTTCGGGGCCGCATCAACGGAGCTTTCATAATGGGAAAACTAACCTTGTGCCATCAGTCTCTAATTTCTAGGTTGACACGCAGCATACACGCAGGAGCAGGGCTTCCTGGTTCTACGCAGTCTTCTGGTACTGAAACGGGTGCTGAAGCAAGGCCCCTAGGAGTGTTGAAAAGCTTACTACCTTGACACTAAAGCAGAACAACGATGAAGGCCTCATGGAGCCGCTGCACGCCTCTCGTTTTGCAAGGATAATCAGGGCCTTACTTCGAAGCTTGGGCTCACGTTGACTTTCACTTTAGGTATAGAGCAGAGCAGGGTGAGCTTCCAACAAGGAATTGGAAACCCAAGGTTTCTTAGGAGAAAACTCATTTTCTTCTCAGAACCATGCCGGCAGTGAGGAAAACCCCGGCAACAACAATGCTTTTCAGGTAGCTTCGAGGCCGCATGAACGGAGCTTTCATAATGGGAAAAGAAGCCTTATGCCATCAGTCTCCAATTTCTAGGTTGACACGCAGCATACACGCAGGACCAGAGCTTACTGTCTCTACGCAGTGTTCTGGTACCGAAACGGTTGCTTAAGCAAAGTCCCTAGGAGTCTTGGAAAGCTTACTACCGTGAAACTAAAGCAGAACAGCGATGAAGGCCTCATGGAGCTGCTGCACGCCTCCCGTTTTGCCAGGATAATCAGGGCCTTACTTCGAGGCTAGTGCTCACATTGACTTTCACGTTTGGTATAGAGCAGAGCAGGGTGAGCTTCCAACTAGGAACTGGAAGCACAAGGTTTCTTTCGAGAAAACTCATTTTCTTCTATGAGCCATGCCGGCTGTAAGTAAAAGCACGGTAACAACAGTGCTTTTCAGGTAGCTTCGGGGCCGCATCAACGGAGCTTTCATAATGGGAAAACTAGCCTTGTGTCATCAGTCTCTAATTTCTAGGTTGACACGCAGCATACACGCAGGAGCAGGGCTTCCTGGTTCTACGCAGTCTTCTGGTACTGAAACGGGTGCTGAAGCAAGGCCCCTAGGAGTGTTGAAAAGCTTACTACCTTGACACTAAAGCAGAACAACGATGAAGGCCTCATGGAGCCGCTGCACGCCTCTCGTTTTGCAAGGATAATCAGGGCCTTACTTCGAAGCTTGGGCTCACGTTGACTTTCACTTTAGGTATAGAGCAGAGCAGGGTGAGCTTCCAACAAGGAACTGGAAACCCAAGGTTTCTTAGGAGAAAACTCATTTTCTTCTCAGAACCATGCCGAGGGTGAGGAAAACCGCGGCAACAACAATGCTTTTCAGGTAGCTTCGAGGCCGCATGAACGGAGCTTTCATAATGGGAAAAGAAGCCTTATGCCATCAGTCTCCAATTTCTAGGTTGACACGCAGCATACACGCAGGACCAGAGCTTACTGTCTCTACGCAGTATTCTGGTACCGAAACGGTTGCTTAAGCAAAGTCCCTAGGAGTCTTGGAAAGCTTACTACCGTGAAACTAAAGCAGAACAGCGATGAAGGCCTCATGGAGCTGCTGCACGCCTCCCGTTTTGCCAGGATAATCAGGGCCTTACTTCGAGGCTAGTGCTCACATTGACTTTCACGTTTGGTATAGAGCAGAGCAGGGTGAGCTTCCAACTAGGAACTGGAAGCACAAGGTTTCTTTCGAGAAAACTCATTTTCTTCTATGAGCCATGCCGGCTGTAAGTAAAAGCACGGTAACAACAGTGCTTTTCAGGTAGCTTCGGGGCCGCATCAACGGAGCTTTCATAATGGGAAAACTAGCCTTGTGCCATCAGTCTCTAATTTCTAGGTTGACACGCAGCATACACGCAGGAGCAGAGCTTCCTGGTTCTACGCAGTGTTCTGGTACTGAAACGGGTGCTGAAGCAAGGCCCCTAGGAGTGTTGAAAAGCTTACTACCTTGACACTAAAGCAGAACAACGATGAAGGCCTCATGGAGCCGCTGCACGCCTCTCGTTTTGCAAGGATAATCAGGGCCTTACTTCGAAGCTTGGGCTCACGTTGACTTTCACTTTAGGTATAGAGCAGAGCAGGGTGAGCTTCCAACAAGGAACTGGAAACCCAAGGTTTCTTAGGAGAAAACTCATTTTCTTCTCAGAACCATGCCGGCAGTGAGGAAAACCCCGGCAACAACAATGCTTTTCAGGTAGCTTCGAGGCCGCATGAACGGAGCTTTCATAATGGGAAAAGAAGCCTTATGCCATCAGTCTCCAATTTCTAGGTTGACACGCAGCATACACGCAGGACCAGAGCTTACTGTCTCTACGCAGTGTTCTGGTACCGAAACGGTTGCTTAAGCAAAGTCCCTAGGAGTCTTGGAAAGCTTACTACCGTGAAACTAAAGCAGAACAGCGATGAAGGCCTCATGGAGCTGCTGCACGCCTCCCGTTTTGCCAGGATAATCAGGGCCTTACTTCGAGGCTAGTGCTCACATTGACTTTCACGTTTGGTATAGAGCAGAGCAGGGTGAGCTTCCAACTAGGAACTGGAAGCACAAGGTTTCTTTCAAGAAAACTCATTTTCTTCTATGAGCCATGCCGGCTGTAAGTAAAAGCACGGTAACAACAGTGCTTTTCAGGTAGCTTCGGGGCCGCATCAACGGAGCTTTCATAATGGGAAAACTAGCCTTGTGTCATCAGTCGCTAATTTCTAGGTTGACACGCAGCATACACGCAGGAGCAGGGCTTCCTGGTTCTACGCAGTCTTGTGGTACTGAAACGGGTGCTGAAGCAAGGCCCCTAGGAGTGTTGAAAAGCTTACTACCTTGACACTAAAGCAGAACAACGATGAAGGCCTCATGGAGCCGCTGCACGCCTCTCGTTTTGCAAGGATAATCAGGGCCTTACTTCGAAGCTTGGGCTCACGTTGACTTTCACTTTAGGTATAGAGCAGAGCAGGGTGAGCTTCCAACAAGGAACTGGAAACCCAAGGTTTCTTAGGAGAAAACTCATTTTCTTCTCAGAACCATGCCGGCAGTGAGGAAAACCCCGGCAACAACAATGTTTTTCAGGTAGCTTCGAGGCCGCATGAACGGAGCTTTCATAATGGGAAAAGAAGTCTTATGCCATCAGTCTCCAATTTCTAGGTTGACACGCAGCATACACGCAGGACCAGAGCTTACTGTCTCTACGCAGTGTTCTGGTACCGAAACGGTTGCTTAAGCAAAGTCCCTAGGAGTCTTGGAAAGCTTACTACCGTGAAACTAAAGCAGAACAGCGATGAAGGCCTCATGGAGCTGCTGCACGCCTCCCGTTTTGCCAGGATAATCAGGGCCTTACTTCGAGGCTAGTGCTCACATTGACTTTCACGTTTGGTATAGAGCAGAGCAGGGTGAGCTTCCAACTAGGAACTGGAAGCACAAGGTTTCTTTCGAGAAAACTCATTTTCTTCTATGAGCCATGCCGGCTGTAAGTAAAAGCACGGTAACAACAGTGCTTTTCAGGTAGCTTCGGGGCCGCATCAACGGAGCTTTCATAATGGGAAAACTAACCTTGTGCCATCAGTCTCTAATTTCTAGGTTGACACGCAGCATACACGCAGGAGCAGGGCTTCCTGGTTCTACGCAGTCTTCTGGTACTGAAACGGGTGCTGAAGCAAGGCCCCTAGGAGTGTTGAAAAGCTTACTACCTTGACACTAAAGCAGAACAACGATGAAGGCCTCATGGAGCCGCTGCACGCCTCTCGTTTTGCAAGGATAATCAGGGCCTTACTTCGAAGCTTGGGCTCACGTTGACTTTCACTTTAGGTATAGAGCAGAGCAGGGTGAGCTTCCAACAAGGAATTGGAAACCCAAGGTTTCTTAGGAGAAAACTCATTTTCTTCTCAGAACCATGCCGGCAGTGAGGAAAACCCCGGCAACAACAATGCTTTTCAGGTAGCTTCGAGGCCGCATGAACGGAGCTTTCATAATGGGAAAAGAAGCCTTATGCCATCAGTCTCCAATTTCTAGGTTGACACGCAGCATACACGCAGGACCAGAGCTTACTGTCTCTACGCAGTGTTCTGGTACCGAAACGGTTGCTTAAGCAAAGTCCCTAGGAGTCTTGGAAAGCTTACTACCGTGAAACTAAAGCAGAACAGCGATGAAGGCCTCATGGAGCTGCTGCACGCCTCCCGTTTTGCCAGGATAATCAGGGCCTTACTTCGAGGCTAGTGCTCACATTGACTTTCACGTTTGGTATAGAGCAGAGCAGGGTGAGCTTCCAACTAGGAACTGGAAGCACAAGGTTTCTTTCGAGAAAACTCATTTTCTTCTATGAGCCATGCCGGCTGTAAGTAAAAGCACGGTAACAACAGTGCTTTTCAGGTAGCTTCGGGGCCGCATCAACGGAGCTTTCATAATGGGAAAACTAGCCTTGTGTCATCAGTCTCTAATTTCTAGGTTGACACGCAGCATACACGCAGGAGCAGGGCTTCCTGGTTCTACGCAGTCTTCTGGTACTGAAACGGGTGCTGAAGCAAGGCCCCTAGGAGTGTTGAAAAGCTTACTACCTTGACACTAAAGCAGAACAACGATGAAGGCCTCATGGAGCCGCTGCACGCCTCTCGTTTTGCAAGGATAATCAGGGCCTTACTTCGAAGCTTGGGCTCACGTTGACTTTCACTTTAGGTATAGAGCAGAGCAGGGTGAGCTTCCAACAAGGAACTGGAAACCCAAGGTTTCTTAGGAGAAAACTCATTTTCTTCTCAGAACCATGCCGAGGGTGAGGAAAACCGCGGCAACAACAATGCTTTTCAGGTAGCTTCGAGGCCGCATGAACGGAGCTTTCATAATGGGAAAAGAAGCCTTATGCCATCAGTCTCCAATTTCTAGGTTGACACGCAGCATACACGCAGGACCAGAGCTTACTGTCTCTACGCAGTGTTCTCGTACCGAAACGGTTGCTTAAGCAAAGTCCCTAGGAGTCTTGGAAAGCTTACTACCGTGAAACTAAAGCAGAACAGCGATGAAGGCCTCATGGAGCTGCTGCACGCCTCCTGTTTTGCCAGGATAATCTGGGCCTTACTTCGAGGCTAGTGTTCACATTGACTTTCACGTTTGGTATAGAGCAGAGCAGGGTGAGCTTCCAACTAGGAACTGGAAGCACAAGGTTTCTTTCGAGAAAACTCATTTTCTTCTATGAGCCATGCCGGCTGTAAGTAAAAGCACGGTAACAACAGTGCTTTTCAGGTAGCTTCGGGGCCGCATCAACGGAGCTTTCATAATGGGAAAACTAGCCTTGTGCCATCAGTCTCTAATTTCTAGGTTGACACGCAGCATACACGCAGGAGCAGGGCTTCCTGGTTCTACGCAGTCTTCTGGTACTGAAACGGGTGCTGAAGCAAGGCCCCTAGGAGTGTTGAAAAGCTTACTACCTTGACACTAAAGCAGAACCACGATGAAGGCCTCATGGAGCCGCTGCACGCCTCTCGTTTTGCAAGGATAATCAGGGCCTTACTTCGAAGCTTGGGCTCACGTTGACTTTCACTTTAGGTATAGAGCAGAGCAGGGTGAGCTTCCAACAAGGAACTGGAAACCCAAGGTTTCTTAGGAGAAAACTCATTTTCTTCTCAGAACCATGCCGGCAGTGAGGAAAACCCCGGCAACAACAATGCTTTTCAGGTAGCTTCGAGGCCGCATGAACGGAGCTTTCATAATGGGAAAAGAAGCCTTATGCCATCAGTCTCCAATTTCTAGGTTGACACGCAGCATACACGCAGGACCAGAGCTTACTGTCTCTACGCAGTGTTCTGGTACCGAAACGGTTGCTTAAGCAAAGTCCCTAGGAGTCTTGGAAAGCTTACTACCATGAAACTAAAGCAGAACAGCGATGAAGGCCTCATGGAGCTGCTGCACGCCTCCCGTTTTGCCAGGATAATCTGGGCCTTACTTCGAGGCTAGTGCTCACATTGACTTTCACGTTTGGTATAGAGCAGAGCAGGGTGAGCTTCCAACTAGGAACTGGAAGCACAAGGTTTCTTTCGAGAAAACTCATTTTCTTCTATGAGCCATGCCGGCTGTAAGTAAAAGCACGGTAACAACAGTGCTTTTCAGGTAGCTTCGGGGCCGCATCAACGGAGCTTTCATAATGGGAAAATTAGCCTTGTGCCATCAGTCTCTAATTTCTAGGTTGACACGCAGCATACACGCAGGAGCAGGGCTTCCTGGTTCTACGCAGTGTTCTGGTACTGAAACGGGTGCTGAAGCAAGGCCCCTAGGAGTGTTGAAAAGCTTACTACCTTGACACTAAAGCAGAACAACGATGAAGGCCTCATGGAGCTGCTGCACGCCTCTCGTTTTGCAAGGATAATCAGGGCCTTACTTCGAAGCTTGGGCTCACGTTGACTTTCACTTTAGGTATAGAGCAGAGCAGGGTGAGCTTCCAACAAGGAACTGGAAACCCAAGGTTTCTTAGGAGAAAACTCATTTTCTTCTCAGAACCATGCCGGCAGTGAGGAAAACCCCGGCAACAACAATGCTTTTCAGGTAGCTTCGAGGCCGCATGAACGGAGCTTTCATAATGGGAAAAGAAGCCTTATGCCATCAGTCTCCAATTTCTAGGTTGACACGCAGCATACACGCAGGACCAGAGCTTACTGTCTCTACGCAGTGTTCTGGTACCGAAACGGTTGCTTAAGCAAAGTCCCTAGGAGTCTTGGAAAGCTTACTACCATGAAACTAAAGCAGAACAGCGATGAAGGCCTCATGGAGCTGCTGCACGCCTCCCGTTTTGCCAGGATAATCTGGGCCTTACTTCGAGGCTAGTGCTCACATTGACTTTCACGTTTGGTATAGAGCAGAGCAGGGTGAGCTTCCAACTAGGAACTGGAAGCACAAGGTTTCTTTCGAGAAAACTCATTTTCTTCTATGAGCCATGCCGGCTGTAAGTAAAAGCACGGTAACAACAGTGCTTTTCAGGTAGCTTCGGGGCCGCATCAACGGAGCTTTCATAATGGGAAAAGAAGCCTTGTGCCATCAGTCTCTAATTTCTAGGTTGACACGCAGCATACACGCAGGAGCAGAGCTTCCTGGTTCTACGCAGTCTTCTGGTACTGAAACGGGTGCTGAAGCAAGGCCCCTAGGAGTGTTGAAAAGCTTACTACCTTGACACTAAAGCAGAACCACGATGAAGGCCTCATGGAGCCGCTGCACGCCTCTCGTTTTGCAAGGCTAATCAGGGCCTTACTTCGAAGCTTGGGCTCACGTTGACTTTCACTTTAGGTATAGAGCAGAGCAGGGTGAGCTTCCAACAAGGAACTGGAAACCCAAGGTTTCTTAGGAGAAAACTCATTTTCTTCTCAGAACCATGCCGGCAGTGAGGAAAACCCCGGCAACAACAATGCTTTTCAGGTAGCTTCGAGGCCGCATGAACGGAGCTTTCATAATGGGAAAAGAAGCCTTATGCCATCAGTCTCCAATTTCTAGGTTGACACGCAGCATACACGCAGGACCAGAGCTTACTGTCTCTACGCAGTGTTCTGGTACCGAAACGGTTGCTTAAGCAAAGTCCCTAGGAGTCTTGGAAAGCTTACTACCGTGAAACTAAAGCAGAACAGCGATGAAGGCCTCATGGAGCTGCTGCACGCCTCCCGTTTTGCCAGGATAATCAGGGCCTTACTTCGAGGCTAGTGCTCACATTGACTTTCAAGTTTGGTATAGAGCAGAGCAGGGTGAGCTTCCAACTAGGAACTGGAAGCACAAGGTTTCTTTCGAGAAAACTCATTTTCTTCTATGAGCCATGCCGGCTGTAAGTAAAAGCACGGTAACAACAGTGCTTTTCAGGTAGCTTCGGGGCCGCATCAACGGAGCTTTCATAATGGGAAAACTAGCCTTGTGCCATCAGTCTCTAATTTCTAGGTTGACACGCAGCATACACGCAGGACCAGAGCTTACTGTCTCTACGCAGTGTTCTGGTACCGAAACGGTTGCTTAAGCAAAGTCCCTAGGAGTCATGGAAAGCTTACTACCGTGAAACTAAAGCAGAACAGCGATGAAGGCCTCATGGAGCTGCTGCACGCCTCCCGTTTTGCCAGGATAATCTGGGCCTTACTTCGAGGCTAGTGATCACATTGACTTTCACGTTTGGTATAGAGCAGAGCAGGGTGAGCTTCCAACTAGGAACTGGAAGCACAAGGTTTCTTTCGAGAAAACTCATTTTCTTCTATGAGCCATGCCGGCTGTAAGTAAAAGCACGGTAACAACAGTGCTTTTCAGGTAGCTTCGGGGCCGCATCAACGGAGCTTTCATAATGGGAAAATTAGCCTTGTGCCATCAGTCTCTAATTTCTAGGTTGACACGCAGCATACACGCAGGAGCAGGGCTTCCTGGTTCTACGCAGTGTTCTGGTACTGAAACGGGTGCTGAAGCAAGGCCCCTAGGAGTGTTGAAAAGCTTACTACCTTGACACTAAAGCAGAACAACGATGAAGGCCTCATGGAGCCGCTGCACGCCTCTCGTTTTGCAAGGATAATCAGGGCCTTACTTCGAAGCTTGGGCTCACGTTGACTTTCACTTTAGGTATAGAGCAGAGCAGGGTGAGCTTCCAACAAGGAACTGGAAACCCAAGGTTTCTTAGGAGAAAACTCATTTTCTTCTCAGAACCATGCCGGCAGTGAGGAAAACCCCGGCAACAACAATGCTTTTCAGGTAGCTTCGAGGCCGCATGAACGGAGCTTTCATAATGGGAAAAGAAGCCTTATGCCATCAGTCTCCAATTTCTAGGTTGACACGCAGCATACACGCAGGACCAGAGCTTACTGTCTCTACGCAGTGTTCTGGTACCGAAACGGTTGCTTAAGCAAAGTCCCTAGGAGTCTTGGAAAGCTTACTACCGTGAAACTAAAGCAGAACAGCGATGAAGGCCTCATGGAGCTGCTGCACGCCTCCCGTTTTGCCAGGATAATCTGGGCCTTACTTCGAGGCTAGTGCTCACATTGACTTTCACGTTTGGTATAGAGCAGAGCAGGGTGAGCTTCCAACTAGGAACTGGAAGCACAAGGTTTCTTTCGAGAAAACTCATTTTCTTCTATGAGCCATGCCGGCTGTAAGTAAAAGCACGGTAACAACAGTGCTTTTCACGTAGCTTCGGGGCCGCATCAACGGAGCTTTCATAATGGGAAAACTAGCCTTGTGCCATCAGTCTCTAATTTCTAGGTTGACACGCAGCATACACGCAGGACCAGAGCTTCCTGGTTCTACGCAGTCTTCTGGTACTGAAACGGGTGCTGAAGCAAGGCCCCTAGGAGTGTTGAAAAGCTTACTACCTTGACACTAAAGCAGAACAACGATGAAGGCCTCATGGAGCCGCTGCACGCCTCTCGTTTTGCAAGGATAATCAGGGCCTTACTTCGAAGCTTGGGCTCACGTTGACTTTCACTTTAGGTATAGAGCAGAGCAGGGTGAGCTTCCAACAAGGAACTGGAAACCCAAGGTTTCTTAGGAGAAAACTCATTTTCTTCTCAGAACCATGCCGGCAGTGAGGAAAACCCCGGCAACAACAATGCTTTTCAGGTAGCTTCGAGGCCGCATGAACGGAGCTTTCATAATGGGAAAAGAAGCCTTATGCCATCAGTCTCCAATTTCTAGGTTGACACGCAGCATACACGCAGGACCAGAGCTTACTGTCTCTACGCAGTGTTCTGGTACCGAAACGGTTGCTTAAGCAAAGTCCCTAGGAGTCTTGGAAAGCTTACTACCGTGAAACTAAAGCAGAACAGCGATGAAGGCCTCATGGAGCTGCTGCACGCCTCCCGTTTTGCCAGGATAATCTGGGCCTTACTTCGAGGCTAGTGCTCACATTGACTTTCACGTTTGGTATAGAGCAGAGCAGGGTGAGCTTCCAACTAGGAACTGGAAGCACAAGGTTTCTTTCGAGAAAACTCATTTTCTTCTATGAGCCATGCCGGCTGTAAGTAAAAGCACGGTAACAACAGTGCTTTTCAGGTAGCTTCGGGGCCGCATCAACGGAGCTTTCATAATGGGAAAACTAGCCTTGTGCCATCAGTCTCTAATTTCTAGGTTGACACGCAGCATACACGCAGGAGCAGAGCTTCCTGGTTCTACGCAGTCTTCTGGTACTGAAACGGGTGCTGAAGCAAGGCCCCTAGGAGTGTTGAAAAGCTTACTACCTTGACACTAAAGCAGAACAACGATGAAGGCCTCATGGAGCCGCTGCACGCCTCTCGTTTTGCAAGGATAATCAGGGCCTTACTTCGAAGCTTGGGCTCACGTTGACTTTCACTTTAGGTATAGAGCAGAGCAGGGTGAGCTTCCAACAAGGAACTGGAAACCCAAGGTTTCTTAGGAGAAAACTCATTTTCTTCTCAGAACCATGCCGGCAGTGAGGAAAACCCCGGCAACAACAATGCTTTTCAGGTAGCTTCGAGGCCGCATGAACGGAGCTTTCATAATGGGAAAAGAAGCCTTATGCCATCAGTCTCCAATTTCTAGGTTGACACGCAGCATACACGCAGGACCAGAGCTTACTGTCTCTACGCAGTGTTCTGGTACCGAAACGGTTGCTTAAGCAAAGTCCCTAGGAGTCTTGGAAAGCTTACTACCGTGAAACTAAAGCAGAACAGCGATGAAGGCCTCATGGAGCTGCTGCACGCCTCCCGTTTTGCCAGGATAATCTGGGCCTTACTTCGAGGCTAGTGCTCACATTGACTTTCACGTTTGGTATAGAGCAGAGCAGGGTGAGCTTCCAACTAGGAACTGGAAGCACAAGGTTTCTTTCGAGAAAACTCATTTTCTTCTATGAGCCATGCCGGCTGTAAGTAAAAGCACGGTAACAACAGTGCTTTTCAGGTAGCTTCGGGGCCGCATCAACGGAGCTTTCATAATGGGAAAACTAGCCTTGTGCCATCAGTCTCTAATTTCTAGGTTGACACGCAGCATACACGCAGGAGCAGAGCTTCCTGGTTCTACGCAGTCTTCTGGTACTGAAACGGGTGCTGAAGCAAGGCCCCTAGGAGTGTTGAAAAGCTTACTACCTTGACACTAAAGCAGAACCACGATGAAGGCCTCATGGAGCCGCTGCACGCCTCTCGTTTTGCAAGGATAATCAGGGCCTTACTTCGAAGCTTGGGCTCACGTTGACTTTCACTTTAGGTATAGAGCAGAGCAGGGTGAGCTTCCAACAAGGAACTGGAAACCCAAGGTTTCTTAGGAGAAAACTCATTTTCTTCTCAGAACCATGCCGGCAGTGAGGAAAACCCCGGCAACAACAATGCTTTTCAGGTAGCTTCGAGGCCGCATGAACGGAGCTTTCATAATGGGAAAAGAAGCCTTATGCCATCAGTCTCCAATTTCTAGGTTGACACGCAGCATACACGCAGGACCAGAGCTTACTGTCTCTACGCAGTGTTCTGGTACCGAAACGGTTGCTTAAGCAAAGTCCCTAGGAGTCTTGGAAAGCTTACTACCGTGAAACTTAAGCAGAACAGCGATGAAGGCCTCATGGAGCTGCTGCACGCCTCCCGTTTTGCCAGGATAATCAGGGCCTTACTTCGAGGCTAGTGCTCACATTGACTTTCACGTTTGGTATAGAGCAGAGCAGGGTGAGCTTCCAACTAGGAACTGGAAGCACAAGGTTTCTTTCGAGAAAACTCATTTTCTTCTATGAGCCATGCCGGCTGTAAGTAAAAGCACGGTAACAACAGTGCTTTTCAGGTAGCTTTGGGGCCGCATCAACGGAGCTTTCATAATGGGAAAACTAGCCTTGTGTCATCAGTCTCTAATTTCTAGGTTGACACGCAGCATACACGCAGGAGCAGGGCTTCCTGGTTCTACGCAGTCTTCTGGTACTGAAACGGGTGCTGAAGCAAGGCCCCTAGGAGTGTTGAAAAGCTTACTACCTTGACACTAAAGCAGAACAACGATGAAGGCCTCATGGAGCCGCTGCACGCCTCTCGTTTTGCAAGGATAATCAGGGCCTTACTTCGAAGCTTGGGCTCACGTTGACTTTCACTTTAGGTATAGAGCAGAGCAGGGTGAGCTTCCAACAAGGAACTGGAAACCCAAGGTTTCTTAGGAGAAAACTCATTTTCTTCTCAGAACCATGCCGGCAGTGAGGAAAACCCCGGCAACAACAATGCTTTTCAGGTAGCTTCGAGGCCGCATGAACGGAGCTTTCATAATGGGAAAAGAAGCCTTATGCCATCAGTCTCCAATTTCTAGGTTGACACGCAGCATACACGCAGGACCAGAGCTTACTGTCTCTACGCAGTGTTCTGGTACCGAAACGGTTGCTTAAGCAAAGTCCCTAGGAGTCTTGGAAAGCTTACTACCGTGAAACTAAAGCAGAACAGCGATGAAGGCCTCATGGAGCTGCTGCACGCCTCCCGTTTTGCCAGGATAATCTGGGCCTTACTTCGAGGCTAGTGCTCACATTGACTTTCACGTTTGGTATAGAGCAGAGCAGGGTGAGCTTCCAACTAGGAACTGGAAGCACAAGGTTTCTTTCGAGAAAACTCATTTTCTTCTATGAGCCATGCCGGCTGTAAGTAAAAGCACGGTAACAACAGTGCTTTTCAGGTAGCTTCGGGGCCGCATCAACGGAGCTTTCATAATGGGAAAACTAGCCTTGTGCCATCAGTCTCTAATTTCTAGGTTGACACGCAGCATACACGCAGGAGCAGAGCTTCCTGGTTCTACGCAGTCTTCTGGTACTGAAACGGGTGCTGAAGCAAGGCCCCTAGGAGTGTTGAAAAGCTTACTACCTTGACACTAAAGCAGAACAACGATGAAGGCCTCATGGAGCCGCTGCACGCCTCTCGTTTTGCAAGGATAATCAGGGCCTTACTTCGAAACTTGGGCTCACGTTGACTTTCACTTTAGGTATAGAGCAGAGCAGGGTGAGCTTCCAACAAGGAACTGGAAACCCAAGGTTTCTTAGGAGAAAACTCATTTTCTTCTCAGAACCATGCCGGCAGTGAGGAAAACCCCGGCAACAACAATGCTTTTCAGGTAGCTTCGAGGCCGCATGAACGGAGCTTTCATAATGGGAAAAGAAGCCTTATGCCATCAGTCTCCAATTTCTAGGTTGACACGCAGCATACACGCAGGACCAGAGCTTACTGTCTCTACGCAGTGTTCTGGTACCGAAACGGTTGCTTAAGCAAAGTCCCTAGGAGTCTTGGAAAGCTTACTACCGTGAAACTAAAGCAGAACAGCGATGAAGGCCTCATGGAGCTGCTGCACGCCTCCCGTTTTGCCAGGATAATCAGGGCCTTACTTCGAGGCTAGTGCTCACATTGACTTTCACGTTTGGTATAGAGCAGAGCAGGGTGAGCTTCCAACTAGGAACTGGAAGCACAAGGTTTCTTTCGAGAAAACTCATTTTCTTCTATGAGCCATGCCGGCTGTAAGTAAAAGCACGGTAACAACAGTGCTTTTCACGTAGCTTCGGGGCCGCATCAACGGAGCTTTCATAATGGGAAAACTAGCCTTGTGCCATCAGTCTCTAATTTCTAGGTTGACACGCAGCATACACGCAGGACCAGAGCTTCCTGGTTCTACGCAGTCTTCTGGTACTGAAACGGGTGCTGAAGCAAGGCCCCTAGGAGTGTTGAAAAGCTTACTACCTTGACACTAAAGCAGAACAACGATGAAGGCCTCATGGAGCCGCTGCACGCCTCTCGTTTTGCAAGGATAATCAGGGCCTTACTTCGAAGCTTGGGCTCACGTTGACTTTCACTTTAGGTATAGAGCAGAGCAGGGTGAGCTTCCAACAAGGAACTGGAAACCCAAGGTTTCTTAGGAGAAAACTCATTTTCTTCTCAGAACCATGCCGGCAGTGAGGAAAACCCCGGCAACAACAATGCTTTTCAGGTAGCTTCGAGGCCGCATGAACGGAGCTTTCATAATGGGAAAAGAAGCCTTATGCCATCAGTCTCCAATTTCTAGGTTGACACGCAGCATACACGCAGGACCAGAGCTTACTGTCTCTACGCAGTGTTCTGGTACCGAAACGGTTGCTTAAGCAAAGTCCCTAGGAGTCTTGGAAAGCTTACTACCGTGAAACTAAAGCAGAACAGCGATGAAGGCCTCATGGAGCTGCTGCACGCCTCCCGTTTTGCCAGGATAATCTGGGCCTTACTTCGAGGCTAGTGCTCACATTGACTTTCACGTTTGGTATAGAGCAGAGCAGGGTGAGCTTCCAACTAGGAACTGGAAGCACAAGGTTTCTTTCGAGAAAACTCATTTTCTTCTATGAGCCATGCCGGCTGTAAGTAAAAGCACGGTAACAACAGTGCTTTTCAGGTAGCTTCGGGGCCGCATCAACGGAGCTTTCATAATGGGAAAACTAGCCTTGTGCCATCAGTCTCTAATTTCTAGGTTGACACGCAGCATACACGCAGGAGCAGAGCTTCCTGGTTCTACGCAGTCTTCTGGTACTGAAACGGGTGCTGAAGCAAGGCCCCTAGGAGTGTTGAAAAGCTTACTACCTTGACACTAAAGCAGAACCACGATGAAGGCCTCATGGAGCCGCTGCACGCCTCTCGTTTTGCAAGGATAATCAGGGCCTTACTTCGAAGCTTGGGCTCACGTTGACTTTCACTTTAGGTATAGAGCAGAGCAGGGTGAGCTTCCAACAAGGAACTGGAAACCCAAGGTTTCTTAGGAGAAAACTCATTTTCTTCTCAGAACCATGCCGGCAGTGAGGAAAACCCCGGCAACAACAATGCTTTTCAGGTAGCTTCGAGGCCGCATGAACGGAGCTTTCATAATGGGAAAAGAAGCCTTATGCCATCAGTCTCCAATTTCTAGGTTGACACGCAGCATACACGCAGGACCAGAGCTTACTGTCTCTACGCAGTGTTCTGGTACCGAAACGGTTGCTTAAGCAAAGTCCCTAGGAGTCTTGGAAAGCTTACTACCGTGAAACTAAAGCAGAACAGCGATGAAGGCCTCATGGAGCTGCTGCACGCCTCCCGTTTTGCCAGGATAATCAGGGCCTTACTTCGAGGCTAGTGCTCACATTGACTTTCACGTTTGGTATAGAGCAGAGCAGGGTGAGCTTCCAACTAGGAACTGGAAGCACAAGGTTTCTTTCGAGAAAACTCATTTTCTTCTATGAGCCATGCCGGCTGTAAGTAAAAGCACGGTAACAACAGTGCTTTTCAGGTAGCTTTGGGGCCGCATCAACGGAGCTTTCATAATGGGAAAACTAGCCTTGTGTCATCAGTCTCTAATTTCTAGGTTGACACGCAGCATACACGCAGGAGCAGGGCTTCCTGGTTCTACGCAGTCTTCTGGTACTGAAACGGGTGCTGAAGCAAGGCCCCTAGGAGTGTTGAAAAGCTTACTACCTTGACACTAAAGCAGAACAACGATGAAGGCCTCATGGAGCCGCTGCACGCCTCTCGTTTTGCAAGGATAATCAGGGCCTTACTTCGAAGCTTGGGCTCACGTTGACTTTCACTTTAGGTATAGAGCAGAGCAGGGTGAGCTTCCAACAAGGAACTGGAAACCCAAGGTTTCTTAGGAGAAAACTCATTTTCTTCTCAGAACCATGCCGGCAGTGAGGAAAACCCCGGCAACAACAATGCTTTTCAGGTAGCTTCGAGGCCGCATGAACGGAGCTTTCATAATGGGAAAAGAAGCCTTATGCCATCAGTCTCCAATTTCTAGGTTGACACGCAGCATACACGCAGGACCAGAGCTTACTGTCTCTACGCAGTGTTCTGGTACCGAAACGGTTGCTTAAGCAAAGTCCCTAGGAGTCTTGGAAAGCTTACTACCGTGAAACTAAAGCAGAACAGCGATGGAGGCCTCATGGAGCTGCTGCACGCCTCCCGTTTTGCCAGGATAATCAGGGCCTTACTTCGAGGCTAGTGCTCACATTGACTTTCACGTTTGGTATAGAGCAGAGCAGGGTGAGCTTCCAACTAGGAACTGGAAGCACAAGGTTTCTTTCGAGAAAACTCATTTTCTTCTATGAGCCATGCCGGCTGTAAGTAAAAGCACGGTAACAACAGTGCTTTTCAGGTAGCTTCGGGGCCGCATCAACGGAGCTTTCATAATGGGAAAACTAGCCTTGTGCCATCAGTCTCTAATTTCTAGGTTGACACGCAGCATACACGCACGAGCAGGGCTTCCTGGTTCTACGCAGTCTTCTGGTACTGAAACGGGTGCTGAAGCAAGGCCCCTAGGAGTGTTGAAAAGCTTACTACCTTGACACTAAAGCAGAACAACGATGAAGGCCTCATGGAGCCGCTGCACGCCTCTCGTTTTGCAAGGATAATCAGGGCCTTACTTCGAAGCTTGGGCTCACGTTGACTTTCACTTTAGGTATAGAGCAGAGCAGGGTGAGCTTCCAACAAGGAACTGGAAACCCAAGGTTTCTTAGGAGAAAACTCATTTTCTTCTCAGAACCATGCCGGCAGTGAGGAAAACCCCGGCAACAACAATGCTTTTCAGGTAGCTTCGAGGCCGCATGAACGGAGCTTTCATAATGGGAAAAGAAGCCTTATGCCATCAGTCTCCAATTTCTAGGTTGACACGCAGCATACACGCAGGACCAGAGCTTACTGTCTCTACGTAGTGTTCTGGTACCGAAACGGTTGCTTAAGCAAAGTCCCTAGGAGTCTTGGAAAGCTTACTACCGTGAAACTAAAGCAGAACAGCGATGAAGGCCTCATGGAGCTGCTGCACGCCTCCCGTTTTGCCAGGATAATCAGGGCCTTACTTCGAGGCTAGTGCTCACATTGACTTTCACGTTTGGTATAGAGCAGAGCAGGGTGAGCTTCCAACTAGGAACTGGAAGCACAAGGTTTCTTTCGAGAAAACTCATTTTCTTCTATGAGCCATGCCGGCTGTAAGTAAAAGCACGGTAACAACAGTGCTTTTCAGGTAGCTTCGGGGCCGCATCAACGGAGCTTTCATAATGGGAAAACTAGCCTTGTGCCATCAGTCTCTAATTTCTAGGTTGACACGCAGCATACACGCAGGAGCAGGGCTTCCTGGTTCTACGCAGTCTTCTGGTACTGAAACGGGTGCTGAAGCAAGGCCCCTAGGAGTGTTGAAAAGCTTACTACCTTGACACTAAAGCAGAACCACGATGAAGGCCTCATGGAGCCGCTGCACGCCTCTCGTTTTGCAAGGATAATCAGGGCCTTACTTCGAAGCTTGGGCTCACGTTGACTTTCACTTTAGGTATAGAGCAGAGCAGGGTGAGCTTCCAACAAGGAACTGGAAACCCAAGGTTTCTTAGGAGAAAACTCATTTTCTTCTCAGAACCATGCCGGCAGTGAGGAAAACCCCGGCAACAACAATGCTTTTCAGGTAGCTTCGAGGCCGCATGAACGGAGCTTTCATAATGGGAAAAGAAGCCTTATGCCATCAGTCTCCAATTTCTAGGTTGACACGCAGCATACACGCAGGACCAGAGCTTACTGTCTCTACGCAGTGTTCTGGTACCGAAACGGTTGCTTAAGCAAAGTCCCTAGGAGTCTTGGAAAGCTTACTACCATGAAACTAAAGCAGAACAGCGATGAAGGCCTCATGGAGCTGCTGCACGCCTCCCGTTTTGCCAGGATAATCTGGGCCTTACTTCGAGGCTAGTGCTCACATTGACTTTCACGTTTGGTATAGAGCAGAGCAGGGTGAGCTTCCAACTAGGAACTGGAAGCACAAGGTTTCTTTCGAGAAAACTCATTTTCTTCTATGAGCCATGCCGGCTGTAAGTAAAAGCACGGTAACAACAGTGCTTTTCAGGTAGCTTCGGGGCCGCATCAACGGAGCTTTCATAATGGGAAAACTAGCCTTGTGCCATCAGTCTCTAATTTCTAGGTTGACACGCAGCATACACGCAGGAGCAGAGCTTCCTGGTTCTACGCAGTGTTCTGGTACTGAAACGGGTGCTGAAGCAAGGCCCCTAGGAGTGTTGAAAAGCTTACTACCTTGACACTAAAGCAGAACAACGATGAAGGCCTCATGGAGCCGCTGCACGCCTCTCGTTTTGCAAGGATAATCAGGGCCTTACTTCGAAGCTTGGGCTCACGTTGACTTTCACTTTAGGTATAGAGCAGAGCAGGGTGAGCTTCCAACAAGGAACTGGAAACCCAAGGTTTCTTAGGAGAAAACTCATTTTCTTCTCAGAACCATGCCGGCAGTGAGGAAAACCCCGGCAACAACAATGCTTTTCAGGTAGCTTCGAGGCCGCATGAACGGAGCTTTCATAATGGGAAAAGAAGCCTTATGCCATCAGTCTCCAATTTCTAGGTTGACACGCAGCATACACGCAGGACCAGAGCTTACTGTCTCTACGCAGTGTTCTGGTACCGAAACGGTTGCTTAAGCAAAGTCCCTAGGAGTCTTGGAAAGCTTACTACCGTGAAACTAAAGCAGAACAGCGATGAAGGCCTCATGGAGCTGCTGCACGCCTCCCGTTTTGCCAGGATAATCAGGGCCTTACTTCGAGGCTAGTGCTCACATTGACTTTCACGTTTGGTATAGAGCAGAGCAGGGTGAGCTTCCAACTAGGAACTGGAAGCACAAGGTTTCTTTCGAGAAAACTCATTTTCTTCTATGAGCCATGCCGGCTGTAAGTAAAAGCACGGTAACAACAGTGCTTTTCACGTAGCTTCGGGGCCGCATCAACGGAGCTTTCATAATGGGAAAACTAGCCTTGTGCCATCAGTCTCTAATTTCTAGGTTGACACGCAGCATACACGCAGGAGCAGAGCTTCCTGGTTCTACGCAGTCTTCTGGTACTGAAACGGGTGCTGAAGCAAGGCCCCTAGGAGTGTTGAAAAGCTTACTACCTTGACACTAAAGCAGAACCACGGTGAAGGCCTCATGGAGCCGCTGCACGCCTCTCGTTTTGCAAGGATAATCAGGGCCTTACTTCGAAGCTTGGGCTCACGTTGACTTTCACTTTAGGTATAGAGCAGAGCAGGGTGAGCTTCCAACAAGGAACTGGAAACCCAAGGTTTCTTAGGAGAAAACTCATTTTCTTCTCAGAACCATGCCGGCAGTGAGGAAAACCCCGGCAACAACAATGCTTTTCAGGTAGCTTCGAGGCCGCATGAACGGAGCTTTCATAATGGGAAAAGAAGCCTTATGCCATCAGTCTCCAATTTCTAGGTTGACACGCAGCATACACGCAGGACCAGAGCTTACTGTCTCTACGCAGTGTTCTGGTACCGAAACGGTTGCTTAAGCAAAGTCCCTAGGAGTCTTGGAAAGCTTACTACCATGAAACTAAAGCAGAACAGCGATGAAGGCCTCATGGAGCTGCTGCACGCCTCCCGTTTTGCCAGGATAATCTGGGCCTTACTTCGAGGCTAGTGCTCACATTGACTTTCACGTTTGGTATAGAGCAGAGCAGGGTGAGCTTCCAACTAGGAACTGGAAGCACAAGGTTTCTTTCGAGAAAACTCATTTTCTTCTATGAGCCATGCCGGCTGTAAGTAAAAGCACGGTAACAACAGTGCTTTTCAGGTAGCTTCGGGGCCGCATCAACGGAGCTTTCATAATGGGAAAACTAGCCTTGTGCCATCAGTCTCTAATTTCTAGGTTGACACGCAGCATACACGCAGGAGCAGAGCTTCCTGGTTCTACGTAGTGTTCTGGTACTGAAACGGGTGCTGAAGCAAGGCCCCTAGGAGTGTTGAAAAGCTTACTACCTTGACACTAAAGCAGAACCACGATGAAGGCCTCATGGAGCCGCTGCACGCCTCTCGTTTTGCAAGGATAATCAGGGCCTTACTTCGAAGCTTGGGCTCACGTTGACTTTCACTTTAGGTATAGAGCAGAGCAGGGTGAGCTTCCAACAAGGAACTGGAAACCCAAGGTTTCTTAGGAGAAAACTCATTTTCTTCTCAGAACCATGCCGGCAGTGAGGAAAACCCCGGCAACAACAATGCTTTTCAGGTAGCTTCGAGGCCGCATGAACGGAGCTTTCATAATGGGAAAAGAAGCCTTATGCCATCAGTCTCCAATTTCTAGGTTGACACGCAGCATACACGCAGGACCAGAGCTTACTGTCTCTACGCAGTGTTCTGGTACCGAAACGGTTGCTTAAGCAAAGTCCCTAGGAGTCTTGGAAAGCTTACTACCGTGAAACTAAAGCAGAACAGCGATGAAGGCCTCATGGAGCTGCTGCACGCCTCCCGTTTTGCCAGGATAATCAGGGCCTTACTTCGAGGCTAGTGCTCACATTGACTTTCACGTTTGGTATAGAGCAGAGCAGGGTGAGCTTCCAACTAGGAACTGGAAGCACAAGGTTTCTTTCGAGAAAACTCATTTTCTTCTATGAGCCATGCCGGCTGTAAGTAAAAGCACGGTAACAACAGTGCTTTTCAGGTAGCTTCGGGGCCGCATCAACGGAGCTTTCATAATGGGAAAACTAGCCTTGTGCCATCAGTCTCTAATTTCTAGGTTGACACGCAGCATACACGCAGGAGCAGAGCTTCCTGGTTCTACGCAGTCTTCTGGTACTGAAACGGGTGCTGAAGCAAGGCCCCTAGGAGTGTTGAAAAGCTTACTACCTTGACACTAAAGCAGAACAACGATGAAGGCCTCATGGAGCCGCTGCACGCCTCTCGTTTTGCAAGGATAATCAGGGCCTTACTTCGAAGCTTGGGCTCACGTTGACTTTCACTTTAGGTATAGAGCAGAGCAGGGTGAGCTTCCAACAAGGAACTGGAAACCCAAGGTTTCTTAGGAGAAAACTCATTTTCTTCTCAGAACCATGCCGGCAGTGAGGAAAACCCCGGCAACAACAATGCTTTTCAGGTAGCTTCGAGGCCGCATGAACGGAGCTTTCATAATGGGAAAAGAAGCCTTATGCCATCAGTCTCCAATTTATAGGTTGACACGCAGCATACACGCAGGACCAGAGCTTACTGTCTCTACGCAGTGTTCTGGTACCGAAACGGTTGCTTAAGCAAAGTCCCTAGGAGTCTTGGAAAGCTTACTACCGTGAAACTAAAGCAGAACAGCGATGAAGGCCTCATGGAGCTGCTGCACGCCTCCCGTTTTGCCAGGATAATCTGGGCCTTACTTCGAGGCTAGTGCTCACATTGACTTTCACGTTTGGTATAGAGCAGAGCAGGGTGAGCTTCCAACTAGGAACTGGAAGCACAAGGTTTCTTTCGAGAAAACTCATTTTCTTCTATGAGCCATGCCGGCTGTAAGTAAAAGCACGGTAACAACAGTGCTTTTCAGGTAGCTTCGGGGCCGCATCAACGGAGCTTTCATAATGGGAAAACTAGCCTTGTGCCATCAGTCTCTAATTTCTAGGTTGACACGCAGCATACACGCAGGAGCAGAGCTTCCTGGTTCTACGCAGTCTTCTGGTACTGAAACGGGTGCTGAAGCAAGGCCCCTAGGAGTGTTGAAAAGCTTACTACCTTGACACTAAAGCAGAACCACGATGAAGGCCTCATGGAGCCGCTGCACGCCTCTCGTTTTGCAAGGATAATCAGGGCCTTACTTCGAAGCTTGGGCTCACGTTGACTTTCACTTTAGGTATAGAGCAGAGCAGGGTGAGCTTCCAACAAGGAACTGGAAACCCAAGGTTTCTTAGGAGAAAACTCATTTTCTTCTCAGAACCATGCCGGCAGTGAGGAAAACCCCGGCAACAACAATGCTTTTCAGGTAGCTTCGAGGCCGCATGAACGGAGCTTTCATAATGGGAAAAGAAGCCTTATGCCATCAGTCTCCAATTTCTAGGTTGACACGCAGCATACACGCAGGACCAGAGCTTACTGTCTCTACGCAGTGTTCTGGTACCGAAACGGTTGCTTAAGCAAAGTCCCTAGGAGTCTTGGAAAGCTTACTACCATGAAACTAAAGCAGAACAGCGATGAAGGCCTCATGGAGCTGCTGCACGCCTCCCGTTTTGCCAGGATAATCTGGGCCTTACTTCGAGGCTAGTGCTCACATTGACTTTCACGTTTGGTATAGAGCAGAGCAGGGTGAGCTTCCAACTAGGAACTGGAAGCACAAGGTTTCTTTCGAGAAAACTCATTTTCTTCTATGAGCCATGCCGGCTGTAAGTAAAAGCACGGTAACAACAGTGCTTTTCAGGTAGCTTCGGGGCCGCATCAACGGAGCTTTCATAATGGGAAAACTAGCCTTGTGCCATCAGTCTCTAATTTCTAGGTTGACACGCAGCATACACGCAGGAGCAGAGCTTCCTGGTTCTACGTAGTGTTCTGGTACTGAAACGGGTGCTGAAGCAAGGCCCCTAGGAGTGTTGAAAAGCTTACTACCTTGACACTAAAGCAGAACCACGATGAAGGCCTCATGGAGCCGCTGCACGCCTCTCGTTTTGCAAGGATAATCAGGGCCTTACTTCGAAGCTTGGGCTCACGTTGACTTTCACTTTAGGTATAGAGCAGAGCAGGGTGAGCTTCCAACAAGGAACTGGAAACCCAAGGTTTCTTAGGAGAAAACTCATTTTCTTCTCAGAACCATGCCGGCAGTGAGGAAAACCCCGGCAACAACAATGCTTTTCAGGTAGCTTCGAGCCCGCATGAACGGAGCTTTCATAATGGGAATAGAAGCTTTATGTCATCAGTCTCCAATTTCTAGGTTGACACGCAGCATACACGCAGGACCAGAGCTTACTGTCTCTACGCAGTGTTCTGGTACCGAAACGGTTGCTTAAGCAAAGTCCCTAGGAGTCTTGGAAAGCTTACTACCGTGAAACTAAAGCAGAACAGCGATGAAGGCCTCATGGAGCTGCTGCACGCCTCCCGTTTTGCCAGGATAATCAGGGCCTTACTTCGAGGCTAGTGCTCACATTGACTTTCACGTTTGGTATAGAGCAGAGCAGGGTGAGCTTCCAACTAGGAACTGGAAGCACAAGGTTTCTTTCGAGAAAACTCATTTTCTTCTATGAGCCATGCCGGCTGTAAGTAAAAGCACGGTAACAACAGTGCTTTTCAGGTAGCTTCGGGGCCGCATCAACGGAGCTTTCATAATGGGAAAACTAGCCTTGTGCCATCAGTCTCTAATTTCTAGGTTGACACGCAGCATACACGCAGGAGCAGAGCTTCCTGGTTCTACGCAGTCTTCTGGTACTGAAACGGGTGCTGAAGCAAGGCCCCTAGGAGTGTTGAAAAGCTTACTACCTTGACACTAAAGCAGAACAACGATGAAGGCCTCATGGAGCCGCTGCACGCCTCTCGTTTTGCAAGGATAATCAGGGCCTTACTTCGAAGCTTGGGCTCACGTTGACTTTCACTTTAGGTATAGAGCAGAGCAGGGTGAGCTTCCAACAAGGAACTGGAAACCCAAGGTTTCTTAGGAGAAAACTCATTTTCTTCTCAGAACCATGCCGGCAGTGAGGAAAACCCCGGCAACAACAATGCTTTTCAGGTAGCTTCGAGGCCGCATGAACGGAGCTTTCATAATGGGAAAAGAAGCCTTATGCCATCAGTCTCCAATTTCTAGGTTGACACGCAGCATACACGCAGGACCAGAGCTTACTGTCTCTACGCAGTGTTCTGGTACCGAAACGGTTGCTTAAGCAAAGTCCCTAGGAGTCTTGGAAAGCTTACTACCGTGAAACTAAAGCAGAACAGCGATGAAGGCCTCATGGAGCTGCTGCACGCCTCCCGTTTTGCCAGGATAATCTGGGCCTTACTTCGAGGCTAGTGCTCACATTGACTTTCACGTTTGGTATAGAGCAGAGCAGGGTGAGCTTCCAACTAGGAACTGGAAGCACAAGGTTTCTTTCGAGAAAACTCATTTTCTTCTATGAGCCATGCCGGCTGTAAGTAAAAGCACGGTAACAACAGTGCTTTTCAGGTAGCTTCGGGGCCGCATCAACGGAGCTTTCATAATGGGAAAACTAGCCTTGTGCCATCAGTCTCTAATTTCTAGGTTGACACGCAGCATACACGCAGGAGCAGAGCTTCCTGGTTCTACGCAGTCTTCTGGTACTGAAACGGGTGCTGAAGCAAGGCCCCTAGGAGTGTTGAAAAGCTTACTACCTTGACACTAAAGCAGAACCACGATGAAGGCCTCATGGAGCCGCTGCACGCCTCTCGTTTTGCAAGGATAATCAGGGCCTTACTTCGAAGCTTGGGCTCACGTTGACTTTCACTTTAGGTATAGAGCAGAGCAGGGTGAGCTTCCAACAAGGAACTGGAAACCCAAGGTTTCTTAGGAGAAAACTCATTTTCTTCTCAGAACCATGCCGGCAGTGAGGAAAACCCCGGCAACAACAATGCTTTTCAGGTAGCTTCGAGGCCGCATGAACGGAGCTTTCATAATGGGAAAAGAAGCCTTATGCCATCAGTCTCCATTTTCTAGGTTGACACGCAGCATACACGCAGGACCAGAGCTTACTGTCTCTACGCAGTGTTCTGGTACCGAAACGGTTGCTTAAGCAAAGTCCCTAGGAGTCTTGGAAAGCTTACTACCGTGAAACTAAAGCAGAACAGCGATGAAGGCCTCATGGAGCTGCTGCACGCCTCCCGTTTTGCCAGGATAATCAGGGCCTTACTTCGAGGCTAGTGCTCACATTGACTTTCACGTTTGGTATAGAGCAGAGCAGGGTGAGCTTCCAACTAGGAACTGGAAGCACAAGGTTTCTTTCGAGAAAACTCATTTTCTTCTATGAGCCATGCCGGCTGTAAGTAAAAGCACGGTAACAACAGTGCTTTTCAGGTAGCTTCGGGGCCGCATCAACGGAGCTTTCATAATGGGAAAACTAGCCTTGTGACATCAGTCTCTAATTTCTAGGTTGACACGCAGCATACACGCAGGAGCAGAGCTTCCTGGTTCTACGCAGTGTTCTGGTACTGAAACGGGTGCTGAAGCAAGGCCCCTAGGAGTGTTGAAAAGCTTACTACCTTGACACTAAAGCAGAACAACGATGAAGGCCTCATGGAGCCGCTGCACGCCTCTCGTTTTGCAAGGATAATCAGGGCCTTACTTCGAAGCTTGGGCTCACGTTGACTTTCACTTTAGGTATAGAGCAGAGCAGGGTGAGCTTCCAACAAGGAACTGGAAACCCAAGGTTTCTTAGGAGAAAACTCATTTTCTTCTCAGAACCATGCCGGCAGTGAGGAAAACCCCGGCAACAACAATGCTTTTCAGGTAGCTTCGAGGCCGCATGAACGGAGCTTTCATAATGGGAAAAGAAGCCTTATGCCATCAGTCTCCAATTTCTAGGTTGACACGCAGCATACACGCAGGAACAGAGCTTACTGTCTCTACGCAGTGTTCTGGTACCGAAACGGTTGCTTAAGCAAAGTCCCTAGGAGTCTTGGAAAGCTTACTACCGTGAAACTAAAGCAGAACAGCGATGAAGGCCTCATGGAGCTGCTGCACGCCTCCCGTTTTGCCAGGATAATCAGGGCCTTACTTCGAGGCTAGTGCTCACATTGACTTTCACGTTTGGTATAGAGCAGAGCAGGGTGAGCTTCCAACTAGGAACTGGAAGCACAAGGTTTCTTTCGAGAAAACTCATTTTCTTCTATGAGCCATGCCGGCTGTAAGTAAAAGCACGGTAACAACAGTGCTTTTCAGGTAGCTTCGGGGCCGCATCAACGGAGCTTTCATAATGGGAAAACTAGCCTTGTGCCATCAGTCTCTAATTTCTAGGTTGACACGCAGCATACACGCAGGAGCAGGGCTTCCTGGTTCTACGCAGTCTTCTGATACTGAAACGGGTGCTGAAGCAAGGCCCCTAGGAGTGTTGAAAAGCTTACTACCTTGACACTAAAGCAGAACAACGATGAAGGCCTCATGGAGCCGCTGCACGCCTCTCGTTTTGCAAGGATAATCAGGGCCTTACTTCGAAGCTTGGGCTCACGTTGACTTTCACTTTAGGTATAGAGCAGAGCAGGGTGAGCTTCCAACAAGGAACTGGAAACCCAAGGTTTCTTCGGAGAAAACTCATTTTCTTCTCAGAACCATGCCGGCAGTGAGGAAAACCCCGGCAACAACAATGCTTTTCAGGTAGCTTCGAGGCCGCATGAACGGAGCTTTCATAATGGGAAAAGAAGCCTTATGCCATCAGTCTCCAATTTCTAGGTTGACACGCAGCATACACGCAGGACCAGAGCTTACTGTCTCTACGCAGTGTTCTGGTACCGAAACGGTTGCTTAAGCAAAGTCCCTAGGAGTCTTGGAAAGCTTACTACCGTGAAACTAAAGCAGAACAGCGATGAAGGCCTCATGGAGCTGCTGCACGCCTCCCGTTTTGCCAGGATAATCAGGGCCTTACTTCGAGGCTAGTGCTCACATTGACTTTCACGTTTGGTATAGAGCAGAGCAGGGTGAGCTTCCAACTAGGAACTGGAAGCACAAGGTTTCTTTCGAGAAAACTCATTTTCTTCTATGAGCCATGCCGGCTGTAAGTAAAAGCACGGTAACAACAGTGCTTTTCAGGTAGCTTCGGGGCCGCATCAACGGAGCTTTCATAATGGGAAAACTAGCCTTGTGTCATCAGTCTCTAATTTCTAGGTTGACACGCAGCATACACGCAGGAGCAGGGCTTCCTGGTTCTACGCAGTCTTCTGGTACTGAAACGGGTGCTGAAGCAAGGCCCCTAGGAGTGTTGAAAAGCTTACTACCTTGACACTAAAGCAGAACAACGATGAAGGCCTCATGGAGCCGCTGCACGCCTCTCGTTTTGCAAGGATAATCAAGGCCTTACTTCGAAGCTTGGGCTCACGTTGACTTTCACTTTAGGTATAGAGCAGAGCAGGGTGAGCTTCCAACAAGGAACTGGAAACCCAAGGTTTCTTAGGAGAAAACTCATTTTCTTCTCAGAACCATGCCGGCAGTGAGGAAAACCCCGGCAACAACAATGCTTTTCAGGTAGCTTCGAGGCCGCATGAACGGAGCTTTCATAATGGGAAAAGAAGCCTTATGCCATCAGTCTCCAATTTCTAGGTTGACACGCAGCATACACGCAGGAACAGAGCTTACTGTCTCTACGCAGTGTTCTGGTACCGAAACGGTTGCTTAAGCAAAGTCCCTAGGAGTCTTGGAAAGCTTACTACCGTGAAACTAAAGCAGAACAGCGATGAAGGCCTCATGGAGCTGCTGCACGCCTCCCGTTTTGCCAGGATAATCAGGGCCTTACTTCGAGGCTAGTGCTCACATTGACTTTCACGTTTGGTATAGAGCAGAGCAGGGTGAGCTTCCAACTAGGAACTGGAAGCACAAGGTTTCTTTCGAGAAAACTCATTTTCTTCTATGAGCCATGCCGGCTGTAAGTAAAAGCACGGTAACAACAGTGCTTTTCAGGTAGCTTCGGGGCCGCATCAACGGAGCTTTCATAATGGGAAAACTAGCCTTGTGACATCAGTCTCTAATTTCTAGGTTGACACGCAGCATACACGCAGGAGCAGAGCTTCCTGGTTCTACGCAGTCTTCTGGTACTGAAACGGGTGCTGAAGCAAGGCCCCTAGGAGTGTTGAAAAGCTTACTACCTTGACACTAAAGCAGAACAACGATGAAGGCCTCATGGAGCCGCTGCACGCCTCTCGTTTTGCAAGGATAATCAGGGCCTTACTTCGAAGCTTGGGCTCACGTTGACTTTCACTTTAGGTATAGAGCAGAGCAGGGTGAGCTTCCAACAAGGAACTGGAAACCCAAGGTTTCTTAGGAGAAAACTCATTTTCTTCTCAGAACCATGCCGGCAGTGAGGAAAACCCCGGCAACAACAATGCTTTTCAGGTAGCTTCGAGGCCGCATGAACGGAGCTTTCATAATGGGAAAAGAAGCCTTATGCCATCAGTCTCCAATTTCTAGGTTGACACGCAGCATACACGCAGGACCAGAGCTTACTGTCTCTACGCAGTGTTCTGGTACCGAAACGGTTGCTTAAGCAAAGTCCCTAGGAGTCTTGGAAAGCTTACTACCGTGAAACTAAAGCAGAACAGCGATGAAGGCCTCATGGAGCTGCTGCACGCCTCCCGTTTTGCCAGGATAATCTGGGCCTTACTTCGAGGCTAGTGCTCACATTGACTTTCACGTTTGGTATAGAGCAGAGCAGGGTGAGCTTCCAACTAGGAACTGGAAGCACAAGGTTTCTTTCGAGAAAACTCATTTTCTTCTATGAGCCATGCCGGCTGTAAGTAAAAGCACGGTAACAACAGTGCTTTTCAGGTAGCTTCGGGGCCGCATCAACGGAGCTTTCATAATGGGAAAACTAGCCTTGTGCCATCAGTCTCTAATTTCTAGGTTGACACGCAGCATACACGCAGGAGCAGAGCTTCCTGGTTCTACGCAGTCTTCTGGTACTGAAACGGGTGCTGAAGCAAGGCCCCTAGGAGTGTTGAAAAGCTTACTACCTTGACACTAAAGCAGAACAACGATGAAGGCCTCATGGAGCCGCTGCACGCCTCTCGTTTTGCAAGGATAATCAGGGCCTTACTTCGAAGCTTGGGCTCACGTTGACTTTCACTTTAGGTATAGAGCAGAGCAGGGTGAGCTTCCAACAAGGAACTGGAAACCCAAGGTTTCTTAGGAGAAAACTCATTTTCTTCTCAGAACCATGCCGGCAGTGAGGAAAACCCCGGCAACAACAATGCTTTTCAGGTAGCTTCGAGGCCGCATGAACGGAGCTTTCATAATGGGAAAAGAAGCCTTATGCCATCAGTCTCCAATTTCTAGGTTGACACGCAGCATACACGCAGGACCAGAGCTTACTGTCTCTACGCAGTGTTCTGGTACCGAAACGGTTGCTTAAGCAAAGTCCCTAGGAGTCTTGGAAAGCTTACTACCGTGAAACTAAAGCAGAACAGCGATGAAGGCCTCATGGAGCTGCTGCACGCCTCCCGTTTTGCCAGGATAATCTGGGCCTTACTTCGAGGCTAGTGCTCACATTGACTTTCACGTTTGGTATAGAGCAGAGCAGGGTGAGCTTCCAACTAGGAACTGGAAGCACAAGGTTTCTTTCGAGAAAACTCATTTTCTTCTATGAGCCATGCCGGCTGTAAGTAAAAGCACGGTAACAACAGTGCTTTTCAGGTAGCTTCGGGGCCGCATCAACGGATCTTTCATAATGGGAAAACTAGCCTTGTGCCATCAGTCTCTAATTTCTAGGTTGACACGCAGCATACACGCAGGAGCAGAGCTTCCTGGTTCTACGCAGTGTTCTGGTACTGAAACGGGTGCTGAAGCAAGGCCCCTAGGAGTGTTGAAAAGCTTACTACCTTGACACTAAAGCAGAACAACGATGAAGGCCTCATGGAGCCGCTGCACGCCTCTCGTTTTGCAAGGATAATCAGGGCCTTACTTCGAAGCTTGGGCTCACGTTGACTTTCACTTTAGGTATAGAGCAGAGCAGGGTGAGCTTCCAACAAGGAACTGGAAACCCAAGGTTTCTTAGGAGAAAACTCATTTTCTTCTCAGAACCATGCCGGCAGTGAGGAAAACCCCGGCAACAACAATGCTTTTCAGGTAGCTTCGAGGCCGCATGAACGGAGCTTTCATAATGGGAAAAGAAGCCTTATGCCATCAGTCTCCAATTTCTAGGTTGACACGCAGCATACACGCAGGACCAGAGCTTACTGTCTCTACGCAGTGTTCTGGTACCGAAACGGTTGCTTAAGCAAAGTCCCTAGGAGTCTTGGAAAGCTTACTACCGTGAAACTAAAGCAGAACAGCGATGAAGGCCTCATGGAGCTGCTGCACGCCTCCCGTTTTGCCAGGATAATCAGGGCCTTACTTCGAGGCTAGTGCTCACATTGACTTTCACGTTTGGTATAGAGCAGAGCAGGGTGAGCTTCCAACTAGGAACTGGAAGCACAAGGTTTCTTTCGAGAAAACTCATTTTCTTCTATGAGCCATGCCGGCTGTAAGTAAAAGCACGGTAACAACAGTGCTTTTCAGGTAGCTTCGGGGCCGCATCAACGGAGCTTTCATAATGGGAAAACTAGCCTTGTGCCATCAGTCTCTAATTTCTAGGTTGACACGCAGCATACACGCAGGAGCAGGGCTTCCTGGTTCTACGCAGTGTTCTGGTACTGAAACGGGTGCTGAAGCAAGGCCCCTAGGAGTGTTGAAAAGCTTACTACCTTGACACTAAAGCAGAACCACGATGAAGGCCTCATGGAGCCGCTGCACGCCTCTCGTTTTGCAAGGATAATCAGGGCCTTACTTCGAAGCTTGGGCTCACGTTGACTTTCACTTTAGGTATAGAGCAGAGCAGGGTGAGCTTCCAACAAGGAACTGGAAACCCAAGGTTTCTTAGGAGAAAACTCATTTTCTTCTCAGAACCATGCCGGCAGTGAGGAAAACCCCGGCAACAACAATGCTTTTCAGGTAGCTTCGAGGCCGCATGAACGGAGCTTTCATAATGGGAAAAGAAGCCTTATGCCATCAGTCTCCAATTTCTAGGTTGACACGCAGCATACACGCAGGACCAGAGCTTACTGTCTCTACGCAGTGTTCTGGTACCGAAACGGTTGCTTAAGCAAAGTCCCTAGGAGTCTTGGAAAGCTTACTACCGTGAAACTAAAGCAGAACAGCGATGAAGGCCTCATGGAGCTGCTGCACGCCTCCCGTTTTGCCAGGATAATCAGGGCCTTACTTCGAGGCTAGTGCTCACATTGACTTTCACGTTTGGTATAGAGCAGAGCAGGGTGAGCTTCCAACTAGGAACTGGAAGCACAAGGTTTCTTTCGAGAAAACTCATTTTCTTCTATGAGCCATGCCGGCTGTAAGTAAAAGCACGGTAACAACAGTGCTTTTCAGGTAGCTTCGGGGCCGCATCAACGGAGCTTTCATAATGGGAAAACTAGCCTTGTGCCATCAGTCTCTAATTTCTAGGTTGACACGCAGCATACACGCAGGAGCAGAGCTTCCTGGTTCTACGCAGTCTTCTGGTACTGAAACGGGTGCTGAAGCAAGGCCCCTAGGAGTGTTGAAAAGCTTACTACCTTGACACTAAAGCAGAACCACGATGAAGGCCTCATGGAGCCGCTGCACGCCTCTCGTTTTGCAAGGATAATCAGGGCCTTACTTCGAAGCTTGGGCTCACGTTGACTTTCACTTTAGGTATAGAGCAGAGCAGGGTGAGCTTCCAACAAGGAACTGGAAACCCAAGGTTTCTTAGGAGAAAACTCATTTTCTTCTCAGAACCATGCCGGCAGTGAGGAAAACCCCGGCAACAACAATGCTTTTCAGGTATCTTCGAGGCCGCATGAACGGAGCTTTCATAATGGGAAAAGAAGCCTTATGCCATCAGTCTCCAATTTCTAGGTTGACACGCAGCATACACGCAGGACCAGAGCTTACTGTCTCTACGCAGTGTTCTGGTACCGAAACGGTTGCTTAAGCAAAGTCCCTAGGAGTCTTGGAAAGCTTACTACCGTGAAACTAAAGCAGAACAGCGATGAAGGCCTCATGGAGCTGCTGCACGCCTCCCGTTTTGCCAGGATAATCTGGGCCTTACTTCGAGGCTAGTGCTCACATTGACTTTCACGTTTGGTATAGAGCAGAGCAGGGTGAGCTTCCAACTAGGAACTGGAAGCACAAGGTTTCTTTCGAGAAAACTCATTTTCTTCTATGAGCCATGCCGGCTGTAAGTAAAAGCACGGTAACAACAGTGCTTTTCAGGTAGCTTCGGGGCCGCATCAACGGAGCTTTCATAATGGGAAAACTAGCCTTGTGCCATCAGTCTCTAATTTCTAGGTTGACACGCAGCATACACGCAGGAGCAGAGCTTCCTGGTTCTACGCAGTGTTCTGGTACTGAAACGGGTGCTGAAGCAAGGCCCCTAGGAGTGTTGAAAAGCTTACTACCTTGACACTAAAGCAGAACCACGATGAAGGCCTCATGGAGCCGCTGCACGCCTCTCGTTTTGCAAGGATAATCAGGGCCTTACTTCGAAGCTTGGGCTCACGTTGACTTTCACTTTAGGTATAGAGCAGAGCAGGGTGAGCTTCCAACAAGGAACTGGAAACCCAAGGTTTCTTAGGAGAAAACTCATTTTCTTCTCAGAACCATGCCGGCAGTGAGGAAAACCCCGGCAACAACAATGCTTTTCAGGTAGCTTCGAGGCCGCATGAACGGAGCTTTCATAATGGGAAAAGAAGCCTTATGCCATCAGTCTCCAATTTCTAGGTTGACACGCAGCATACACGCAGGACCAGAGCTTACTGTCTCTACGCAGTGTTCTGGTACCGAAACGGTTGCTTAAGCAAAGTCCCTAGGAGTCTTGGAAAGCTTACTACCGTGAAACTAAAGCAGAACAGCGATGAAGGCCTCATGGAGCTGCTGCACGCCTCCCGTTTTGCCAGGATAATCAGGGCCTTACTTCGAGGCTAGTGCTCACATTGACTTTCACGTTTGGTATAGAGCAGAGCAGGGTGAGCTTCCAACTAGGAACTGGAAGCACAAGGTTTCTTTCGAGAAAACTCATTTTCTTCTATGAGCCATGCCGGCTGTAAGTAAAAGCACGGTAACAACAGTGCTTTTCAGGTAGCTTCGGGGCCGCATCAACGGAGCTTTCATAATGGGAAAACTAGCCTTGTGCCATCAGTCTCTAATTTCTAGGTTGACACGCAGCATACACGCAGGAGCAGAGCTTCCTGGTTCTACGCAGTCTTCTGGTACTGAAACGGGTGCTGAAGCAAGGCCCCTAGGAGTGTTGAAAAGCTTACTACCTTGACACTAAAGCAGAACAACGATGAAGGCCTCATGGAGCCGCTGCACGCCTCTCGTTTTGCAAGGATAATCAGGGCCTTACTTCGAAGCTTGGGCTCACGTTGACTTTCACTTTAGGTATAGAGCAGAGCAGGGTGAGCTTCCAACAAGGAACTGGAAACCCAAGGTTTCTTAGGAGAAAACTCATTTTCTTCTCAGAACCATGCCGGCAGTGAGGAAAACCCCGGCAACAACAATGCTTTTCAGGTAGCTTCGAGGCCGCATGAACGGAGCTTTCATAATGGGAAAAGAAGCCTTATGCCATCAGTCTCCAATTTCTAGGTTGACACGCAGCATACACGCAGGACCAGAGCTTACTGTCTCTACGCAGTGTTCTGGTACCGAAACGGTTGCTTAAGCAAAGTCCCTAGGAGTCTTGGAAAGCTTACTACCGTGAAACTAAAGCAGAACAGCGATGAAGGCCTCATGGAGCTGCTGCACGCCTCCCGTTTTGCCAGGATAATCTGGGCCTTACTTCGAGGCTAGTGCTCACATTGACTTTCACGTTTGGTATAGAGCAGAGCAGGGTGAGCTTCCAACTAGGAACTGGAAGCACAAGGTTTCTTTCGAGAAAACTCATTTTCTTCTATGAGCCATGCCGGCTGTAAGTAAAAGCACGGTAACAACAGTGCTTTTCAGGTAGCTTCGGGGCCGCATCAACGGATCTTTCATAATGGGAAAACTAGCCTTGTGCCATCAGTCTCTAATTTCTAGGTTGACACGCAGCATACACGCAGGAGCAGAGCTTCCTGGTTCTACGCAGTGTTCTGGTACTGAAACGGGTGCTGAAGCAAGGCCCCTAGGAGTGTTGAAAAGCTTACTACCTTGACACTAAAGCAGAACAACGATGAAGGCCTCATGGAGCCGCTGCACGCCTCTCGTTTTGCAAGGATAATCAGGGCCTTACTTCGAAGCTTGGGCTCACGTTGACTTTCACTTTAGGTATAGAGCAGAGCAGGGTGAGCTTCCAACAAGGAACTGGAAACCCAAGGTTTCTTAGGAGAAAACTCATTTTCTTCTCAGAACCATGCCGGCAGTGAGGAAAACCCCGGCAACAACAATGCTTTTCAGGTAGCTTCGAGGCCGCATGAACGGAGCTTTCATAATGGGAAAAGAAGCCTTATGCCATCAGTCTCCAATTTCTAGGTTGACACGCAGCATACACGCAGGACCAGAGCTTACTGTCTCTACGCAGTGTTCTGGTACCGAAACGGTTGCTTAAGCAAAGTCCCTAGGAGTCTTGGAAAGCTTACTACCGTGAAACTAAAGCAGAACAGCGATGAAGGCCTCATGGAGCTGCTGCACGCCTCCCGTTTTGCCAGGATAATCAGGGCCTTACTTCGAGGCTAGTGCTCACATTGACTTTCACGTTTGGTATAGAGCAGAGCAGGGTGAGCTTCCAACTAGGAACTGGAAGCACAAGGTTTCTTTCGAGAAAACTCATTTTCTTCTATGAGCCATGCCGGCTGTAAGTAAAAGCACGGTAACAACAGTGCTTTTCAGGTAGCTTCGGGGCCGCATCAACGGAGCTTTCATAATGGGAAAACTAGCCTTGTGCCATCAGTCTCTAATTTCTAGGTTGACACGCAGCATACACGCAGGAGCAGGGCTTCCTGGTTCTACGCAGTGTTCTGGTACTGAAACGGGTGCTGAAGCAAGGCCCCTAGGAGTGTTGAAAAGCTTACTACCTTGACACTAAAGCAGAACCACGATGAAGGCCTCATGGAGCCGCTGCACGCCTCTCGTTTTGCAAGGATAATCAGGGCCTTACTTCGAAGCTTGGGCTCACGTTGACTTTCACTTTAGGTATAGAGCAGAGCAGGGTGAGCTTCCAACAAGGAACTGGAAACCCAAGGTTTCTTAGGAGAAAACTCATTTTCTTCTCAGAACCATGCCGGCAGTGAGGAAAACCCCGGCAACAACAATGCTTTTCAGGTAGCTTCGAGGCCGCATGAACGGAGCTTTCATAATGGGAAAAGAAGCCTTATGCCATCAGTCTCCAATTTCTAGGTTGACACGCAGCATACACGCAGGACCAGAGCTTACTGTCTCTACGCAGTGTTCTGGTACCGAAACGGTTGCTTAAGCAAAGTCCCTAGGAGTCTTGGAAAGCTTACTACCGTGAAACTAAAGCAGAACAGCGATGAAGGCCTCATGGAGCTGCTGCACGCCTCCCGTTTTGCCAGGATAATCAGGGCCTTACTTCGAGGCTAGTGCTCACATTGACTTTCACGTTTGGTATAGAGCAGAGCAGGGTGAGCTTCCAACTAGGAACTGGAAGCACAAGGTTTCTTTCGAGAAAACTCATTTTCTTCTATGAGCCATGCCGGCTGTAAGTAAAAGCACGGTAACAACAGTGCTTTTCAGGTAGCTTCGGGGCCGCATCAACGGAGCTTTCATAATGGGAAAACTAGCCTTGTGCCATCAGTCTCTAATTTCTAGGTTGACACGCAGCATACACGCAGGAGCAGAGCTTCCTGGTTCTACGCAGTCTTCTGGTACTGAAACGGGTGCTGAAGCAAGGCCCCTAGGAGTGTTGAAAAGCTTACTACCTTGACACTAAAGCAGAACCACGATGAAGGCCTCATGGAGCCGCTGCACGCCTCTCGTTTTGCAAGGATAATCAGGGCCTTACTTCGAAGCTTGGGCTCACGTTGACTTTCACTTTAGGTATAGAGCAGAGCAGGGTGAGCTTCCAACAAGGAACTGGAAACCCAAGGTTTCTTAGGAGAAAACTCATTTTCTTCTCAGAACCATGCCGGCAGTGAGGAAAACCCCGGCAACAACAATGCTTTTCAGGTATCTTCGAGGCCGCATGAACGGAGCTTTCATAATGGGAAAAGAAGCCTTATGCCATCAGTCTCCAATTTCTAGGTTGACACGCAGCATACACGCAGGACCAGAGCTTACTGTCTCTACGCAGTGTTCTGGTACCGAAACGGTTGCTTAAGCAAAGTCCCTAGGAGTCTTGGAAAGCTTACTACCGTGAAACTAAAGCAGAACAGCGATGAAGGCCTCATGGAGCTGCTGCACGCCTCCCGTTTTGCCAGGATAATCTGGGCCTTACTTCGAGGCTAGTGCTCACATTGACTTTCACGTTTGGTATAGAGCAGAGCAGGGTGAGCTTCCAACTAGGAACTGGAAGCACAAGGTTTCTTTCGAGAAAACTCATTTTCTTCTATGAGCCATGCCGGCTGTAAGTAAAAGCACGGTAACAACAGTGCTTTTCAGGTAGCTTCGGGGCCGCATCAACGGAGCTTTCATAATGGGAAAACTAGCCTTGTGCCATCAGTCTCTAATTTCTAGGTTGACACGCAGCATACACGCAGGAGCAGAGCTTCCTGGTTCTACGCAGTGTTCTGGTACTGAAACGGGTGCTGAAGCAAGGCCCCTAGGAGTGTTGAAAAGCTTACTACCTTGACACTAAAGCAGAACCACGATGAAGGCCTCATGGAGCCGCTGCACGCCTCTCGTTTTGCAAGGATAATCAGGGCCTTACTTCGAAGCTTGGGCTCACGTTGACTTTCACTTTAGGTATAGAGCAGAGCAGGGTGAGCTTCCAACAAGGAACTGGAAACCCAAGGTTTCTTAGGAGAAAACTCATTTTCTTCTCAGAACCATGCCGGCAGTGAGGAAAACCCCGGCAACAACAATGCTTTTCAGGTAGCTTCGAGGCCGCATGAACGGAGCTTTCATAATGGGAAAAGAAGCCTTATGCCATCAGTCTCCAATTTCTAGGTTGACACGCAGCATACACGCAGGACCAGAGCTTACTGTCTCTACGCAGTGTTCTGGTACCGAAACGGTTGCTTAAGCAAAGTCCCTAGGAGTCTTGGAAAGCTTACTACCGTGAAACTAAAGCAGAACAGCGATGAAGGCCTCATGGAGCTGCTGCACGCCTCCCGTTTTGCCAGGATAATCAGGGCCTTACTTCGAGGCTAGTGCTCACATTGACTTTCACGTTTGGTATAGAGCAGAGCAGGGTGAGCTTCCAACTAGGAACTGGAAGCACAAGGTTTCTTTCGAGAAAACTCATTTTCTTCTATGAGCCATGCCGGCTGTAAGTAAAAGCACGGTAACAACAGTGCTTTTCAGGTAGCTTCGGGGCCGCATCAACGGAGCTTTCATAATGGGAAAACTAGCCTTGTGCCATCAGTCTCTAATTTCTAGGTTGACACGCAGCATACACGCAGGAGCAGAGCTTCCTGGTTCTACGCAGTCTTCTGGTACTGAAACGGGTGCTGAAGCAAGGCCGCTAGGAGTGTTGAAAAGCTTACTACCTTGACACTAAAGCAGAACCACGATGAAGGCCTCATGGAGCCGCTGCACGCCTCTCGTTTTGCAAGGATAATCAGGGCCTTACTTCGAAGCTTGGGCTCACGTTGACTTTCACTTTAGGTATAGAGCAGAGCAGGGTGAGCTTCCAACAAGGAACTGGAAACCCAAGGTTTCTTAGGAGAAAACTCATTTTCTTCTCAGAACCATGCCGGCAGTGAGGAAAACCCCGGCAACAACAATGCTTTTCAGGTAGCTTCGAGGCCGCATGAACGGAGCTTTCATAATGGGAAAAGAAGCCTTATGCCATCAGTCTCCAATTTCTAGGTTGACACGCAGCATACACGCAGGACCAGAGCTTACTGTCTCTACGCAGTGTTCTGGTACCGAAACGGTTGCTTAAGCAAAGTCCCTAGGAGTCTTGGAAAGCTTACTACCGTGAAACTAAAGCAGAACAGCGATGAAGGCCTCATGGAGCTGCTGCACGCCTCCCGTTTTGCCAGGATAATCAGGGCCTTACTTCGAGGCTAGTGCTCACATTGACTTTCACGTTTGGTATAGAGCAGAGCAGGGTGAGCTTCCAACTAGGAACTGGAAGCACAAGGTTTCTTTCGAGAAAACTCATTTTCTTCTATGAGCCATGCCGGCTGTAAGTAAAAGCACGGTAACAACAGTGCTTTTCAGGTAGCTTCGGGGCCGCATCAACGGAGCTTTCATAATGGGAAAACTAGCCTTGTGCCATCAGTCTCTAATTTCTAGGTTGACACGCAGCATACACGCAGGAGCAGAGCTTCCTGGTTCTACGCAGTGTTCTGGTACTGAAACGGGTGCTGAAGCAAGGCCCCTAGGAGTGTTGAAAAGCTTACTACCTTGACACTAAAGCAGAACCACGATGAAGGCCTCATGGAGCTGCTGCACGCCTCTCGTTTTGCAAGGATAATCAGGGCCTTACTTCGAAGCTTGGGCTCACGTTGACTTTCACTTTAGGTATAGAGCAGAGCAGGGTGAGCTTCCAACAAGGAACTGGAAACCCAAGGTTTCTTAGGAGAAAACTCATTTTCTTCTCAGAACCATGCCGGCAGTGAGGAAAACCCCGGCAACAACAATGCTTTTCAGGTAGCTTCGAGGCCGCATGAACGGAGCTTTCATAATGGGAAAAGAAGCCTTATGCCATCAGTCTCCAATTTCTAGGTTGACACGCAGCATACACGCAGGACCAGAGCTTACTGTCTCTACGCAGTGTTCTGGTACCGAAACGGTTGCTTAAGCAAAGTCCCTAGGAGTCTTGGAAAGCTTACTACCGTGAAACTAAAGCAGAACAGCGATGAAGGCCTCATGGAGCTGCTGCACGCCTCCCGTTTTGCCAGGATAATCTGGGCCTTACTTCGAGGCTAGTGCTCACATTGACTTTCACGTTTGGTATAGAGCAGAGCAGGGTGAGCTTCCAACTAGGAACTGGAAGCACAAGGTTTCTTTCGAGAAAACTCATTTTCTTCTATGAGCCATGCCGGCTGTAAGTAAAAGCACGGTAACAACAGTGCTTTTCAGGTAGCTTCGGGGCCGCATCAACGGAGCTTTCATAATGGGAAAACTAGCCTTGTGCCATCAGTCTCTAATTTCTAGGTTGACACGCAGCATACACGCAGGAGCAGAGCTTCCTGGTTCTACGCAGTCTTCTGGTACTGAAACGGGTGCTGAAGCAAGGCCCCTAGGAGTGTTGAAAAGCTTACTACCTTGACACTAAAGCAGAACCACGATGAAGGCCTCATGGAGCCGCTGCACGCCTCTCGTTTTGCAAGGATAATCAGGGCCTTACTTCGAAGCTTGGGCTCACGTTGACTTTCACTTTAGGTATAGAGCAGAGCAGGGTGAGCTTCCAACAAGGAACTGGAAACCCAAGGTTTCTTAGGAGAAAACTCATTTTCTTCTCAGAACCATGCCGGCAGTGAGGAAAACCCCGGCAACAACAATGCTTTTCAGGTAGCTTCGAGGCCGCATGAACGGAGCTTTCATAATGGGAAAAGAAGCCTTATGCCATCAGTCTCCAATTTCTAGGTTGACACGCAGCATACACGCAGGACCAGAGCTTACTGTCTCTACGCAGTGTTCTGGTACCGAAACGGTTGCTTAAGCAAAGTCCCTAGGAGTCTTGGAAAGCTTACTACCGTGAAACTAAAGCAGAACAGCGATGAAGGCCTCATGGAGCTGCTGCACGCCTCCCGTTTTGCCAGGATAATCAGGGCCTTACTTCGAGGCTAGTGCTCACATTGACTTTCACGTTTGGTATAGAGCAGAGCAGGGTGAGCTTCCAACTAGGAACTGGAAGCACAAGGTTTCTTTCGAGAAAACTCATTTTCTTCTATGAGCCATGCCGGCTGTAAGTAAAAGCACGGTAACAACAGTGCTTTTCAGGTAGCTTCGGGGCCGCATCAACGGAGCTTTCATAATGGGAAAACTAGCCTTGTGTCATCAGTCTCTAATTTCTAGGTTGACACGCAGCATACACGCAGGAGCAGGGCTTCCTGGTTCTACGCAGTCTTCTGGTACTGAAACGGGTGCTGAAGCAAGGCCCCTAGGAGTGTTGAAAAGCTTACTACCTTGACACTAAAGCAGAACCACGATGAAGGCCTCATGGAGCCGCTGCACGCCTCTCGTTTTGCAAGGATAATCAGGGCCTTACTTCGAAGCTTGGGCTCACGTTGACTTTCACTTTAGGTATAGAGCAGAGCAGGGTGAGCTTCCAACAAGGAACTGGAAACCCAAGGTTTCTTAGGAGAAAACTCATTTTCTTCTCAGAACCATGCCGGCAGTGAGGAAAACCCCGGCAACAACAATGCTTTTCAGGTAGCTTCGAGGCCGCATGAACGGAGCTTTCATAATGGGAAAAGAAGCCTTATGCCATCAGTCTCCAATTTCTAGGTTGACACGCAGTATACACGCAGGACCAGAGCTTACTGTCTCTACGCAGTGTTCTGGTACCGAAACGGTTGCTTAAGCAAAGTCCCTAGGAGTCTTGGAAAGCTTACTACCGTGAAACTAAAGCAGAACAGCGATGAAGGCCTCATGGAGCTGCTGCACGCCTCCCGTTTTGCCAGGATAATCTGGGCCTTACTTCGAGGCTAGTGCTCACATTGACTTTCACGTTTGGTATAGAGCAGAGCAGGGTGAGCTTCCAACTAGGAACTGGAAGCACAAGGTTTCTTTCGAGAAAACTCATTTTCTTCTATGAGCCATGCCGGCTGTAAGTAAAAGCACGGTAACAACAGTGCTTTTCAGGTAGCTTCGGGGCCGCATCAACGGAGCTTTCATAATGGGAAAACTAGCCTTGTGCCATCAGTCTCTAATTTCTAGGTTGACACGCAGCATACACGCAGGAGCAGAGCTTCCTGGTTCTACGCAGTCTTCTGGTACTGAAACGGGTGCTGAAGCAAGGCCCCTAGGAGTGTTGAAAAGCTTACTACCTTGACACTAAAGCAGAACCACGATGAAGGCCTCATGGAGCCGCTGCACGCCTCTCGTTTTGCAAGGATAATCAGGGCCTTACTTCGAAGCTTGGGCTCACGTTGACTTTCACTTTAGGTATAGAGCAGGGCAGGGTGAGCTTCCAACAAGGAACTGGAAACCCAAGGTTTCTTAGGAGAAAACTCATTTTCTTCTCAGAACCATGCCGGCAGTGAGGAAAACCCCGGCAACAACAATGCTTTTCAGGTAGCTTCGAGGCCGCATGAACGGAGCTTTCATAATGGGAAAAGAAGCCTTATGCCATCAGTCTCCAATTTCTAGGTTGACACGCAGCATACACGCAGGACCAGAGCTTACTGTCTCTACGCAGTGTTCTGGTACCGAAACGGTTGCTTAAGCAAAGTCCCTAGGAGTCTTGGAAAGCTTACTACCGTGAAACTAAAGCAGAACAGCGATGAAGGCCTCATGGAGCTGCTGCACGCCTCCCGTTTTGCCAGGATAATCAGGGCCTTACTTCGAGGCTAGTGCTCACATTGACTTTCACGTTTGGTATAGAGCAGAGCAGGGTGAGCTTCCAACTAGGAACTGGAAGCACAAGGTTTCTTTCGAGAAAACTCATTTTCTTCTATGAGCCATGCCGGCTGTAAGTAAAAGCACGGTAACAACAGTGCTTTTCAGGTAGCTTCGGGGCCGCATCAACGGAGCTTTCATAATGGGAAAACTAGCCTTGTGTCATCAGTCTCTAATTTCTAGGTTGACACGCAGCATACACGCAGGAGCAGGGCTTCCTGGTTCTACGCAGTCTTCTGGTACTGAAACGGGTGCTGAAGCAAGGCCCCTAGGAGTGTTGAAAAGCTTACTACCTTGACACTAAAGCAGAACCACGATGAAGGCCTCATGGAGCCGCTGCACGCCTCTCGTTTTGCAAGGATAATCAGGGCCTTACTTCGAAGCTTGGGCTCACGTTGACTTTCACTTTAGGTATAGAGCAGAGCAGGGTGAGCTTCCAACAAGGAACTGGAAACCCAAGGTTTCTTAGGAGAAAACTCATTTTCTTCTCAGAACCATGCCGGCAGTGAGGAAAACCCCGGCAACAACAATGCTTTTCAGGTAGCTTCGAGGCCGCATGAACGGAGCTTTCATAATGGGAAAAGAAGCCTTATGCCATCAGTCTCCAATTTCTAGGTTGACACGCAGCATACACGCAGGACCAGAGCTTACTGTCTCTACGCAGTGTTCTGGTACCGAAACGGTTGCTTAAGCAAAGTCCCTAGGAGTCTTGGAAAGCTTACTACCGTGAAACTAAAGCAGAACAGCGATGAAGGCCTCATGGAGCTGCTGCACGCCTCCCGTTTTGCCAGGATAATCAGGGCCTTACTTCGAGGCTAGTGCTCACATTGACTTTCACGTTTGGTATAGAGCAGAGCAGGGTGAGCTTCCAACTAGGAACTGGAAGCACAAGGTTTCTTTCGAGAAAACTCATTTTCTTCTATGAGCCATGCCGGCTGTAAGTAAAAGCACGGTAACAACAGTGCTTTTCAGGTAGCTTCGGGGCCGCATCAACGGAGCTTTCATAATGGGAAAACTAGCCTTGTGTCATCAGTCTCTAATTTCTAGGTTGACACGCAGCATACACGCAGGAGCAGGGCTTCCTGGTTCTACGCAGTCTTCTGGTACTGAAACGGGTGCTGAAGCAAGGCCCCTAGGAGTGTTGAAAAGCTTACTACCTTGACACTAAAGCAGAACAACGATGAAGGCCTCATGGAGCCGCTGCACGCCTCTCGTTTTGCAAGGATAATCAGGGCCTTACTTCGAAGCTTGGGCTCACGTTGACTTTCACTTTAGGTATAGAGCAGAGCAGGGTGAGCTTCCAACAAGGAACTGGAAACCCAAGGTTTCTTAGGAGAAAACTCATTTTCTTCTCAGAACCATGCCGGCAGTGAGGAAAACCCCGGCAACAACAATGCTTTTCAGGTAGCTTCGAGGCCGCATGAACGGAGCTTTCATAATGGGAAAAGAAGCCTTATGCCATCAGTCTCCAATTTCTAGGTTGACACGCAGCATACACGCAGGACCAGAGCTTACTGTCTCTACGCAGTGTTCTGGTACCGAAACGGTTGCTTAAGCAAAGTCCCTAGGAGTCTTGGAAAGCTTACTACCGTGAAACTAAAGCAGAACAGCGATGAAGTCCTCATGGAGCTGCTGCACGCCTCCCGTTTTGCCAGGATAATCAGGGCCTTACTTCGAGGCTAGTGCTCACATTGACTTTCACGTTTGGTATAGAGCAGAGCAGGGTGAGCTTCCAACTAGGAACTGGAAGCACAAGGTTTCTTTCGAGAAAACTCATTTTCTTCTATGAGCCATGCCGGCTGTAAGTAAAAGCACGGTAACAACAGTGCTTTTCAGGTAGCTTCGGGGCCGCATCAACGGAGCTTTCATAATGGGAAAACTAGCCTTGTGCCATCAGTCTCTAATTTCTAGGTTGACACGCAGCATACACGCAGGAGCAGAGCTTCCTGGTTCTACGCAGTGTTCTGGTACTGAAACGGGTGCTGAAGCAAGGCCCCTAGGAGTGTTGAAAAGCTTACTACCTTGACACTAAAGCAGAACCACGATGAAGGCCTCATGGAGCTGCTGCACGCCTCTCGTTTTGCAAGGATAATCAGGGCCTTACTTCGAAGCTTGGGCTCACGTTGACTTTCACTTTAGGTATAGAGCAGAGCAGGGTGAGCTTCCAACAAGGAACTGGAAACCGAAGGTTTCTTAGGAGAAAACTCATTTTCTTCTCAGAACCATGCCGGCAGTGAGGAAAACCCCGGCAACAACAATGCTTTTCAGGTAGCTTCGAGGCCGCATGAACGGAGCTTTCATAATGGGAAAAGAAGCCTTATGCCATCAGTCTCCAATTTGTAGGTTGACACGCAGCATACACGCAGGACCAGAGCTTACTGTCTCTACGCAGTGTTCTGGTACCGAAACGGTTGCTTAAGCAAAGTCCCTAGGAGTCTTGGAAAGCTTACTACCGTGAAACTAAAGCAGAACAGCGATGAAGGCCTCATGGAGCTGCTGCACGCCTCCCGTTTTGCCAGGATAATCTGGGCCTTACTTCGAGGCTAGTGCTCACATTGACTTTCACGTTTGGTATAGAGCAGAGCAGGGTGAGCTTCCAACTAGGAACTGGAAGCACAAGGTTTCTTTCGAGAAAACTCATTTTCTTCTATGAGCCATGCCGGCTGTAAGTAAAAGCACGGTAACAACAGTGCTTTTCAGGTAGCTTCGGGGCCGCATCAACGGAGCTTTCATAATGGGAAAACTAGCCTTGTGCCATCAGTCTCTAATTTCTAGGTTGACACGCAGCATACACGCAGGAGCAGAGCTTCCTGGTTCTACGCAGTCTTCTGGTACTGAAACGGGTGCTGAAGCAAGGCCCCTAGGAGTGTTGAAAAGCTTACTACCTTGACACTAAAGCAGAACCACGATGAAGGCCTCATGGAGCCGCTGCACGCCTCTCGTTTTGCAAGGATAATCAGGGCCTTACTTCGAAGCTTGGGCTCACGTTGACTTTCACTTTAGGTATAGAGCAGAGCAGGGTGAGCTTCCAACAAGGAACTGGAAACCCAAGGTTTCTTAGGAGAAAACTCATTTTCTTCTCAGAACCATGCCGGCAGTGAGGAAAACCCCGGCAACAACAATGCTTTTCAGGTAGCTTCGAGGCCGCATGAACGGAGCTTTCATAATGGGAAAAGAAGCCTTATGCCATCAGTCTCCAATTTCTAGGTTGACACGCAGCATACACGCAGGACCAGAGCTTACTGTCTCTACGCAGTGTTCTGGTACCGAAACGGTTGCTTAAGCAAAGTCCCTAGGAGTCTTGGAAAGCTTACTACCGTGAAACTAAAGCAGAACAGCGATGAAGGCCTCATGGAGCTGCTGCACGCCTCCCGTTTTGCCAGGATAATCAGGGCCTTACTTCGAGGCTAGTGCTCACATTGACTTTCACGTTTGGTATAGAGCAGAGCAGGGTGAGCTTCCAACTAGGAACTGGAAGCACAAGGTTTCTTTCGAGAAAACTCATTTTCTTCTATGAGCCATGCCGACTGTAAGTAAAAGCACGGTAACAACAGTGCTTTTCAGGTAGCTTCGGGGCCGCATCAACGGAGCTTTCATAATGGGAAAACTAGCCTTGTGTCATCAGTCTCTAATTTCTAGGTTGACACGCAGCATACACGCAGGAGCAGGGCTTCCTGGTTCTACGCAGTCTTCTGGTACTGAAACGGGTGCTGAAGCAAGGCCCCTAGGAGTGTTGAAAAGCTTACTACCTTGACACTAAAGCAGAACCACGATGAAGGCCTCATGGAGCCGCTGCACGCCTCTCGTTTTGCAAGGATAATCAGGGCCTTACTTCGAAGCTTGGGCTCACGTTGACTTTCACTTTAGGTATAGAGCAGAGCAGGGTGAGCTTCCAACAAGGAACTGGAAACCCAAGGTTTCTTAGGAGAAAACTCATTTTCTTCTCAGAACCATGCCGGCAGTGAGGAAAACCCCGGCAACAACAATGCTTTTCAGGTAGCTTCGAGGCCGCATGAACGGAGCTTTCATAATGGGAAAAGAAGCCTTATGCCATCAGTCTCCAATTTCTAGGTTGACACGCAGCATACACGCAGGACCAGAGCTTACTGTCTCTACGCAGTGTTCTGGTACCGAAACGGTTGCTTAAGCAAAGTCCCTAGGAGTCTTGGAAAGCTTACTACCGTGAAACTAAAGCAGAACAGCGATGAAGGCCTCATGGAGCTGCTGCACGCCTCCCGTTTTGCCAGGATAATCTGGGCCTTACTTCGAGGCTAGTGCTCACATTGACTTTCACGTTTGGTATAGAGCAGAGCAGGGTGAGCTTCCAACTAGGAACTGGAAGCACAAGGTTTCTTTCGAGAAAACTCATTTTCTTCTATGAGCCATGCCGGCTGTAAGTAAAAGCACGGTAACAACAGTGCTTTTCAGGTAGCTTCGGGGCCGCATCAACGGAGCTTTCATAATGGGAAAACTAGCCTTGTGCCATCAGTCTCTAATTTCTAGGTTGACACGCAGCATACACGCAGGAGCAGAGCTTCCTGGTTCTACGCAGTCTTCTGGTACTGAAACGGGTGCTGAAGCAAGGCCCCTAGGAGTGTTGAAAAGCTTACTACCTTGACACTAAAGCAGAACCACGATGAAGGCCTCATGGAGCCGCTGCACGCCTCTCGTTTTGCAAGGATAATCAGGGCCTTACTTCGAAGCTTGGGCTCACGTTGACTTTCACTTTAGGTATAGAGCAGAGCAGGGTGAGCTTCCAACAAGGAACTGGAAACCCAAGGTTTCTTAGGAGAAAACTCATTTTCTTCTCAGAACCATGCCGGCAGTGAGGAAAACCCCGGCAACAACAATGCTTTTCAGGTAGCTTCGAGGCCGCATGAACGGAGCTTTCATAATGGGAAAAGAAGCCTTATGCCATCAGTCTCCAATTTCTAGGTTGACACGCAGCATACACGCAGGACCAGAGCTTACTGTCTCTACGCAGTGTTCTGGTACCGAAACGGTTGCTTAATCAAAGTCCCTAGGAGTCTTGGAAAGCTTACTACCGTGAAACTAAAGCAGAACAGCGATGAAGGCCTCATGGAGCTGCTGCACGCCTCCCGTTTTGCCAGGATAATCTGGGCCTTACTTCGAGGCTAGTGCTCACATTGACTTTCACGTTTGGTATAGAGCAGAGCAGGGTGAGCTTCCAACTAGGAACTGGAAGCACAAGGTTTCTTTCGAGAAAACTCATTTTCTTCTATGAGCCATGCCGGCTGTAAGTAAAAGCACGGTAACAACAGTGCTTTTCAGGTAGCTTCGGGGCCGCATCAACGGAGCTTTCATAATGGGAAAACTAGCCTTGTGCCATCAGTCTCTAATTTCTAGGTTGACACGCAGCATACACGCAGGAGCAGAGCTTCCTGGTTCTACGCAGTCTTCTGGTACTGAAACGGGTGCTGAAGCAAGGCCCCTAGGAGTGTTGAAAAGCTTACTACCTTGACACTAAAGCAGAACCACGATGAAGGCCTCATGGAGCCGCTGCACGCCTCTCGTTTTGCAAGGATAATCAGGGCCTTACTTCGAAGCTTGGGCTCACGTTGACTTTCACTTTAGGTATAGAGCAGAGCAGGGTGAGCTTCCAACAAGGAACTGGAAACCGAAGGTTTCTTAGGAGAAAACTCATTTTCTTCTCAGAACCATGCCGGCAGTGAGGAAAACCCCGGCAACAACAATGCTTTTCAGGTAGCTTCGAGGCCGCATGAACGGAGCTTTCATAATGGGAAAAGAAGCCTTATGCCATCAGTCTCCAATTTCTAGGTTGACACGCAGCATACACGCAGGACCAGAGCTTACTGTCTCTACGCAGTGTTCTGGTACCGAAACGGTTGCTTAAGCAAAGTCCCTAGGAGTCTTGGAAAGCTTACTACCGTGAAACTAAAGCAGAACAGCGATGAAGGCCTCATGGAGCTGCTGCACGCCTCCCGTTTTGCCAGGATAATCAGGGCCTTACTTCGAGGCTAGTGCTCACATTGACTTTCACGTTTGGTATAGAGCAGAGCAGGGTGAGCTTCCAACTAGGAACTGGAAGCACAAGGTTTCTTTCGAGAAAACTCATTTTCTTCTATGAGCCATGCCGGCTGTAAGTAAAAGCACGGTAACAACAGTGCTTTTCAGGTAGCTTCGGGGCCGCATCAACGGAGCTTTCATAATGGGAAAACTAGCCTTGTGTCATCAGTCTCTAATTTCTAGGTTGAAACGCAGCATACACGCAGGAGCAGGGCTTCCTGGTTCTACGCAGTCTTCTGGTACTGAAACGGGTGCTGAAGCAAGGCCCCTAGGAGTGTTGAAAAGCTTACTACCTTGACACTAAAGCAGAACCACGATGAAGGCCTCATGGAGCCGCTGCACGCCTCTCGTTTTGCAAGGATAATCAGGGCCTTACTTCGAAGCTTGGGCTCACGTTGACTTTCACTTTAGGTATAGAGCAGAGCAGGGTGAGCTTCCAACAAGGAACTGGAAACCCAAGGTTTCTTAGGAGAAAACTCATTTTCTTCTCAGAACCATGCCGGCAGTGAGGAAAACCCCGGCAACAACAATGCTTTTCAGGTAGCTTCGAGGCCGCATGAACGGAGCTTTCATAATGGGAAAAGAAGCCTTATGCCATCAGTCTCCAATTTCTAGGTTGACACGCAGCATACACGCAGGACCAGAGCTTACTGTCTCTACGCAGTGTTCTGGTACCGAAACGGTTGCTTAAGCAAAGTCCCTAGGAGTCTTGGAAAGCTTACTACCGTGAAACTAAAGCAGAACAGCGATGAAGGCCTCATGGAGCTGCTGCACGCCTCCCGTTTTGCCAGGATAATCTGGGCCTTACTTCGAGGCTAGTGCTCACATTGACTTTCACGTTTGGTATAGAGCAGAGCAGGGTGAGCTTCCAACTAGGAACTGGAAGCACAAGGTTTCTTTCGAGAAAACTCATTTTCTTCTATGAGCCATGCCGGCTGTAAGTAAAAGCACGGTAACAACAGTGCTTTTCAGGTAGCTTCGGGGCCGCATCAACGGAGCTTTCATAATGGGAAAACTAGCCTTGTGCCATCAGTCTCTAATTTCTAGGTTGACACGCAGCATACACGCAGGAGCAGAGCTTCCTGGTTCTACGCAGTCTTCTGGTACTGAAACGGGTGCTGAAGCAAGGCCCCTAGGAGTGTTGAAAAGCTTACTACCTTGACACTAAAGCAGAACCACGATGAAGGCCTCATGGAGCCGCTGCACGCCTCTCGTTTTGCAAGGATAATCAGGGCCTTACTTCGAAGCTTGGGCTCACGTTGACTTTCACTTTAGGTATAGAGCAGAGCAGGGTGAGCTTCCAACAAGGAACTGGAAACCCAAGGTTTCTTAGGAGAAAACTCATTTTCTTCTCAGAACCATGCCGGCAGTGAGGAAAACCCCGGCAACAACAATGCTTTTCAGGTAGCTTCGAGGCCGCATGAACGGAGCTTTCATAATGGGAAAAGAAGCCTTATGCCATCAGTCTCCAATTTCTAGGTTGACACGCAGCATACACGCAGGACCAGAGCTTACTGTCTCTACGCAGTGTTCTGGTACCGAAACGGTTGCTTAAGCAAAGTCCCTAGGAGTCTTGGAAAGCTTACTACCGTGAAACTAAAGCAGAACAGCGATGAAGGCCTCATGGAGCTGCTGCACGCCTCCCGTTTTGCCAGGATAATCAGGGCCTTACTTCGAGGCTAGTGCTCACATTGACTTTCACGTTTGGTATAGAGCAGAGCAGGGTGAGCTTCCAACTAGGAACTGGAAGCACAAGGTTTCTTTCGAGAAAACTCATTTTCTTCTATGAGCCATGCCGGCTGTAAGTAAAAGCACGGTAACAACAGTGCTTTTCAGGTAGCTTCGGGGCCGCATCAACGGAGCTTTCATAATGGGAAAACTAGCCTTGTGTCATCAGTCTCTAATTTCTAGGTTGACACGCAGCATACACGCAGGAGCAGGGCTTCCTGGTTCTACGCAGTCTTCTGGTACTGAAACGGGTGCTGAAGCAAGGCCCCTAGGAGTGTTGAAAAGCTTACTACCTTGACACTAAAGCAGAACAACGATGAAGGCCTCATGGAGCCGCTGCACGCCTCTCGTTTTGCAAGGATAATCAGGGCCTTACTTCGAAGCTTGGGCTCACGTTGACTTTCACTTTAGGTATAGAGCAGAGCAGGGTGAGCTTCCAACAAGGAACTGGAAACCCAAGGTTTCTTAGGAGAAAACTCATTTTCTTCTCAGAACCATGCCGGCAGTGAGGAAAACCCCGGCAACAACAATGCTTTTCAGGTAGCTTCGAGGCCGCATGAACGGAGCTTTCATAATGGGAAAAGAAGCCTTATGCCATCAGTCTCCAATTTCTAGGTTGACACGCAGCATACACGCAGGACCAGAGCTTACTGTCTCTACGCAGTGTTCTGGTACCGAAACGGTTGCTTAAGCAAAGTCCCTAGGAGTCTTGGAAAGCTTACTACCGTGAAACTAAAGCAGAACAGCGATGAAGGCCTCATGGAGCTGCTGCACGCCTCCCGTTTTGCTAGGATAATCAGGGCCTTACTTCGAGGCTAGTGCTCACATTGACTTTCACGTTTGGTATAGAGCAGAGCAGGGTGAGCTTCCAACTAGGAACTGGAAGCACAAGGTTTCTTTCGAGAAAACTCATTTTCTTCTATGAGCCATGCCGGCTGTAAGTAAAAGCACGGTAACAACAGTGCTTTTCAGGTAGCTTCGGGGCCGCATCAACGGAGCTTTCATAATGGGAAAACTAGCCTTGTGTCATCAGTCTCTAATTTCTAGGTTGAAACGCAGCATACACGCAGGAGCAGGGCTTCCTGGTTCTACGCAGTCTTCTGGTACTGAAACGGGTGCTGAAGCAAGGCCCCTAGGAGTGTTGAAAAGCTTACTACCTTGACACTAAAGCAGAACAACGATGAAGGCCTCATGGAGCCGCTGCACGCCTCTCGTTTTGCAAGGATAATCAGGGCCTTACTTCGAAGCTTGGGCTCACGTTGACTTTCACTTTAGGTATAGAGCAGAGCAGGGTGAGCTTCCAACAAGGAACTGGAAAACCAAGGTTTCTTAGGAGAAAACTCATTTTCTTCTCAGAACCATGCCGGCAGTGAGGAAAACCCCGGCAACAACAATGCTTTTCAGGTAGCTTCGAGGCCGCATGAACGGAGCTTTCATAATGGGAAAAGAAGCCTTATGCCATCAGTCTCCAATTTCTAGGTTGACACGCAGCATACACGCAGGACCAGAGCTTACTGTCTCTACGCAGTGTTCTGGTACCGAAACGGTTGCTTAAGCAAAGTCCCTAGGAGTCTTGGAAAGCTTACTACCGTGAAACTAAAGCAGAACAGCGATGAAGGCCTCATGGAGCTGCTGCACGCCTCCCGTTTTGCCAGCATAATCAGGGCCTTACTTCGAGGCTAGTGCTCACATTGACTTTCACGTTTGGTATAGAGCAGAGCAGGGTGAGCTTCCAACTAGGAACTGGAAGCACAAGGTTTCTTTCGAGAAAACTCATTTTCTTCTATGAGCCATGCCGGCTGTAAGTAAAAGCACGGTAACAACAGTGCTTTTCAGGTAGCTTCGGGGCCGCATCAACGGAGCTTTCATAATGGGAAAACTAGCCTTGTGCCATCAGTCTCTAATTTCTAGGTTGACACGCAGCATACACGCAGGAGCAGGGCTTCCTGGTTCTACGCAGTCTTCTGGTACTGAAACGGGTGCTGAAGCAAGGCCCCTAGGAGTGTTGAAAAGCTTACTACCTTGACACTAAAGCAGAACAACGATGAAGGCCTCATGGAGCCGCTGCACGCCTCTCGTTTTGCAAGGATAATCAGGGCCTTACTTCGAAGCTTGGGCTCACGTTGACTTTCACTTTAGGTATAGAGCAGAGCAGGGTGAGCTTCCAACAAGGAACTGGAAACCCAAGGTTTCTTAGGAGAAAACTCATTTTCTTCTCAGAACCATGCCGGCAGTGAGGAAAACCCCGGCAACAACAATGCTTTTCAGGTAGCTTCGAGGCCGCATGAACGGAGCTTTCATAATGGGAAAAGAAGCCTTATGCCATCAGTCTCCAATTTCTAGGTTGACACGCAGCATACACGCAGGACCAGAGCTTACTGTCTCTACGCAGTGTTCTGGTACCGAAACGGTTGCTTAAGCAAAGTCCCTAGGAGTCTTGGAAAGCTTACTACCGTGAAACTAAAGCAGAACAGCGATGAAGGCCTCATGGAGCTGCTGCACGCCTCCCGTTTTGCCAGGATAATCAGGGCCTTACTTCGAGGCTAGTGCTCACATTGACTTTCACGTTTGGTATAGAGCAGAGCAGGGTGAGCTTCCAACTAGGAACTGGAAGCACAAGGTTTCTTTCGAGAAAACTCATTTTCTTCTATGAGCCATGCCGGCTGTAAGTAAAAGCACGGTAACAACAGTGCTTTTCAGGTAGCTTCGGGGCCGCATCAACGGAGCTTTCATAATGGGAAAACTAGCCTTGTGCCATCAGTCTCTAATTTCTAGGTTGACACGCAGCATACACGCAGGAGCAGGGCTTCCTGGTTCTACGCAGTCTTCTGGTACTGAAACGGGTGCTGAAGCAAGGCCCCTAGGAGTGTTGAAAAGCTTACTACCTTGACACTAAAGCAGAACCACGATGAAGGCCTCATGGAGCCGCTGCACGCCTCTCGTTTTGCAAGGATAATCAGGGCCTTACTTCGAAGCTTGGGCTCACGTTGACTTTCACTTTAGGTATAGAGCAGAGCAGGGTGAGCTTCCAACAAGGAACTGGAAACCCAAGGTTTCTTAGGAGAAAACTCATTTTCTTCTCAGAACCATGCCGGCAGTGAGGAAAACCCCGGCAACAACAATGCTTTTCAGGTAGCTTCGAGCCCGCATGAACGGAGCTTTCATAATGGGAAAAGAAGCCTTATGCCATCAGTCTCCAATTTCTAGGTTGACACGCAGCATACACGCAGGACCAGAGCTTACTGTCTCTACGCAGTGTTCTGGTACCGAAACGGTTGCTTAAGCAAAGTCCCTAGGAGTCTTGGAAAGCTTACTACCGTGAAACTAAAGCAGAACAGCGATGAAGGCCTCATGGAGCTGCTGCACGCCTCCCGTTTTGCCAGGATAATCTGGGCCTTACTTCGAGGCTAGTGCTCACATTGACTTTCACGTTTGGTATAGAGCAGAGCAGGGTGAGCTTCCAACTAGGAACTGGAAGCACAAGGTTTCTTTCGAGAAAACTCATTTTCTTCTATGAGCCATGCCGGCTGTAAGTAAAAGCACGGTAACAACAGTGCTTTTCAGGTAGCTTCGGGGCCGCATCAACGGAGCTTTCATAATGGGAAAACTAGCCTTGTGCCATCAGTCTCTAATTTGTAGGTTGACACGCAGCATACACGCAGGAGCAGAGCTTCCTGGTTCTACGCAGTCTTCTGGTACTGAAACGGGTGCTGAAGCAAGGCCCCTAGGAGTGTTGAAAAGCTTACTACCTTGACACTAAAGCAGAACAACGATGAAGGCCTCATGGAGCCGCTGCACGCCTCTCGTTTTGCAAGGATAATCAGGGCCTTACTTCGAAGCTTGGGCTCACGTTGACTTTCACTTTAGGTATAGAGCAGAGCAGGGTGAGCTTCCAACAAGGAACTGGAAACCCAAGGTTTCTTAGGAGAAAACTCATTTTCTTCTCAGAACCATGCCGGCAGTGAGGAAAACCCCGGCAACAACAATGCTTTTCAGGTAGCTTCGAGGCCGCATGAACGGAGCTTTCATAATGGGAAAAGAAGCCTTATGCCATCAGTCTCCAATTTCTAGGTTGACACGCAGCATACACGCAGGACCAGAGCTTACTGTCTCTACGCAGTGTTCTGGTACCGAAACGGTTGCTTAAGCAAAGTCCCTAGGAGTCTTGGAAAGCTTACTACCGTGAAACTAAAGCAGAACAGCGATGAAGGCCTCATGGAGCTGCTGCACGCCTCCCGTTTTGCCAGGATAATCAGGGCCTTACTTCGAGGCTAGTGCTCACATTGACTTTCACGTTTGGTATAGAGCAGAGCAGGGTGAGCTTCCAACTAGGAACTGGAAGCACAAGGTTTCTTTCGAGAAAACTCATTTTCTTCTATGAGCCGTGCCGGCTGTAAGTAAAAGCACGGTAACAACAGTGCTTTTCAGGTAGCTTCGGGGCCGCATCAACGGAGCTTTCATAATGGGAAAACTAGCCTTGTGCCATCAGTCTCTAATTTCTAGGTTGACACGCAGCATACACGCAGGAGCAGAGCTTCCTGGTTCTACGCAGTCTTCTGGTACTGAAACGGGTGCTGAAGCAAGGCCCCTAGGAGTGTTGAAAAGCTTACTACCTTGACACTAAAGCAGAACCACGATGAAGGCCTCATGGAGCCGCTGCACGCCTCTCGTTTTGCAAGGATAATCAGGGCCTTACTTCGAAGCTTGGGCTCACGTTGACTTTCACTTTAGGTATAGAGCAGAGCAGGGTGAGCTTCCAACAAGGAACTGGAAACCCAAGGTTTCTTCGGAGAAAACTCATTTTCTTCTCAGAACCATGCCGGCAGTGAGGAAAACCCCGGCAACAACAATGCTTTTCAGGTAGCTTCGAGGCCGCATGAACGGAGCTTTCATAATGGGAAAAGAAGCCTTATGCCATCAGTCTCCAATTTCTAGGTTGACACGCAGCATACACGCAGGACCAGAGCTTACTGTCTCTACGCAGTGTTCTGGTACCGAAACGGTTGCTTAAGCAAAGTCCCTAGGAGTCTTGGAAAGCTTACTACCGTGAAACTAAAGCAGAACAGCGATGAAGGCCTCATGGAGCTGCTGCACGCCTCCCGTTTTGCCAGGATAATCAGGGCCTTACTTCGAGGCTAGTGCTCACATTGACTTTCACGTTTGGTATAGAGCAGAGCAGGGTGAGCTTCCAACTAGGAACTGGAAGCACAAGGTTTCTTTCGAGAAAACTCATTTTCTTCTATGAGCCATGCCGGCTGTAAGTAAAAGCACGGTAACAACAGTGCTTTTCAGGTAGCTTCGGGGCCGCATCAACGGAGCTTTCATAATGGGAAAACTAGCCTTGTGTCATCAGTCTCTAATTTCTAGGTTGACACGCAGCATACACGCAGGAGCAGGGCTTCCTGGTTCTACGCAGTCTTCTGGTACTGAAACGGGTGCTGAAGCAAGGCCCCTAGGAGTGTTGAAAAGCTTACTACCTTGACACTAAAGCAGAACAACGATGAAGGCCTCATGGAGCCGCTGCACGCCTCTCGTTTTGCAAGGATAATCAGGGCCTTACTTCGAAGCTTGGGCTCACGTTGACTTTCACTTTAGGTATAGAGCAGAGCAGGGTGAGCTTCCAACAAGGAACTGGAAACCCAAGGTTTCTTAGGAGAAAACTCATTTTCTTCTCAGAACCATGCCGGCAGTGAGGAAAACCCCGGCAACAACAATGCTTTTCAGGTAGCTTCGAGGCCGCATGAACGGAGCTTTCATAATGGGAAAAGAAGCCTTATGCCATCAGTCTCCAATTTCTAGGTTGACACGCAGCATACACGCAGGACCAGAGCTTACTGTCTCTACGCAGTGTTCTGGTACCGAAACGGTTGCTTAAGCAAAGTCCCTAGGAGTCTTGGAAAGCTTACTACCGTGAAACTAAAGCAGAACAGCGATGAAGGCCTCATGGAGCTGCTGCACGCCTCCCGTTTTGCCAGGATAATCAGGGCCTTACTTCGAGGCTAGTGCTCACATTGACTTTCACGTTTGGTATAGAGCAGAGCAGGGTGAGCTTCCAACTAGGAACTGGAAGCACAAGGTTTCTTTCGAGAAAACTCATTTTCTTCTATGAGCCATGCCGGCTGTAAGTAAAAGCACGGTAACAACAGTGCTTTTCAGGTAGCTTCGGGGCCGCATCAACGGAGCTTTCATAATGGGAAAACTAGCCTTGTGCCATCAGTCTCTAATTTCTAGGTTGACACGCAGCATACACGCAGGAGCAGAGCTTCCTGGTTCTACGCAGTCTTCTGGTACTGAAACGGGTGCTGAAGCAAGGCCCCTAGGAGTGTTGAAAAGCTTACTACCTTGACACTAAAGCAGAACAACGATGAAGGCCTCATGGAGCCGCTGCACGCCTCTCGTTTTGCAAGGATAATCAGGGCCTTACTTCGAAGCTTGGGCTCACGTTGACTTTCACTTTAGGTATAGAGCAGAGCAGGGTGAGCTTCCAACAAGGAACTGGAAACCCAAGGTTTCTTAGGAGAAAACTCATTTTCTTCTCAGAACCATGCCGGCAGTGAGGAAAACCCCGGCAACAACAATGCTTTTCAGGTAGCTTCGAGGCCGCATGAACGGAGCTTTCATAATGGGAAAAGAAGCCTTATGCCATCAGTCTCCAATTTCTAGGTTGACACGCAGCATACACGCAGGACCAGAGCTTACTGTCTCTACGCAGTGTTCTGGTACCGAAACGGTTGCTTAAGCAAAGTCCCTAGGAGTCTTGGAAAGCTTACTACCGTGAAACTAAAGCAGAACAGCGATGAAGGCCTCATGGAGCTGCTGCACGCCTCCCGTTTTGCCAGGATAATCAGGGCCTTACTTCGAGGCTAGTGCTCACATTGACTTTCACGTTTGGTATAGAGCAGAGCAGGGTGAGCTTCCAACTAGGAACTGGAAGCACAAGGTTTCTTTCGAGAAAACTCATTTTCTTCTATGAGCCATGCCGGCTGTAAGTAAAAGCACGGTAACAACAGTGCTTTTCAGGTAGCTTCGGGGCCGCATCAACGGAGCTTTCATAATGGGAAAACTAGCCTTGTGCCATCAGTCTCTAATTTCTAGGTTGACACGCAGCATACACGCAGGAGCAGAGCTTCCTGGTTCTACGCAGTCTTCTGGTATTGAAACGGGTGCTGAAGCAAGGCCCCTAGGAGTGTTGAAAAGCTTACTACCTTGACACTAAAGCAGAACCACGATGAAGGCCTCATGGAGCCGCTGCACGCCTCTCGTTTTGCAAGGATAATCAGGGCCTTACTTCGAAGCTTGGGCTCACGTTGACTTTCACTTTAGGTATAGAGCAGAGCAGGGTGAGCTTCCAACAAGGAACTGGAAACCCAAGGTTTCTTAGGAGAAAACTCATTTTCTTCTCAGAACCATGCCGGCAGTGAGGAAAACCCCGGCAACAACAATGCTTTTCAGGTAGCTTCGAGGCCGCATGAACGGAGCTTTCAAAATGGGAAAAGAAGCCTTATGCCATCAGTCTCCAATTTCTAGGTTGACACGCAGCATACACGCAGGACCAGAGCTTACTGTCTCTACGCAGTGTTCTGGTACCGAAACGGTTGCTTAAGCAAAGTCCCTAGGAGTCTTGGAAAGCTTACTACCGTGAAACTAAAGCAGAACAGCGATGAAGGCCTCATGGAGCTGCTGCACGCCTCCCGTTTTGCCAGGATAATCAGGGCCTTACTTCGAGGCTAGTGCTCACATTGACTTTCACGTTTGGTATAGAGCAGAGCAGGGTGAGCTTCCAACTAGGAACTGGAAGCACAAGGTTTCTTTCGAGAAAACTCATTTTCTTCTATGAGCCATGCCGGCTGTAAGTAAAAGCACGGTAACAACAGTGCTTTTCAGGTAGCTTCGGGGCCGCATCAACGGAGCTTTCATAATGGGAAAACTAGCCTTGTGCCATCAGTCTCTATATTCTAGGTTGACACGCAGCATACACGCAGGAGCAGGGCTTCCTGGTTCTACGCAGTCTTCTGGTACTGAAACGGGTGCTGAAGCAAGGCCCCTAGGAGTGTTGAAAAGCTTACTACCTTGACACTAAAGCAGAACAACGATGAAGGCCTCATGGAGCCGCTGCACGCCTCTCGTTTTGCAAGGATAATCAGGGCCTTACTTCGAAGCTTGGGCTCACGTTGACTTTCACTTTAGGTATAGAGCAGAGCAGGGTGAGCTTCCAACAAGGAACTGGAAACCCAAGGTTTCTTAGGAGAAAACTCATTTTCTTCTCAGAACCATGCCGGCAGTGAGGAAAACCCCGGCAACAACAATGCTTTTCAGGTAGCTTCGAGGCCGCATGAACGGAGCTTTCATAATGGGAAAAGAAGCCTTATGCCATCAGTCTCCAATTTCTAGGTGGACACGCAGCATACACGCAGGACCAGAGCTTACTGTCTCTACGCAGTGTTCTGGTACCGAAACGGTTGCTTAAGCAAAGTCCCTAGGAGTCTTGGAAAGCTTACTACCGTGAAACTAAAGCAGAACAGCGATGAAGGCCTCATGGAGCTGCTGCACGCCTCCCGTTTTGCCAGGATAATCAGGGCCTTACTTCGAGGCTAGTGCTCACATTGACTTTCACGTTTGGTATAGAGCAGAGCAGGGTGAGCTTCCAACTAGGAACTGGAAGCACAAGGTTTCTTTCGAGAAAACTCATTTTCTTCTATGAGCCATGCCGGCTGTAAGTAAAAGCACGGTAACAACAGTGCTTTTCAGGTAGCTTCGGGGCCGCATCAACGGAGCTTTCATAATGGGAAAACTAGCCTTGTGTCATCAGTCTCTAATTTCTAGGTTGACACGCAGCATACACGCAGGAGCAGGGCTTCCTGGTTCTACGCAGTGTTCTGGTACTGAAACGGGTGCTGAAGCAAGGCCCCTAGGAGTGTTGAAAAGCTTACTACCTTGACACTAAAGCAGAACAACGATGAAGGCCTCATGGAGCCGCTGCACGCCTCTCGTTTTGCAAGGATAATCAGGGCCTTACTTCGAAGCTTGGGCTCACGTTGACTTTCACTTTAGGTATAGAGCAGAGCAGGGTGAGCTTCCAACAAGGAACTGGAAACCCAAGGTTTCTTAGGAGAAAACTCATTTTCTTCTCAGAACCATGCCGGCAGTGAGGAAAACCCCGGCAACAACAATGCTTTTCAGGTAGCTTCGAGGCCGCATGAACGGAGCTTTCAAAATGGGAAAAGAAGCCTTATGCCATCAGTCTCCAATTTCTAGGTTGACACGCAGCATACACGCAGGACCAGAGCTTACTGTCTCTACGCAGTGTTCTGGTACCGAAACGGTTGCTTAAGCAAAGTCCCTAGGAGTCTTGGAAAGCTTACTACCGTGAAACTAAAGCAGAACAGCGATGAAGGCCTCATGGAGCTGCTGCACGCCTCCCGTTTTGCCAGGATAATCAGGGCCTTACTTCGAGGCTAGTGCTCACATTGACTTTCACGTTTGGTATAGAGCAGAGCAGGGTGAGCTTCCAACTAGGAACTGGAAGCACAAGGTTTCTTTCGAGAAAACTCATTTTCTTCTATGAGCCATGCCGGCTGTAAGTAAAAGCACGGTAACAACAGTGCTTTTCAGGTAGCTTCGGGGCCGCATCAACGGAGCTTTCATAATGGGAAAACTAGCCTTGTGCCATCAGTCTCTATATTCTAGGTTGACACGCAGCATACACGCAGGAGCAGGGCTTCCTGGTTCTACGCAGTCTTCTGGTACTGAAACGGGTGCTGAAGCAAGGCCCCTAGGAGTGTTGAAAAGCTTACTACCTTGACACTAAAGCAGAACAACGATGAAGGCCTCATGGAGCCGCTGCACGCCTCTCGTTTTGCAAGGATAATCAGGGCCTTACTTCGAAGCTTGGGCTCACGTTGACTTTCACTTTAGGTATAGAGCAGAGCAGGGTGAGCTTCCAACAAGGAACTGGAAACCCAAGGTTTCTTAGGAGAAAACTCATTTTCTTCTCAGAACCATGCCGGCAGTGAGGAAAACCCCGGCAACAACAATGCTTTTCAGGTAGCTTCGAGGCCGCATGAACGGAGCTTTCATAATGGGAAAAGAAGCCTTATGCCATCAGTCTCCAATTTCTAGGTTGACACGCAGCATACACGCAGGACCAGAGCTTACTGTCTCTACGCAGTGTTCTGGTACCGAAACGGTTGCTTAAGCAAAGTCCCTAGGAGTCTTGGAAACTTACTACCGTGAAACTAAAGCAGAACAGCGATGAAGGCCTCATGGAGCTGCTGCACGCCTCCCGTTTTGCCAGGATAATCAGGGCCTTACTTCGAGGCTAGTGCTCACATTGACTTTCACGTTTGGTATAGAGCAGAGCAGGGTGAGCTTCCAACTAGGAACTGGAAGCACAAGGTTTCTTTCGAGAAAACTCATTTTCTTCTATGAGCCATGCCGGCTGTAAGTAAAAGCACGGTAACAACAGTGCTTTTCAGGTAGCTTCGGGGCCGCATCAACGGAGCTTTCATAATGGGAAAACTAGCCTTGTGTCATCAGTCTCTAATTTCTAGGTTGACACGCAGCATACACGCAGGAGCAGGGCTTCCTGGTTCTACGCAGTGTTCTGGTACTGAAACGGGTGCTGAAGCAAGGCCCCTAGGAGTGTTGAAAAGCTTACTACCTTGACACTAAAGCAGAACAACGATGAAGGCCTCATGGAGCCGCTGCACGCCTCTCGTTTTGCAAGGATAATCAGGGCCTTACTTCGAAGCTTGGGCTCACGTTGACTTTCACTTTAGGTATAGAGCAGAGCAGGGTGAGCTTCCAACAAGGAACTGGAAACCCAAGGTTTCTTAGGAGAAAACTCATTTTCTTCTCAGAACCATGCCGGCAGTGAGGAAAACCCCGGCAACAACAATGCTTTTCAGGTAGCTTCGAGGCCGCATGAACGGAGCTTTCAAAATGGGAAAAGAAGCCTTATGCCATCAGTCTCCAATTTCTAGGTTGACACGCAGCATACACGCAGGACCAGAGCTTACTGTCTCTACGCAGTGTTCTGGTACCGAAACGGTTGCTTAAGCAAAGTCCCTAGGAGACTTGGAAAGCTTACTACCGTGAAACTAAAGCAGAACAGCGATGAAGGCCTCATGGAGCTGCTGCACGCCTCCCGTTTTGCCAGGATAATCAGGGCCTTACTTCGAGGCTAGTGCTCACATTGACTTTCACGTTTGGTATAGAGCAGAGCAGGGTGAGCTTCCAACTAGGAACTGGAAGCACAAGGTTTCTTTCGAGAAAACTCATTTTCTTCTATGAGCCATGCCGGCTGTAAGTAAAAGCACGGTAACAACAGTGCTTTTCAGGTAGCTTCGGGGCCGCATCAACGGAGCTTTTATAATGGGAAAACTAGCCTTGTGCCATCAGTCTCTAATTTCTAGGTTGACACGCAGCATACACGCAGGAGCAGGGCTTCCTGGTTCTACGCAGTCTTCTGGTACTGAAACGGGTGCTGAAGCAAGGCCCCTAGGAGTGTTGAAAAGCTTACTACCTTGACACTAAAGCAGAACAACGATGAAGGCCTCATGGAGCCGCTGCACGCCTCTCGTTTTGCAAGGATAATCAGGGCCTTACTTCGAAGCTTGGGCTCACGTTGACTTTCACTTTAGGTATAGAGCAGAGCAGGGTGAGCTTCCAACAAGGAACTGGAAACCCAAGGTTTCTTAGGAGAAAACTCATTTTCTTCTCAGAACCATGCCGGCAGTGAGGAAAACCCCGGCAACAACAATGCTTTTCAGGTAGCTTCGAGGCCGCATGAACGGAGCTTTCATAATGGGAAAAGAAGCCTTATGCCATCAGTCTCCAATTTCTAGGTTGACACGCAGCATACACGCAGGACCAGAGCTTACTGTCTCTACGCAGTGTTCTGGTACCGAAACGGTTGCTTAAGCAAAGTCCCTAGGAGTCTTGGAAAGCTTACTACCGTGAAACTAAAGCAGAACAGCGATGAAGGCCTCATGGAGCTGCTGCACGCCTCCCGTTTTGCCAGGATAATCAGGGCCTTACTTCGAGGCTAGTGCTCACATTGACTTTCACGTTTGGTATAGAGCAGAGCAGGGTGAGCTTCCAACTAGGAACTGGAAGCACAAGGTTTCTTTCGAGAAAACTCATTTTCTTCTATGAGCCATGCCGGCTGTAAGTAAAAGCACGGTAACAACAGTGCTTTTCAGGTAGCTTCGGGGCCGCATCAACGGAGCTTTCATAATGGGAAAACTAGCCTTGTGTCATCAGTCTCTAATTTCTAGGTTGACACGCAGCATACACGCAGGAGCAGGGCTTCCTGGTTCTACGCAGTCTTCTGGTACTGAAACGGGTGCTGAAGCAAGGCCCCTAGGAGTGTTGAAAAGCTTACTACCTTGACACTAAAGCAGAACAACGATGAAGGCCTCATGGAGCCGCTGCACGCCTCTCGTTTTGCAAGGATAATCAGGGCCTTACTTCGAAGCTTGGGCTCACGTTGACTTTCACTTTAGGTATAGAGCAGAGCAGGGTGAGCTTCCAACAAGGAACTGGAAACCCAAGGTTTCTTAGGAGAAAACTCATTTTCTTCTCAGAACCATGCCGGCAGTGAGGAAAACCCCGGCAACAACAATGCTTTTCAGGTAGCTTCGAGGCCGCATGAACGGAGCTTTCATAATGGGAAAAGAAGCCTTATGCCATCAGTCTCCAATTTCTAGGTTGACACGCAGCATACACGCAGGACCAGAGCTTACTGTCTCTACGCAGTGTTCTGGTACCGAAACGGTTGCTTAAGCAAAGTCCCTAGGAGTCTTGGAAAGCTTACTACCGTGAAACTAAAGCAGAACAGCGATGAAGGCCTCATGGAGCTGCTGCACGCCTCCCGTTTTGCCAGGATAATCAGGGCCTTACTTCGAGGCTAGTGCTCACATTGACTTTCACGTTTGGTATAGAGCAGAGCAGGGTGAGCTTCCAACTAGGAACTGGAAGCACAAGGTTTCTTTCGAGAAAACTCATTTTCTTCTATGAGCCATGCCGGCTGTAAGTAAAAGCACGGTAACAACAGTGCTTTTCAGGTAGCTTCGGGGCCGCATCAACGGAGCTTTCATAATGGGAAAACTAGCCTTGTGCCATCAGTCTCTAATTTCTAGGTTGACACGCAGCATACACGCAGGAGCAGAGCTTCCTGGTTCTACGCAGTCTTCTGGTACTGAAACGGGTGCTGAAGCAAGGCCCCTAGGAGTGTTGAAAAGCTTACTACCTTGACACTAAAGCAGAACCACGATGAAGGCCTCATGGAGCCGCTGCACGCCTCTCGTTTTGCAAGGATAATCAGGGCCTTACTTCGAAGCTTGGGCTCACGTTGACTTTCACTTTAGGTATAGAGCAGAGCAGGGTGAGCTTCCAACAAGGAACTGGAAACCCAAGGTTTCTTAGGAGAAAACTCATTTTCTTCTCAGAACCATGCCGGCAGTGAGGAAAACCCCGGCAACAACAATGCTTTTCAGGTAGCTTCGAGGCCGCATGAACGGAGCTTTCATAATGGGAAAAGAAGCCTTATGCCATCAGTCTCCAATTTCTAGGTTGACACGCAGCATACACGCAGGACCAGAGCTTACTGTCTCTACGCAGTGTTCTGGTACCGAAACGGTTGCTTAAGCAAAGTCCCTAGGAGTCTTGGAAAGCTTACTACCGTGAAACTAAAGCAGAACAGCGATGAAGGCCTCATGGAGCTGCTGCACGCCTCCCGTTTTGCCAGCATAATCAGGGCCTTACTTCGAGGCTAGTGCTCACATTGACTTTCACGTTTGGTATAGAGCAGAGCAGGGTGAGCTTCCAACTAGGAACTGGAAGCACAAGGTTTCTTTCGAGAAAACTCATTTTCTTCTATGAGCCATGCCGGCTGTAAGTAAAAGCACGGTAACAACAGTGCTTTTCAGGTAGCTTCGGGGCCGCATCAACGGAGCTTTCATAATGGGAAAACTAGCCTTGTGTCATCAGTCTCTAATTTCTAGGTTGACACGCAGCATACACGCAGGAGCAGGGCTTCCTGGTTCTACGCAGTCTTCTGGTACTGAAACGGGTGCTGAAGCAAGGCCCCTAGGAGTGTTGAAAAGCTTACTACCTTGACACTAAAGCAGAACAACGATGAAGGCCTCATGGAGCCGCTGCACGCCTCTCGTTTTGCAAGGATAATCAGGGCCTTACTTCGAAGCTTGGGCTCACGTTGACTTTCACTTTAGGTATAGAGCAGAGCAGGGTGAGCTTCCAACAAGGAACTGGAAACCCAAGGTTTCTTAGGAGAAAACTCATTTTCTTCTCAGAACCATGCCGGCAGTGAGGAAAACCCCGGCAACAACAATGCTTTTCAGGTAGCTTCGAGGCCGCATGAACGGAGCTTTCATAATGGGAAAAGAAGCCTTATGCCATCAGTCTCCAATTTCTAGGTTGACACGCAGCATACACGCAGGACCAGAGCTTACTGTCTCTACGCAGTGTTCTGGTACCGAAACGGTTGCTTAAGCAAAGTCCCTAGGAGTCTTGGAAAGCTTACTACCGTGAAACTAAAGCAGAACAGCGATGAAGGCCTCATGGAGCTGCTGCACGCCTCCCGTTTTGCCAGGATAATCAGGGCCTTACTTCGAGGCTAGTGCTCACATTGACTTTCACGTTTGGTATAGAGCAGAGCAGGGTGAGCTTCCAACTAGGAACTGGAAGCACAAGGTTTCTTTCGAGAAAACTCATTTTCTTCTATGAGCCATGCCGGCTGTAAGTAAAAGCACGGTAACAACAGTGCTTTTCAGGTAGCTTCGGGGCCGCATCAACGGAGCTTTCATAATGGGAAAACTAGCCTTGTGCCATCAGTCTCTAATTTGTAGGTTGACACGCAGCATACACGCAGGAGCAGAGCTTCCTGGTTCTACGCAGTCTTCTGGTACTGAAACGGGTGCTGAAGCAAGGCCCCTAGGAGTGTTGAAAAGCTTACTACCTTGACACTAAAGCAGAACAACGATGAAGGCCTCATGGAGCCGCTGCACGCCTCTCGTTTTGCAAGGATAATCAGGGCCTTACTTCGAAGCTTGGGCTCACGTTGACTTTCACTTTAGGTATAGAGCAGAGCAGGGTGAGCTTCCAACAAGGAACTGGAAACCCAAGGTTTCTTAGGAGAAAACTCATTTTCTTCTCAGAACCATGCCGGCAGTGAGGAAAACCCCGGCAACAACAATGCTTTTCAGGTAGCTTCGAGGCCGCATGAACGGAGCTTTCATAATGGGAAAAGAAGCCTTATGCCATCAGTCTCCAATTTCTAGGTTGACACGCAGCATACACGCAGGACCAGAGCTTACTGTCTCTACGCAGTGTTCTGGTACCGAAACGGTTGCTTAAGCAAAGTCCCTAGGAGTCTTGGAAAGCTTACTACCATGAAACTAAAGCAGAACAGCGATGAAGGCCTCATGGAGCTGCTGCACGCCTCCCGTTTTGCCAGGATAATCAGGGCCTTACTTCGAGGCTAGTGCTCACATTGACTTTCACGTTTGGTATAGAGCAGAGCAGGGTGAGCTTCCAACTAGGAACTGGAAGCACAAGGTTTCTTTCGAGAAAACTCATTTTCTTCTATGAGCCATGCCGGCTGTAAGTAAAAGCACGGTAACAACAGTGCTTTTCAGGTAGCTTCGGGGCCGCATCAACGGAGCTTTCATAATGGGAAAACTAGCCTTGTGCCATCAGTCTCTAATTTGTAGGTTGACACGCAGCATACACGCAGGAGCAGAGCTTCCTGGTTCTACGCAGTCTTCTGGTACTGAAACGGGTGCTGAAGCAAGGCCCCTAGGAGTGTTGAAAAGCTTACTACCTTGACACTAAAGCAGAACCACGATGAAGGCCTCATGGAGCCGCTGCACGCCTCTCGTTTTGCAAGGATAATCAGGGCCTTACTTCGAAGCTTGGGCTCACGTTGACTTTCACTTTAGGTATAGAGCAGAGCAGGGTGAGCTTCCAACAAGGAACTGGAAACCCAAGGTTTCTTAGGAGAAAACTCATTTTCTTCTCAGAACCATGCCGGCAGTGAGGAAAACCCCGGCAACAACAATGCTTTTCAGGTAGCTTCGAGGCCGCATGAACGGAGCTTTCATAATGGGAAAAGAAGCCTTATGCCATCAGTCTCCAATTTCTAGGTTGACACGCAGCATACACGCAGGACCAGAGCTTACTGTCTCTACGCAGTGTTCTGGTACCGAAACGGTTGCTTAAGCAAAGTCCCTAGGAGTCTTGGAAAGCTTACTACCGTGAAACTAAAGCAGAACAGCGATGAAGGCCTCATGGAGCTGCTGCACGCCTCCCGTTTTGCCAGGATAATCAGGGCCTTACTTCGAGGCTAGTGCTCACATTGACTTTCACGTTTGGTATAGAGCAGAGCAGGGTGAGCTTCCAACTAGGAACTGGAAGCACAAGGTTTCTTTCGAGAAAACTCATTTTCTTCTATGAGCCATGCCGGCTGTAAGTAAAAGCACGGTAACAACAGTGCTTTTCAGGTAGCTTCGGGGCCGCATCAACGGAGCTTTCATAATGGGAAAACTAGCCTTGTGCCATCAGTCTCTAATTTCTAGGTTGACACGCAGCATACACGCAGGAGCAGGGCTTCCTGGTTCTACGCAGTCTTCTGGTACTGAAACGGGTGCTGAAGCAAGGCCCCTAGGAGTGTTGAAAAGCTTACTACCTTGACACTAAAGCAGAACAACGATGAAGGCCTCATGGAGCCGCTGCACGCCTCTCGTTTTGCAAGGATAATCAGGGCCTTACTTCGAAGCTTGGGCTCACGTTGACTTTCACTTTAGGTATAGAGCAGAGCAGGGTGAGCTTCCAACAAGGAACTGGAAACCCAAGGTTTCTTAGGAGAAAACTCATTTTCTTCTCAGAACCATGCCGGCAGTGAGGAAAACCCCGGCAACAACAATGCTTTTCAGGTAGCTTCGAGGCCGCATGAACGGAGCTTTCATAATGGGAAAAGAAGCCTTATGCCATCAGTCTCCAATTTCTAGGTGGACACGCAGCATACACGCAGGACCAGAGCTTACTGTCTCTACGCAGTGTTCTGGTACCGAAACGGTTGCTTAAGCAAAGTCCCTAGGAGTCTTGGAAAGCTTACTACCGTGAAACTAAAGCAGAACAGCGATGAAGGCCTCATGGAGCTGCTGCACGCCTCCCGTTTTGCCAGGATAATCAGGGCCTTACTTCGAGGCTAGTGCTCACATTGACTTTCACGTTTGGTATAGAGCAGAGCAGGGTGAGCTTCCAACTAGGAACTGGAAGCACAAGGTTTCTTTCGAGAAAACTCATTTTCTTCTATGAGCCATGCCGGCTGTAAGTAAAAGCACGGTAACAACAGTGCTTTTCAGGTAGCTTCGGGGCCGCATCAACGGAGCTTTCATAATGGGAAAACTAGCCTTGTGTCATCAGTCTCTAATTTCTAGGTTGACACGCAGCATACACGCAGGAGCAGGGCTTCCTGGTTCTACGCAGTCTTCTGGTACTGAAACGGGTGCTGAAGCAAGGCCCCTAGGAGTGTTGAAAAGCTTACTACCTTGACACTAAAGCAGAACAACGATGAAGGCCTCATGGAGCCGCTGCACGCCTCTCGTTTTGCAAGGATAATCAGGGCCTTACTTCGAAGCTTGGGCTCACGTTGACTTTCACTTTAGGTATAGAGCAGAGCAGGGTGAGCTTCCAACAAGGAACTGGAAACCCAAGGTTTCTTAGGAGAAAACTCATTTTCTTCTCAGAACCATGCCGGCAGTGAGGAAAACCCCGGCAACAACAATGCTTTTCAGGTAGCTTCGAGGCCGCATGAACGGAGCTTTCATAATGGGAAAAGAAGCCTTATGCCATCAGTCTCCAATTTCTAGGTTGACACGCAGCATACACGCAGGACCAGAGCTTACTGTCTCTACGCAGTGTTCTGGTACCGAAACGGTTGCTTAAGCAAAGTCCCTAGGAGTCTTGGAAAGCTTACTACCGTGAAACTAAAGCAGAACAGCGATGAAGGCCTCATGGAGCTGCTGCACGCCTCCCGTTTTGCCAGGATAATCAGGGCCTTACTTCGAGGCTAGTGCTCACATTGACTTTCACGTTTGGTATAGAGCAGAGCAGGGTGAGCTTCCAACTAGGAACTGGAAGCACAAGGTTTCTTTCGAGAAAACTCATTTTCTTCTATGAGCCATGCCGGCTGTAAGTAAAAGCACGGTAACAACAGTGCTTTTCAGGTAGCTTCGGGGCCGCATCAACGGAGCTTTCATAATGGGAAAACTAGCCTTGTGCCATCAGTCTCTAATTTGTAGGTTGACACGCAGCATACACGCAGGAGCAGAGCTTCCTGGTTCTACGCAGTCTTCTGGTACTGAAACGGGTGCTGAAGCAAGGCCCCTAGGAGTGTTGAAAAGCTTACTACCTTGACACTAAAGCAGAACAACGATGAAGGCCTCATGGAGCCGCTGCACGCCTCTCGTTTTGCAAGGATAATCAGGGCCTTACTTCGAAGCTTGGGCTCACGTTGACTTTCACTTTAGGTATAGAGCAGAGCAGGGTGAGCTTCCAACAAGGAACTGGAAACCCAAGGTTTCTTAGGAGAAAACTCATTTTCTTCTCAGAACCATGCCGGCAGTGAGGAAAACCCCGGCAACAACAATGCTTTTCAGGTAGCTTCGAGGCCGCATGAACGGAGCTTTCATAATGGGAAAAGAAGCCTTATGCCATCAGTCTCCAATTTCTAGGTTGACACGCAGCATACACGCAGGACCAGAGCTTACTGTCTCTACGCAGTGTTCTGGTACCGAAACGGTTGCTTAAGCAAAGTCCCTAGGAGTCTTGGAAAGCTTACTACCGTGAAACTAAAGCAGAACAGCGATGAAGGCCTCATGGAGCTGCTGCACGCCTCCCGTATTGCCAGGATAATCAGGGCCTTACTTCGAGGCTAGTGCTCACATTGACTTTCACGTTTGGTATAGAGCAGAGCAGGGTGAGCTTCCAACTAGGAACTGGAAGCACAAGGTTTCTTTCGAGAAAACTCATTTTCTTCTATGAGCTATGCCGGCTGTAAGTAAAAGCACGGTAACAACAGTGCTTTTCAGGTAGCTTCGGGGCCGCATCAACGGAGCTTTCATAATGGGAAAACTAGCCTTGTGCCATCAGTCTCTAATTTCTAGGTTGACACGCAGCATACACGCAGGAGCAGGGCTTCCTGGTTCTACGCAGTCTTCTGGTACTGAAACGGGTGCTGAAGCAAGGCCCCTAGGAGTGTTGAAAAGCTTACTACCTTGACACTAAAGCAGAACAACGATGAAGGCCTCATGGAGCCGCTGCACGCCTCTCGTTTTGCAAGGATAATCAGGGCCTTACTTCGAAGCTTGGGCTCACGTTGACTTTCACTTTAGGTATAGAGCAGAGCAGGGTGAGCTTCCAACAAGGAACTGGAAACCCAAGGTTTCTTAGGAGAAAACTCATTTTCTTCTCAGAACCATGCCGGCAGTGAGGAAAACCCCGGCAACAACAATGCTTTTCAGGTAGCTTCGAGGCCGCATGAACGGAGCTTTCATAATGGGAAAAGAAGCCTTATGCCATCAGTCTCCAATTTCTAGGTTGACACGCAGCATACACGCAGGACCAGAGCTTACTGTCTCTACGCAGTGTTCTGGTACCGAAACGGTTGCTTAAGCAAAGTCCCTAGGAGTCTTGGAAAGCTTACTACCGTGAAACTAAAGCAGAACAGCGATGAAGGCCTCATGGAGCTGCTGCACGCCTCCCGTTTTGCCAGGATAATCAGGGCCTTACTTCGAGGCTAGTGCTCACATTGACTTTCACGTTTGGTATAGAGCAGAGCAGGGTGAGCTTCCAACTAGGAACTGGAAACACAAGGTTTCTTTCGAGAAAACTCATTTTCTTCTATGAGCCATGCCGGCTGTAAGTAAAAGCACGGTAACAACAGTGCTTTTCAGGTAGCTTCGGGGCCGCATCAACGGAGCTTTCATAATGGGAAAACTAGCCTTGTGCCATCAGTCTCTAATTTCTAGGTTGACACGCAGCATACACGCAGGAGCAGAGCTTCCTGGTTCTACGCAGTCTTCTGGTACTGAAACGGGTGCTGAAGCAAGGCCCCTAGGAGTGTTGAAAAGCTTACTACCTTGACACTAAAGCAGAACCACGATGAAGGCCTCATGGAGCCGCTGCACGCCTCTCGTTTTGCAAGGATAATCAGGGCCTTACTTCGAAGCTTGGGCTCACGTTGACTTTCACTTTAGGTATAGAGCAGAGCAGGGTGAGCTTCCAACAAGGAACTGGAAACCCAAGGTTTCTTAGGAGAAAACTCATGTTCTTCTCAGAACCATGCCGGCAGTGAGGAAAACCCCGGCAACAACAATGCTTTTCAGGTAGCTTCGAGGCCGCATGAACGGAGCTTTCATAATGGGAAAAGAAGCCTTATGCCATCAGTCTCCAATTTCTAGGTTGACACGCAGCATACACGCAGGACCAGAGCTTACTGTCTCTACGCAGTGTTCTGGTACCGAAACGGTTGCTTAAGCAAAGTCCCTAGGAGTCTTGGAAAGCTTACTACCGTGAAACTAAAGCAGAACAGCGATGAAGGCCTCATGGAGCTGCTGCACGCCTCCCGTTTTGCCAGGATAATCAGGGCCTTACTTCGAGGCTAGTGCTCACATTGACTTTCACGTTTGGTATAGAGCAGAGCAGGGTGAGCTTCCAACTAGGAACTGGAAGCACAAGGTTTCTTTCGAGAAAACTCATTTTCTTCTATGAGCCATGCCGGCTGTAAGTAAAAGCACGGTAACAACAGTGCTTTTCAGGTAGCTTCGGGGCCGCATCAACGGAGCTTTCATAATGGGAAAACTAGCCTTGTGTCATCAGTCTCTAATTTCTAGGTTGACACGCAGCATACACGCAGGAGCAGGGCTTCCTGGTTCTACACAGTCTTCTGGTACTGAAACGGGTGCTGAAGCAAGGCCCCTAGGAGTGTTGAAAAGCTTACTACCTTGACACTAAAGCAGAACAACGATGAAGGCCTCATGGAGCCGCTGCACGCCTCTCGTTTTGCAAGGATAATCAGGGCCTTACTTCGAAGCTTGGGCTCACGTTGACTTTCACTTTAGGTATAGAGCAGAGCAGGGTGAGCTTCCAACAAGGAACTGGAAACCCAAGGTTTCTTAGGAGAAAACTCATTTTCTTCTCAGAACCATGCCGGCAGTGAGGAAAACCCCGGCAACAACAATGCTTTTCAGGTAGCTTCGAGGCCGCATGAACGGAGCTTTCATAATGGGAAAAGAAGCCTTATGCCATCAGTCTCCAATTTCTAGGTTGACACGCAGCATACACGCAGGACCAGAGCTTACTGTCTCTACGCAGTGTTCTGGTACCGAAACGGTTGCTTAAGCAAAGTCCCTAGGAGTCTTGGAAAGCTTACTACCGTGAAACTAAAGCAGAACAGCGATGAAGGCCTCATGGAGCTGCTGCACGCCTCCCGTTTTGCCAGGATAATCAGGGCCTTACTTCGAGGCTAGTGCTCACATTGACTTTCACGTTTGGTATAGAGCAGAGCAGGGTGAGCTTCCAACTAGGAACTGGAAGCACAAGGTTTCTTTCGAGAAAACTCATTTTCTTCTATGAGCCATGCCGGCTGTAAGTAAAAGCACGGTAACAACAGTGCTTTTCAGGTAGCTTCGGGGCCGCATCAACGGAGCTTTCATAATGGGAAAACTAGCCTTGTGCCATCAGTCTCTAATTTCTAGGTTGACACGCAGCATACACGCAGGAGCAGAGCTTCCTGGTTCTACGCAGTCTTCTGGTACTGAAACGGGTGCTGAAGCAAGGCCCCTAGGAGTGTTGAAAAGCTTACTACCTTGACACTAAAGCAGAACAACGATGAAGGCCTCATGGAGCCGCTGCACGCCTCTCGTTTTGCAAGGATAATCAGGGCCTTACTTCGAAGCTTGGGCTCACGTTGACTTTCACTTTAGGTATAGAGCAGAGCAGGGTGAGCTTCCAACAAGGAACTGGAAACCCAAGGTTTCTTAGGAGAAAACTCATTTTCTTCTCAGAACCATGCCGGCAGTGAGGAAAACCCCGGCAACAACAATGCTTTTCAGGTAGCTTCGAGGCCAGATGAACGGAGCTTTCATAATGGGAAAAGAAGCCTTATGCCATCAGTCTCCAATTTCTAGGTTGACACGCAGCATACACGCAGGACCAGAGCTTACTGTCTCTACGCAGTGTTCTGGTACCGAAACGGTTGCTTAAGCAAAGTCCCTAGGAGTCTTGGAAAGCTTACTACCGTGAAACTAAAGCAGAAGAGCGATGAAGGCCTCATGGAGCTGCTGCACGCCTCCCGTTTTGCCAGGATAATCAGGGCCTTACTTCGAGGCTAGTGCTCACATTGACTTTCACGTTTGGTATAGAGCAGAGCAGGGTGAGCTTCCAACTAGGAACTGGAAGCACAAGGTTTCTTTCGAGAAAACTCATTTTCTTCTATGAGCCATGCCGGCTGTAAGTAAAAGCACGGTAACAACAGTGCTTTTCAGGTAGCTTCGGGGCCGCATCAACGGAGCTTTCATAATGGGAAAACTAGCCTTGTGCCATCAGTCTCTAATTTCTAGGTTGACACGCAGCATACACGCAGGAGCAGAGCTTCCTGGTTCTACGCAGTCTTCTGGTACTGAAACGGGTGCTGAAGCAAGGCCCCTAGGAGTGTTGAAAAGCTTACTACCTTGACACTAAAGCAGAACCACGATGAAGGCCTCATGGAGCCGCTGCACGCCTCTCGTTTTGCAAGGATAATCAGGGCCTTACTTCGAAGCTTGGGCTCACGTTGACTTTCACTTTAGGTATAGAGCAGAGCAGGGTGAGCTTCCAACAAGGAACTGGAAACCCAAGGTTTCTTAGGAGAAAACTCATTTTCTTCTCAGAACCATGCCGGCAGTGAGGAAAACCCCGGCAACAACAATGCTTTTCAGGTAGCTTCGAGGCCGCATGAACGGAGCTTTCATAATGGGAAAAGAAGCCTTATGCCATCAGTCTCCAATTTCTAGGTTGACACGCAGCATACACGCAGGACCAGAGCTTACTGTCTCTACGCAGTGTTCTGGTACCGAAACGGTTGCTTAAGCAAAGTCCCTAGGAGTCTTGGAAAGCTTACTACCGTGAAACTAAAGCAGAACAGCGATGAAGGCCTCATGGAGCTGCTGCACACCTCCCGTTTTGCCAGGATAATCAGGGCCTTACTTCGAGGCTAGTGCTCACATTGACTTTCACGTTTGGTATAGAGCAGAGCAGGGTGAGCTTCCAACTAGGAACTGAAAGCACAAGGTTTCTTTCGAGAAAACTCATTTTCTTCTATGAGCCATGCCGGCTGTAAGTAAAAGCACGGTAACAACAGTGCTTTTCAGGTAGCTTCGGGGCCGCATCAACGGAGCTTTCATAATGGGAAAACTAGCCTTGTGCCATCAGTCTCTAATTTCTAGGTTGATACGCAGCATACACGCAGGAGCAGGGCTTCCTGGTTCTACGCAGTCTTCTGGTACTGAAACGGGTGCTGAAGCAAGGCCCCTAGGAGTGTTGAAAAGCTTACTACCTTGACACTAAAGCAGAACAACGATGAAGGCCTCATGGAGCCGCTGCACGCCTCTCGTTTTGCAAGGATAATCAGGGCCTTACTTCGAAGCTTGGGCTCACGTTGACTTTCACTTTAGGTATAGAGCAGAGCAGGGTGAGCTTCCAACAAGGAACTGGAAACCCAAGGTTTCTTAGGAGAAAACTCATTTTCTTCTCAGAACCATGCCGGCAGTGAGGAAAACCCCGGCAACAACAATGCTTTTCAGGTAGCTTCGAGGCCGCATGAACGGAGCTTTCATAATGGGAAAAGAAGCCTTATGCCATCAGTCTCCAATTTCTAGGTTGACACGCAGCATACACGCAGGACCAGAGCTTACTGTCTCTACGCAGTGTTCTGGTACCGAAACGGTTGCTTAAGCAAAGTCCCTAGGAGTCTTGGAAAGCTTACTACCGTGAAACTAAAGCAGAACAGCGATGAAGGCCTCATGGAGCTGCTGCACGCCTCCCGTTTTGCCAGGATAATCAGGGCCTTACTTCGAGGCTAGTGCTCACATTGACTTTCACGTTTGGTATAGAGCAGAGCAGGGTGAGCTTCCAACTAGGAACTGGAAGCACAAGGTTTCTTTCGAGAAAACTCATTTTCTTCTATGAGCCATGCCGGCTGTAAGTAAAAGCACGGTAACAACAGTGCTTTTCAGGTAGCTTCGGGGCCGCATCAACGGAGCTTTCATAATGGGAAAACTAGCCTTGTGCCATCAGTCTCTAATTTCTAGGTTGACACGCAGCATACACGCAGGAGCAGAGCTTCCTGGTTCTACGCAGTCTTCTGGTACTGAAACGGGTGCTGAAGCAAGGCCCCTAGGAGTGTTGAAAAGCTTACTACCTTGACACTAAAGCAGAACCACGATGAAGGCCTCATGGAGCCGCTGCACGCCTCTCGTTTTGCAAGGATAATCAGGGCCTTACTTCGAAGCTTGGGCTCACGTTGACTTTCACTTTAGGTATAGAGCAGAGCAGGGTGAGCTTCCAACAAGGAACTGGAAACCCAAGGTTTCTTAGGAGAAAACTCATTTTCTTCTCAGAACCATGCCGGCAGTGAGGAAAACCCCGGCAACAACAATGCTTTTCAGGTAGCTTCGAGGCCGCATGAACGGAGCTTTCATAATGGGAAAAGAAGCCTTATGCCATCAGTCTCCAATTTCTAGGTTGACACGCAGCATACACGCAGGACCAGAGCTTACTGTCTCTACGCAGTGTTCTGGTACCGAAACGGTTGCTTAAGCAAAGTCCCTAGGAGTCTTGGAAAGCTTACTACCGTGAAACTAAAGCAGAACAGCGATGAAGGCCTCATGGAGCTGCTGCACGCCTCCCGTTTTGCCAGGATAATCAGGGCCTTACTTCGAGGCTAGTGGTCACATTGACTTTCACGTTTGGTATAGAGCAGAGCAGGGTGAGCTTCCAACTAGGAACTGAAAGCACAAGGTTTCTTTCGAGAAAACTCATTTTCTTCTATGAGCCATGCCGGCTGTAAGTAAAAGCACGGTAACAACAGTGCTTTTCAGGTAGCTTCGGGGCCGCATCAACGGAGCTTTCATAATGGGAAAACTAGCCTTGTGCCATCAGTCTCTAATTTCTAGGTTGACACGCAGCATACACGCAGGAGCAGGGCTTCCTGGTTCTACGCAGTCTTCTGGTACTGAAACGGGTGCTGAAGCAAGGCCCCTAGGAGTGTTGAAAAGCTTACTACCTTGACACTAAAGCAGAACAACGATGAAGGCCTCATGGAGCCGCTGCACGCCTCTCGTTTTGCAAGGATAATCAGGGCCTTACTTCGAAGCTTGGGCTCACGTTGACTTTCACTTTAGGTATAGAGCAGAGCAGGGTGAGCTTCCAACAAGGAACTGGAAACCCAAGGTTTCTTAGGAGAAAACTCATTTTCTTCTCAGAACCATGCCGGCAGTGAGGAAAACCCCGGCAACAACAATGCTTTTCAGGTAGCTTCGAGGCCGCATGAACGGAGCTTTCATAATGGGAAAAGAAGCCTTATGCCATCAGTCTCCAATTTCTAGGTTGACACGCAGCATACACGCAGGACCAGAGCTTACTGTCTCTACGCAGTGTTCTGGTACCGAAACGGTTGCTTAAGCAAAGTCCCTAGGAGTCTTGGAAAGCTTACTACCGTGAAACTAAAGCAGAACAGCGATGAAGGCCTCATGGAGCTGCTGCACGCCTCCCGTTTTGCCAGGATAATCAGGGCCTTACTTCGAGGCTAGTGCTCACATTGACTTTCACGTTTGGTATAGAGCAGAGCAGGGTGAGCTTCCAACTAGGAACTGGAAGCACAAGGTTTCTTTCGAGAAAACTCATTTTCTTCTATGAGCCATGCCGGCTGTAAGTAAAAGCACGGTAACAACAGTGCTTTTCAGGTAGCTTCGGGGCCGCATCAACGGAGCTTTCATAATGGGAAAACTAGCCTTGTGTCATCAGTCTCTAATTTCTAGGTTGAAACGCAGCATACACGCAGGAGCAGGGCTTCCTGGTTCTACGCAGTCTTCTGGTACTGAAACGGGTGCTGAAGCAAGGCCCCTAGGAGTGTTGAAAAGCTTACTACCTTGACACTAAAGCAGAACAACGATGAAGGCCTCATGGAGCCGCTGCACGCCTCTCGTTTTGCAAGGATAATCAGGGCCTTACTTCGAAGCTTGGTCTCACGTTGACTTTCACTTTAGGTATAGAGCAGAGCAGGGTGAGCTTCCAACAAGGAACTGGAAACCCAAGGTTTCTTAGGAGAAAACTCATTTTCTTCTCAGAACCATGCCGGCAGTGAGGAAAACCCCGGCAACAACAATGCTTTTCAGGTAGCTTCGAGGCCGCATGAACGGAGCTTTCATAATGGGAAAAGAAGCCTTATGCCATCAGTCTCCAATTTCTAGGTTGACACGCAGCATACACGCAGGACCAGAGCTTACTGTCTCTACGCAGTGTTCTGGTACCGAAACGGTTGCTTAAGCAAAGTCCCTAGGAGTCTTGGAAAGCTTACTACCGTGAAACTAAAGCAGAACAGCGATGAAGGCCTCATGGAGCTGCTGCACGCCTCCCGTTTTGCCAGGATAATCAGGGCCTTACTTCGAGGCTAGTGCTCACATTGACTTTCACGTTTGGTATAGAGCAGAGCAGGGTGAGCTTCCAACTAGGAACTGGAAGCACAAGGTTTCTTTCGAGAAAACTCATTTTCTTCTATGAGCCATGCCGGCTGTAAGTAAAAGCACGGTAACAACAGTGCTTTTCAGGTAGCTTCGGGGCCGCATCAACGGAGCTTTCATAATGGGAAAACTAGCCTTGTGCCATCAGTCTCTAATTTCTAGGTTGACACGCAGCATACACGCAGGAGCAGAGCTTCCTGGTTCTACGCAGTCTTCTGGTACTGAAACGGGTGCTGAAGCAAGGCCCCTAGGAGTGTTGAAAAGCTTACTACCTTGACACTAAAGCAGAACAACGATGAAGGCCTCATGGAGCCGCTGCACGCCTCTCGTTTTGCAAGGATAATCAGGGCCTTACTTCGAAGCTTGGGCTCACGTTGACTTTCACTTTAGGTATAGAGCAGAGCAGGGTGAGCTTCCAACAAGGAACTGGAAACCCAAGGTTTCTTAGGAGAAAACTCATTTTCTTCTCAGAACCATGCCGGCAGTGAGGAAAACCCCGGCAACAACAATGCTTTTCAGGTAGCTTCGAGGCCGCATGAACGGAGCTTTCATAATGGGAAAAGAAGCCTTATGCCATCAGTCTCCAATTTCTAGGTTGACACGCAGCATACACGCAGGACCAGAGCTTACTGTCTCTACGCAGTGTTCTGGTACCGAAACGGTTGCTTAAGCAAAGTCCCTAGGAGTCTTGGAAAGCTTACTACCGTGAAACTAAAGCAGAACAGCGATGAAGGCCTCATGGAGCTGCTGCACGCCTCCCGTTTTGCCAGGATAATCAGGGCCTTACTTCGAGGCTAGTGCTCACATTGACTTTCACGTTTGGTATAGAGCAGAGCAGGGTGAGCTTCCAACTAGGAACTGGAAGCACAAGGTTTCTTTCGAGAAAACTCATTTTCTTCTATGAGCCATGCCGGCTGTAAGTAAAAGCACGGTAACAACAGTGCTTTTCAGGTAGCTTCGGGGCCGCATCAACGGAGCTTTCATAATGGGAAAACTAGCCTTGTGCCATCAGTCTCTAATTTCTAGGTTGACACGCAGCATACACGCAGGAGCAGAGCTTCCTGGTTCTACGCAGTCTTCTGGTACTGAAACGGGTGCTGAAGCAAGGCCCCTAGGAGTGTTGAAAAGCTTACTACCTTGACACTAAAGCAGAACAACGATGAAGGCCTCATGGAGCCGCTGCACGCCTCTCGTTTTGCAAGGATAATCAGGGCCTTACTTCGAAGCTTGGGCTCACGTTGACTTTCACTTTAGGTATAGAGCAGAGCAGGGTGAGCTTCCAACAAGGAACTGGAAACCCAAGGTTTCTTAGGAGAAAACTCATTTTCTTCTCAGAACCATGCCGGCAGTGAGGAAAACCCCGGCAACAACAATGCTTTTCAGGTAGCTTCGAGGCCGCATGAACGGAGCTTTCATAATGGGAAAAGAAGCCTTATGCCATCAGTCTCCAATTTCTAGGTTGACACGCAGCATACACGCAGGACCAGAGCTTACTGTCTCTACGCAGTGTTCTGGTACCGAAACGGTTGCTTAAGCAAAGTCCCTAGGAGTCTTGGAAAGCTTACTACCGTGAAACTAAAGCAGAACAGCGATGAAGGCCTCATGGAGCTGCTGCACGCCTCCCGTTTTGCCAGGATAATCTGGGCCTTACTTCGAAGCTAGTGCTCACATTGACTTTCACGTTTGGTATAGAGCAGAGCAGGGTGAGCTTCCAACTAGGAACTGGAAGCACAAGGTTTCTTTCGAGAAAACTCATTTTCTTCTATGAGCCATGCCGGCTGTAAGTAAAAGCACGGTAACAACAGTGCTTTTCAGGTAGCTTCGGGGCCGCATCAACGGAGCTTTCATAATGGGAAAACTAGCCTTGTGCCATCAGTCTCTAATTTCTAGGTTGACACGCAGCATACACGCAGGAGCAGAGCTTCCTGGTTCTACGCAGTCTTCTGGTACTGAAACGGGTGCTGAAGCAAGGCCCCTAGGAGTGTTGAAAAGCTTACTACCTTGACACTAAAGCAGAACCACGATGAAGGCCTCATGGAGCCGCTGCACGCCTCTCGTTTTGCAAGGATAATCAGGGCCTTACTTCGAAGCTTGGGCTCACGTTGACTTTCACTTTAGGTATAGAGCAGAGCAGGGTGAGCTTCCAACAAGGAACTGGAAACCCAAGGTTTCTTAGGAGAAAACTCATTTTCTTCTCAGAACCATGCCGGCAGTGAGGAAAACCCCGGCAACAACAATGCTTTTCAGGTAGCTTCGAGGCCAGATGAACGGAGCTTTCATAATGGGAAAAGAAGCCTTATGCCATCAGTCTCCAATTTCTAGGTTGACACGCAGCATACACGCAGGACCAGAGCTTACTGTCTCTACGCAGTGTTCTGGTACCGAAACGGTTGCTTAAGCAAAGTCCCTAGGAGTCTTGGAAAGCTTACTACCGTGAAACTAAAGCAGAACAGCGATGAAGGCCTCATGGAGCTGCTGCACGCCTCCCGTTTTGCCAGCATAATCAGGGCCTTACTTCGAGGCTAGTGCTCACATTGACTTTCACGTTTGGTATAGAGCAGAGCAGGGTGAGCTTCCAACTAGGAACTGGAAGCACAAGGTTTCTTTCGAGAAAACTCATTTTCTTCTATGAGCCATGCCGGCTGTAAGTAAAAGCACGGTAACAACAGTGCTTTTCAGGTAGCTTCGGGGCCGCATCAACGGAGCTTTCATAATGGGAAAACTAGCCTTGTGCCATCAGTCTCTAATTTCTAGGTTGACACGCAGCATACACGCAGGAGCAGAGCTTCCTGGTTCTACGCAGTCTTCTGGTACTGAAACGGGTGCTGAAGCAAGGCCCCTAGGAGTGTTGAAAAGCTTACTACCTTGACACTAAAGCAGAACCACGATGAAGGCCTCATGGAGCCGCTGCACGCCTCTCGTTTTGCAAGGATAATCAGGGCCTTACTTCGAAGCTTGGGCTCACGTTGACTTTCACTTTAGGTATAGAGCAGAGCAGGGTGAGCTTCCAACAAGGAACTGGAAACCCAAGGTTTCTTAGGAGAAAACTCATTTTCTTCTAAGAACCATGCCGGCAGTGAGGAAAACCCCGGCAACAACAATGCTTTTCAGGTAGCTTCGAGGCCAGATGAACGGAGCTTTCATAATGGGAAAAGAAGCCTTATGCCATCAGTCTCCAATTTCTAGGTTGACACGCAGCATACACGCAGGACCAGAGCTTACTGTCTCTACGCAGTGTTCTGGTACCGAAACGGTTGCTTAAGCAAAGTCCCTAGGAGTCTTGGAAAGCTTACTACCGTGAAACTAAAGCAGAACAGCGATGAAGGCCTCATGGAGCTGCTGCACGCCTCCCGTTTTGCCAGGATAATCAGGGCCTTACTTCGAGGCTAGTGCTCACATTGACTTTCACGTTTGGTATAGAGCAGAGCAGGGTGAGCTTCCAACTAGGAACTGGAAGCACAAGGTTTCTTTCGAGAAAACTCATTTTCTTCTATGAGCCATGCCGGCTGTAAGTAAAAGCACGGTAACAACAGTGCTTTTCAGGTAGCTTCGGGGCCGCATCAACGGAGCTTTCATAATGGGAAAACTAGCCTTGTGCCATCAGTCTCTAATTTCTAGGTTGACACGCAGCATACACGCAGGAGCAGAGCTTCCTGGTTCTACGCAGTCTTCTGGTACTGAAACGGGTGCTGAAGCAAGGCCCCTAGGAGTGTTGAAAAGCTTACTACCTTGACACTAAAGCAGAACCACGATGAAGGCCTCATGGAGCCGCTGCACGCCTCTCGTTTTGCAAGGATAATCAGGGCCTTACTTCGAAGCTTGGGCTCACGTTGACTTTCACTTTAGGTATAGAGCAGAGCAGGGTGAGCTTCCAACAAGGAACTGGAAACCCAAGGTTTCTTAGGAGAAAACTCATTTTCTTCTCAGAACCATGCCGGCAGTGAGGAAAACTCCGGCAACAACAATGCTTTTCAGGTAGCTTCGAGGCCGCATGAACGGAGCTTTCATAATGGGAAAAGAAGCCTTATGCCATCAGTCTCCAATTTCTAGGTTGACACGCAGCATACACGCAGGACCAGAGCTTACTGTCTCTACGCAGTGTTCTGGTACCGAAACGGTTGCTTAAGCAAAGTCCCTAGGAGTCTTGGAAAGCTTACTACCGTGAAACTAAAGCAGAACAGCGATGAAGGCCTCATGGAGCTGCTGCACGCCTCCCGTTTTGCCAGGATAATCAGGGCCTTACTTCGAGGCTAGTGCTCACATTGACTTTCACGTTTGGTATAGAGCAGAGCAGGGTGAGCTTCCAACTAGGAACTGGAAGCACAAGGTTTCTTTCGAGAAAACTCATTTTCTTCTATGAGCCATGCCGGCTGTAAGTAAAAGCACGGTAACAACAGTGCTTTTCAGGTAGCTTCGGGGCCGCATCAACGGAGCTTTCATAATGGGAAAACTAGCCTTGTGCCATCAGTCTCTAATTTCTAGGTTGACACGCAGCATACACGCAGGAGCAGAGCTTCCTGGTTCTACGCAGTCTTCTGGTACTGAAACGGGTGCTGAAGCAAGGCCCCTAGGAGTGTTGAAAAGCTTACTACCTTGACACTAAAGCAGAACCACGATGAAGGCCTCATGGAGCCGCTGCACGCCTCTCGTTTTGCAAGGATAATCAGGGCCTTACTTCGAAGCTTGGGCTCACGTTGACTTTCACTTTAGGTATAGAGCAGAGCAGGGTGAGCTTCCAACAAGGAACTGGAAACCCAAGGTTTCTTAGGAGAAAACTCATTTTCTTCTCAGAACCATGCCGGCAGTGAGGAAAACCCCGGCAACAACAATGCTTTTCAGGTAGCTTCGAGGCCGCATGAACGGAGCTTTCATAATGGGAAAAGAAGCCTTATGCCATCAGTCTCCAATTTCTAGGTTGACACGCAGCATACACGCAGGACCAGAGCTTACTGTCTCTACGCAGTGTTCTGGTACCGAAACGGTTGCTTAAGCAAAGTCCCTAGGAGTCTTGGAAAGCTTACTACCGTGAAACTAAAGCAGAACAGCGATGAAGGCCTCATGGAGCTGCTGCACGCCTCCCGTTTTGCCAGGATAATCAGGGCCTTACTTCGAGGCTAGTGCTCACATTGACTTTCACGTTTGGTATAGAGCAGAGCAGGGTGAGCTTCCAACTAGGAACTGGAAGCACAAGGTTTCTTTCGAGAAAACTCATTTTCTTCTATGAGCCATGCCGGCTGTAAGTAAAAGCACGGTAACAACAGTGCTTTTCAGGTAGCTTCGGGGCCGCATCAACGGAGCTTTCATAATGGGAAAACTAGCCTTGTGCCATCAGTCTCTAATTTCTAGGTTGACACGCAGCATACACGCAGGAGCAGGGCTTCCTGGTTCTACGCAGTCTTCTGGTACTGAAACGGGTGCTGAAGCAAGGCCCCTAGGAGTGTTGAAAAGCTTACTACCTTGACACTAAAGCAGAACCACGATGAAGGCCTCATGGAGCCGCTGCACGCCTCTCGTTTTGCAAGGATAATCAGGGCCTTACTTCGAAGCTTGGGCTCACGTTGACTTTCACTTTAGGTATAGAGCAGAGCAGGGTGAGCTTCCAACAAGGAACTGGAAACCCAAGGTTTCTTAGGAGAAAACTCATTTTCTTCTCAGAACCATGCCGGCAGTGAGGAAAACCCCGGCAACAACAATGCTTTTCAGGTAGCTTCGAGGCCGCATGAACGGAGCTTTCATAATGGGAAAAGAAGCCTTATGCCATCAGTCTCCAATTTCTAGGTTGACACGCAGCATACACGCAGGACCAGAGCTTACTGTCTCTACGCAGTGTTCTGGTACCGAAACGGTTGCTTAAGCAAAGTCCCTAGGAGTCTTGGAAAGCTTACTACCGTGAAACTAAAGCAGAACAGCGATGAAGGCCTCATGGAGCTGCTGCACGCCTCCCGTTTTGCCAGGATAATCAGGGCCTTACTTCGAGGCTAGTGCTCACATTGACTTTCACGTTTGGTATAGAGCAGAGCAGGGTGAGCTTCCAACTAGGAACTGGAAGCACAAGGTTTCTTTCGAGAAAACTCATTTTCTTCTATGAGCCATGCCGGCTGTAAGTAAAAGCACGGTAACAACAGTGCTTTTCAGGTAGCTTCGGGGCCGCATCAACGGAGCTTTCATAATGGGAAAACTAGCCTTGTGCCATCAGTCTCTAATTTCTAGGTTGACACGCAGCATACACGCAGGAGCAGGGCTTCCTGGTTCTACGCAGTCTTCTGGTACTGAAACGGGTGCTGAAGCAAGGCCCCTAGGAGTGTTGAAAAGCTTACTACCTTGACACTAAAGCAGAACCACGATGAAGGCCTCATGGAGCCGCTGCACGCCTCTCGTTTTGCAAGGATAATCAGGGCCTTACTTCGAAGCTTGGGCTCACGTTGACTTTCACTTTAGGTATAGAGCAGAGCAGGGTGAGCTTCCAACAAGGAACTGGAAACCCAAGGTTTCTTAGGAGAAAACTCATTTTCTTCTCAGAACCATGCCGGCAGTGAGGAAAACCCCGGCAACAACAATGCTTTTCAGGTAGCTTCGAGGCCGCATGAACGGAGCTTTCATAATGGGAAAAGAAGCCTTATGCCATCAGTCTCCAATTTCTAGGTTGACACGCAGCATACACGCAGGACCAGAGCTTACTGTCTCTACGCAGTGTTCTGGTACCGAAACGGTTGCTTAAGCAAAGTCCCTAGGAGTCTTGGAAAGCTTACTACCGTGAAACTAAAGCAGAACAGCGATGAAGGCCTCATGGAGCTGCTGCACGCCTCCCGTTTTGCCAGGATAATCAGGGCCTTACTTCGAGGCTAGTGCTCACATTGACTTTCACGTTTGGTATAGAGCAGAGCAGGGTGAGCTTCCAACTAGGAACTGGAAGCACAAGGTTTCTTTCGAGAAAACTCATTTTCTTCTATGAGCCATGCCGGCTGTAAGTAAAAGCACGGTAACAACAGTGCTTTTCAGGTAGCTTCGGGGCCGCATCAACGGAGCTTTCATAATGGGAAAACTAGCCTTGTGCCATCAGTCTCTAATTTCTAGGTTGACACGCAGCATACACGCAGGAGCAGAGCTTCCTGGTTCTACGCAGTCTTCTGGTACTGAAACGGGTGCTGAAGCAAGGCCCCTAGGAGTGTTGAAAAGCTTACTACCTTGACACTAAAGCAGAACCACGATGAAGGCCTCATGGAGCCGCTGCACGCCTCTCGTTTTGCAAGGATAATCAGGGCCTTACTTCGAAGCTTGGGCTCACGTTGACTTTCACTTTAGGTATAGAGCAGAGCAGGGTGAGCTTCCAACAAGGAACTGGAAACCCAAGGTTTCTTAGGAGAAAACTCATTTTCTTCTCAGAACCATGCCGGCAGTGAGGAAAACTCCGGCAACAACAATGCTTTTCAGGTAGCTTCGAGGCCGCATGAACGGAGCTTTCATAATGGGAAAAGAAGCCTTATGCCATCAGTCTCCAATTTCTAGGTTGACACGCAGCATACACGCAGGACCAGAGCTTACTGTCTCTACGCAGTGTTCTGGTACCGAAACGGTTGCTTAAGCAAAGTCCCTAGGAGTCTTGGAAAGCTTACTACCGTGAAACTAAAGCAGAACAGCGATGAAGGCCTCATGGAGCTGCTGCACGCCTCCCGTTTTGCCAGGATAATCAGGGCCTTACTTCGAGGCTAGTGCTCACATTGACTTTCACGTTTGGTATAGAGCAGAGCAGGGTGAGCTTCCAACTAGGAACTGGAAGCACAAGGTTTCTTTCGAGAAAACTCATTTTCTTCTATGAGCCATGCCGGCTGTAAGTAAAAGCACGGTAACAACAGTGCTTTTCAGGTAGCTTCGGGGCCGCATCAACGGAGCTTTCATAATGGGAAAACTAGCCTTGTGCCATCAGTCTCTAATTTCTAGGTTGACACGCAGCATACACGCAGGAGCAGAGCTTCCTGGTTCTACGCAGTCTTCTGGTACTGAAACGGGTGCTGAAGCAAGGCCCCTAGGAGTGTTGAAAAGCTTACTACCTTGACACTAAAGCAGAACCACGATGAAGGCCTCATGGAGCCGCTGCACGCCTCTCGTTTTGCAAGGATAATCAGGGCCTTACTTCGAAGCTTGGGCTCACGTTGACTTTCACTTTAGGTATAGAGCAGAGCAGGGTGAGCTTCCAACAAGGAACTGGAAACCCAAGGTTTCTTAGGAGAAAACTCATTTTCTTCTCAGAACCATGCCGGCAGTGAGGAAAACCCCGGCAACAACAATGCTTTTCAGGTAGCTTCGAGGCCGCATGAACGGAGCTTTCATAATGGGAAAAGAAGCCTTATGCCATCAGTCTCCAATTTCTAGGTTGACACGCAGCATACACGCAGGACCAGAGCTTACTGTCTCTACGCAGTGTTCTGGTACCGAAACGGTTGCTTAAGCAAAGTCCCTAGGAGTCTTGGAAAGCTTACTACCGTGAAACTAAAGCAGAACAGCGATGAAGGCCTCATGGAGCTGCTGCACGCCTCCCGTTTTGCCAGGATAATCAGGGCCTTACTTCGAGGCTAGTGCTCACATTGACTTTCACGTTTGGTATAGAGCAGAGCAGGGTGAGCTTCCAACTAGGAACTGGAAGCACAAGGTTTCTTTCGAGAAAACTCATTTTCTTCTATGAGCCATGCCGGCTGTAAGTAAAAGCACGGTAACAACAGTGCTTTTCAGGTAGCTTCGGGGCCGCATCAACGGAGCTTTCATAATGGGAAAACTAGCCTTGTGCCATCAGTCTCTAATTTCTAGGTTGACACGCAGCATACACGCAGGAGCAGGGCTTCCTGGTTCTACGCAGTCTTCTGGTACTGAAACGGGTGCTGAAGCAAGGCCCCTAGGAGTGTTGAAAAGCTTACTACCTTGACACTAAAGCAGAACCACGATGAAGGCCTCATGGAGCCGCTGCACGCCTCTCGTTTTGCAAGGATAATCAGGGCCTTACTTCGAAGCTTGGGCTCACGTTGACTTTCACTTTAGGTATAGAGCAGAGCAGGGTGAGCTTCCAACAAGGAACTGGAAACCCAAGGTTTCTTAGGAGAAAACTCATTTTCTTCTCAGAACCATGCCGGCAGTGAGGAAAACCCCGGCAACAACAATGCTTTTCAGGTAGCTTCGAGGCCGCATGAACGGAGCTTTCATAATGGGAAAAGAAGCCTTATGCCATCAGTCTCCAATTTCTAGGTTGACACGCAGCATACACGCAGGACCAGAGCTTACTGTCTCTACGCAGTGTTCTGGTACCGAAACGGTTGCTTAAGCAAAGTCCCTAGGAGTCTTGGAAAGCTTACTACCGTGAAACTAAAGCAGAACAGCGATGAAGGCCTCATGGAGCTGCTGCACGCCTCCCGTTTTGCCAGGATAATCAGGGCCTTACTTCGAGGCTAGTGCTCACATTGACTTTCACGTTTGGTATAGAGCAGAGCAGGGTGAGCTTCCAACTAGGAACTGGAAGCACAAGGTTTCTTTCGAGAAAACTCATTTTCTTCTATGAGCCATGCCGGCTGTAAGTAAAAGCACGGTAACAACAGTGCTTTTCAGGTAGCTTCGGGGCCGCATCAACGGAGCTTTCATAATGGGAAAACTAGCCTTGTGCCATCAGTCTCTAATTTCTAGGTTGACACGCAGCATACACGCAGGAGCAGGGCTTCCTGGTTCTACGCAGTCTTCTGGTACTGAAACGGGTGCTGAAGCAAGGCCCCTAGGAGTGTTGAAAAGCTTACTACCTTGACACTAAAGCAGAACCACGATGAAGGCCTCATGGAGCCGCTGCACGCCTCTCGTTTTGCAAGGATAATCAGGGCCTTACTTCGAAGCTTGGGCTCACGTTGACTTTCACTTTAGGTATAGAGCAGAGCAGGGTGAGCTTCCAACAAGGAACTGGAAACCCAAGGTTTCTTAGGAGAAAACTCATTTTCTTCTCAGAACCATGCCGGCAGTGAGGAAAACCCCGGCAACAACAATGCTTTTCAGGTAGCTTCGAGGCCGCATGAACGGAGCTTTCATAATGGGAAAAGAAGCCTTATGCCATCAGTCTCCAATTTCTAGGTTGACACGCAGCATACACGCAGGACCAGAGCTTACTGTCTCTACGCAGTGTTCTGGTACCGAAACGGTTGCTTAAGCAAAGTCCCTAGGAGTCTTGGAAAGCTTACTACCGTGAAACTAAAGCAGAACAGCGATGAAGGCCTCATGGAGCTGCTGCACGCCTCCCGTTTTGCCAGGATAATCAGGGCCTTACTTCGAGGCTAGTGCTCACATTGACTTTCACGTTTGGTATAGAGCAGAGCAGGGTGAGCTTCCAACTAGGAACTGGAAGCACAAGGTTTCTTTCGAGAAAACTCATTTTCTTCTATGAGCCATGCCGGCTGTAAGTAAAAGCACGGTAACAACAGTGCTTTTCAGGTAGCTTCGGGGCCGCATCAACGGAGCTTTCATAATGGGAAAACTAGCCTTGTGCCATCAGTCTCTAATTTCTAGGTTGACACGCAGCATACACGCAGGAGCAGAGCTTCCTGGTTCTACGCAGTCTTCTGGTACTGAAACGGGTGCTGAAGCAAGGCCCCTAGGAGTGTTGAAAAGCTTACTACCTTGACACTAAAGCAGAACCACGATGAAGGCCTCATGGAGCCGCTGCACGCCTCTCGTTTTGCAAGGATAATCAGGGCCTTACTTCGAAGCTTGGGCTCACGTTGACTTTCACTTTAGGTATAGAGCAGAGCAGGGTGAGCTTCCAACAAGGAACTGGAAACCCAAGGTTTCTTAGGAGAAAACTCATTTTCTTCTCAGAACCATGCCGGCAGTGAGGAAAACTCCGGCAACAACAATGCTTTTCAGGTAGCTTCGAGGCCGCATGAACGGAGCTTTCATAATGGGAAAAGAAGCCTTATGCCATCAGTCTCCAATTTCTAGGTTGACACGCAGCATACACGCAGGACCAGAGCTTACTGTCTCTACGCAGTGTTCTGGTACCGAAACGGTTGCTTAAGCAAAGTCCCTAGGAGTCTTGGAAAGCTTACTACCGTGAAACTAAAGCAGAACAGCGATGAAGGCCTCATGGAGCTGCTGCACGCCTCCCGTTTTGCCAGGATAATCAGGGCCTTACTTCGAGGCTAGTGCTCACATTGACTTTCACGTTTGGTATAGAGCAGAGCAGGGTGAGCTTCCAACTAGGAACTGGAAGCACAAGGTTTCTTTCGAGAAAACTCATTTTCTTCTATGAGCCATGCCGGCTGTAAGTAAAAGCACGGTAACAACAGTGCTTTTCAGGTAGCTTCGGGGCCGCATCAACGGAGCTTTCATAATGGGAAAACTAGCCTTGTGCCATCAGTCTCTAATTTCTAGGTTGACACGCAGCATACACGCAGGAGCAGAGCTTCCTGGTTCTACGCAGTCTTCTGGTACTGAAACGGGTGCTGAAGCAAGGCCCCTAGGAGTGTTGAAAAGCTTACTACCTTGACACTAAAGCAGAACCACGATGAAGGCCTCATGGAGCCGCTGCACGCCTCTCGTTTTGCAAGGATAATCAGGGCCTTACTTCGAAGCTTGGGCTCACGTTGACTTTCACTTTAGGTATAGAGCAGAGCAGGGTGAGCTTCCAACAAGGAACTGGAAACCCAAGGTTTCTTAGGAGAAAACTCATTTTCTTCTCAGAACCATGCCGGCAGTGAGGAAAACCCCGGCAACAACAATGCTTTTCAGGTAGCTTCGAGGCCGCATGAACGGAGCTTTCATAATGGGAAAAGAAGCCTTATGCCATCAGTCTCCAATTTCTAGGTTGACACGCAGCATACACGCAGGACCAGAGCTTACTGTCTCTACGCAGTGTTCTGGTACCGAAACGGTTGCTTAAGCAAAGTCCCTAGGAGTCTTGGAAAGCTTACTACCGTGAAACTAAAGCAGAACAGCGATGAAGGCCTCATGGAGCTGCTGCACGCCTCCCGTTTTGCCAGGATAATCAGGGCCTTACTTCGAGGCTAGTGCTCACATTGACTTTCACGTTTGGTATAGAGCAGAGCAGGGTGAGCTTCCAACTAGGAACTGGAAGCACAAGGTTTCTTTCGAGAAAACTCATTTTCTTCTATGAGCCATGCCGGCTGTAAGTAAAAGCACGGTAACAACAGTGCTTTTCAGGTAGCTTCGGGGCCGCATCAACGGAGCTTTCATAATGGGAAAACTAGCCTTGTGCCATCAGTCTCTAATTTCTAGGTTGACACGCAGCATACACGCAGGAGCAGGGCTTCCTGGTTCTACGCAGTCTTCTGGTACTGAAACGGGTGCTGAAGCAAGGCCCCTAGGAGTGTTGAAAAGCTTACTACCTTGACACTAAAGCAGAACCACGATGAAGGCCTCATGGAGCCGCTGCACGCCTCTCGTTTTGCAAGGATAATCAGGGCCTTACTTCGAAGCTTGGGCTCACGTTGACTTTCACTTTAGGTATAGAGCAGAGCAGGGTGAGCTTCCAACAAGGAACTGGAAACCCAAGGTTTCTTAGGAGAAAACTCATTTTCTTCTCAGAACCATGCCGGCAGTGAGGAAAACCCCGGCAACAACAATGCTTTTCAGGTAGCTTCGAGGCCGCATGAACGGAGCTTTCATAATGGGAAAAGAAGCCTTATGCCATCAGTCTCCAATTTCTAGGTTGACACGCAGCATACACGCAGGACCAGAGCTTACTGTCTCTACGCAGTGTTCTGGTACCGAAACGGTTGCTTAAGCAAAGTCCCTAGGAGTCTTGGAAAGCTTACTACCGTGAAACTAAAGCAGAACAGCGATGAAGGCCTCATGGAGCTGCTGCACGCCTCCCGTTTTGCCAGGATAATCAGGGCCTTACTTCGAGGCTAGTGCTCACATTGACTTTCACGTTTGGTATAGAGCAGAGCAGGGTGAGCTTCCAACTAGGAACTGGAAGCACAAGGTTTCTTTCGAGAAAACTCATTTTCTTCTATGAGCCATGCCGGCTGTAAGTAAAAGCACGGTAACAACAGTGCTTTTCAGGTAGCTTCGGGGCCGCATCAACGGAGCTTTCATAATGGGAAAACTAGCCTTGTGCCATCAGTCTCTAATTTCTAGGTTGACACGCAGCATACACGCAGGAGCAGGGCTTCCTGGTTCTACGCAGTCTTCTGGTACTGAAACGGGTGCTGAAGCAAGGCCCCTAGGAGTGTTGAAAAGCTTACTACCTTGACACTAAAGCAGAACCACGATGAAGGCCTCATGGAGCCGCTGCACGCCTCTCGTTTTGCAAGGATAATCAGGGCCTTACTTCGAAGCTTGGGCTCACGTTGACTTTCACTTTAGGTATAGAGCAGAGCAGGGTGAGCTTCCAACAAGGAACTGGAAACCCAAGGTTTCTTAGGAGAAAACTCATTTTCTTCTCAGAACCATGCCGGCAGTGAGGAAAACCCCGGCAACAACAATGCTTTTCAGGTAGCTTCGAGGCCGCATGAACGGAGCTTTCATAATGGGAAAAGAAGCCTTATGCCATCAGTCTCCAATTTCTAGGTTGACACGCAGCATACACGCAGGACCAGAGCTTACTGTCTCTACGCAGTGTTCTGGTACCGAAACGGTTGCTTAAGCAAAGTCCCTAGGAGTCTTGGAAAGCTTACTACCGTGAAACTAAAGCAGAACAGCGATGAAGGCCTCATGGAGCTGCTGCACGCCTCCCGTTTTGCCAGGATAATCAGGGCCTTACTTCGAGGCTAGTGCTCACATTGACTTTCACGTTTGGTATAGAGCAGAGCAGGGTGAGCTTCCAACTAGGAACTGGAAGCACAAGGTTTCTTTCGAGAAAACTCATTTTCTTCTATGAGCCATGCCGGCTGTAAGTAAAAGCACGGTAACAACAGTGCTTTTCAGGTAGCTTCGGGGCCGCATCAACGGAGCTTTCATAATGGGAAAACTAGCCTTGTGCCATCAGTCTCTAATTTCTAGGTTGACACGCAGCATACACGCAGGAGCAGAGCTTCCTGGTTCTACGCAGTCTTCTGGTACTGAAACGGGTGCTGAAGCAAGGCCCCTAGGAGTGTTGAAAAGCTTACTACCTTGACACTAAAGCAGAACCACGATGAAGGCCTCATGGAGCCGCTGCACGCCTCTCGTTTTGCAAGGATAATCAGGGCCTTACTTCGAAGCTTGGGCTCACGTTGACTTTCACTTTAGGTATAGAGCAGAGCAGGGTGAGCTTCCAACAAGGAACTGGAAACCCAAGGTTTCTTAGGAGAAAACTCATTTTCTTCTCAGAACCATGCCGGCAGTGAGGAAAACCCCGGCAACAACAATGCTTTTCAGGTAGCTTCGAGGCCGCATGAACGGAGCTTTCATAATGGGAAAAGAAGCCTTATGCCATCAGTCTCCAATTTCTAGGTTGACACGCAGCATACACGCAGGACCAGAGCTTACTGTCTCTACGCAGTGTTCTGGTACCGAAACGGTTGCTTAAGCAAAGTCCCTAGGAGTCTTGGAAAGCTTACTACCGTGAAACTAAAGCAGAACAGCGATGAAGGCCTCATGGAGCTGCTGCACGCCTCCCGTTTTGCCAGGATAATCAGGGCCTTACTTCGAGGCTAGTGCTCACATTGACTTTCACGTTTGGTATAGAGCAGAGCAGGGTGAGCTTCCAACTAGGAACTGGAAGCACAAGGTTTCTTTCGAGAAAACTCATTTTCTTCTATGAGCCATGCCGGCTGTAAGTAAAAGCACGGTAACAACAGTGCTTTTCAGGTAGCTTCGGGGCCGCATCAACGGAGCTTTCATAATGGGAAAACTAGCCTTGTGCCATCAGTCTCTAATTTCTAGGTTGACACGCAGCATACACGCAGGAGCAGAGCTTCCTGGTTCTACGCAGTCTTCTGGTACTGAAACGGGTGCTGAAGCAAGGCCCCTAGGAGTGTTGAAAAGCTTACTACCTTGACACTAAAGCAGAACAACGATGAAGGCCTCATGGAGCCGCTGCACGCCTCTCGTTTTGCAAGGATAATCAGGGCCTTACTTCGAAGCTTGGGCTCACGTTGACTTTCACTTTAGGTATAGAGCAGAGCAGGGTGAGCTTCCAACAAGGAACTGGAAACCCAAGGTTTCTTAGGAGAAAACTCATTTTCTTCTCAGAACCATGCCGGCAGTGAGGAAAACCCCGGCAACAACAATGCTTTTCAGGTAGCTTCGAGGCCGCATGAACGGAGCTTTCATAATGGGAAAAGAAGCCTTATGCCATCAGTCTCCAATTTCTAGGTTGACACGCAGCATACACGCAGGACCAGAGCTTACTGTCTCTACGCAGTGTTCTGGTACCGAAACGGTTGCTTAAGCAAAGTCCCTAGGAGTCTTGGAAAGCTTACTACCGTGAAACTAAAGCAGAACAGCGATGAAGGCCTCATGGAGCTGCTGCACGCCTCCCGTTTTGCCAGGATAATCTGGGCCTTACTTCGAAGCTAGTGCTCACATTGACTTTCACGTTTGGTATAGAGCAGAGCAGGGTGAGCTTCCAACTAGGAACTGGAAGCACAAGGTTTCTTTCGAGAAAACTCATTTTCTTCTATGAGCCATGCCGGCTGTAAGTAAAAGCACGGTAACAACAGTGCTTTTCAGGTAGCTTCGGGGCCGCATCAACGGAGCTTTCATAATGGGAAAACTAGCCTTGTGCCATCAGTCTCTAATTTCTAGGTTGACACGCAGCATACACGCAGGAGCAGAGCTTCCTGGTTCTACGCAGTCTTCTGGTACTGAAACGGGTGCTGAAGCAAGGCCCCTAGGAGTGTTGAAAAGCTTACTACCTTGACACTAAAGCAGAACCACGATGAAGGCCTCATGGAGCCGCTGCACGCCTCTCGTTTTGCAAGGATAATCAGGGCCTTACTTCGAAGCTTGGGCTCACGTTGACTTTCACTTTAGGTATAGAGCAGAGCAGGGTGAGCTTCCAACAAGGAACTGGAAACCCAAGGTTTCTTAGGAGAAAACTCATTTTCTTCTCAGAACCATGCCGGCAGTGAGGAAAACCCCGGCAACAACAATGCTTTTCAGGTAGCTTCGAGGCCAGATGAACGGAGCTTTCATAATGGGAAAAGAAGCCTTATGCCATCAGTCTCCAATTTCTAGGTTGACACGCAGCATACACGCAGGACCAGAGCTTACTGTCTCTACGCAGTGTTCTGGTACCGAAACGGTTGCTTAAGCAAAGTCCCTAGGAGTCTTGGAAAGCTTACTACCGTGAAACTAAAGCAGAACAGCGATGAAGGCCTCATGGAGCTGCTGCACGCCTCCCGTTTTGCCAGCATAATCAGGGCCTTACTTCGAGGCTAGTGCTCACATTGACTTTCACGTTTGGTATAGAGCAGAGCAGGGTGAGCTTCCAACTAGGAACTGGAAGCACAAGGTTTCTTTCGAGAAAACTCATTTTCTTCTATGAGCCATGCCGGCTGTAAGTAAAAGCACGGTAACAACAGTGCTTTTCAGGTAGCTTCGGGGCCGCATCAACGGAGCTTTCATAATGGGAAAACTAGCCTTGTGCCATCAGTCTCTAATTTCTAGGTTGACACGCAGCATACACGCAGGAGCAGAGCTTCCTGGTTCTACGCAGTCTTCTGGTACTGAAACGGGTGCTGAAGCAAGGCCCCTAGGAGTGTTGAAAAGCTTACTACCTTGACACTAAAGCAGAACCACGATGAAGGCCTCATGGAGCCGCTGCACGCCTCTCGTTTTGCAAGGATAATCAGGGCCTTACTTCGAAGCTTGGGCTCACGTTGACTTTCACTTTAGGTATAGAGCAGAGCAGGGTGAGCTTCCAACAAGGAACTGGAAACCCAAGGTTTCTTAGGAGAAAACTCATTTTCTTCTAAGAACCATGCCGGCAGTGAGGAAAACCCCGGCAACAACAATGCTTTTCAGGTAGCTTCGAGGCCAGATGAACGGAGCTTTCATAATGGGAAAAGAAGCCTTATGCCATCAGTCTCCAATTTCTAGGTTGACACGCAGCATACACGCAGGACCAGAGCTTACTGTCTCTACGCAGTGTTCTGGTACCGAAACGGTTGCTTAAGCAAAGTCCCTAGGAGTCTTGGAAAGCTTACTACCGTGAAACTAAAGCAGAACAGCGATGAAGGCCTCATGGAGCTGCTGCACGCCTCCCGTTTTGCCAGGATAATCAGGGCCTTACTTCGAGGCTAGTGCTCACATTGACTTTCACGTTTGGTATAGAGCAGAGCAGGGTGAGCTTCCAACTAGGAACTGGAAGCACAAGGTTTCTTTCGAGAAAACTCATTTTCTTCTATGAGCCATGCCGGCTGTAAGTAAAAGCACGGTAACAACAGTGCTTTTCAGGTAGCTTCGGGGCCGCATCAACGGAGCTTTCATAATGGGAAAACTAGCCTTGTGCCATCAGTCTCTAATTTCTAGGTTGACACGCAGCATACACGCAGGAGCAGAGCTTCCTGGTTCTACGCAGTCTTCTGGTACTGAAACGGGTGCTGAAGCAAGGCCCCTAGGAGTGTTGAAAAGCTTACTACCTTGACACTAAAGCAGAACCACGATGAAGGCCTCATGGAGCCGCTGCACGCCTCTCGTTTTGCAAGGATAATCAGGGCCTTACTTCGAAGCTTGGGCTCACGTTGACTTTCACTTTAGGTATAGAGCAGAGCAGGGTGAGCTTCCAACAAGGAACTGGAAACCCAAGGTTTCTTAGGAGAAAACTCATTTTCTTCTCAGAACCATGCCGGCAGTGAGGAAAACTCCGGCAACAACAATGCTTTTCAGGTAGCTTCGAGGCCGCATGAACGGAGCTTTCATAATGGGAAAAGAAGCCTTATGCCATCAGTCTCCAATTTCTAGGTTGACACGCAGCATACACGCAGGACCAGAGCTTACTGTCTCTACGCAGTGTTCTGGTACCGAAACGGTTGCTTAAGCAAAGTCCCTAGGAGTCTTGGAAAGCTTACTACCGTGAAACTAAAGCAGAACAGCGATGAAGGCCTCATGGAGCTGCTGCACGCCTCCCGTTTTGCCAGGATAATCAGGGCCTTACTTCGAGGCTAGTGCTCACATTGACTTTCACGTTTGGTATAGAGCAGAGCAGGGTGAGCTTCCAACTAGGAACTGGAAGCACAAGGTTTCTTTCGAGAAAACTCATTTTCTTCTATGAGCCATGCCGGCTGTAAGTAAAAGCACGGTAACAACAGTGCTTTTCAGGTAGCTTCGGGGCCGCATCAACGGAGCTTTCATAATGGGAAAACTAGCCTTGTGCCATCAGTCTCTAATTTCTAGGTTGACACGCAGCATACACGCAGGAGCAGAGCTTCCTGGTTCTACGCAGTCTTCTGGTACTGAAACGGGTGCTGAAGCAAGGCCCCTAGGAGTGTTGAAAAGCTTACTACCTTGACACTAAAGCAGAACCACGATGAAGGCCTCATGGAGCCGCTGCACGCCTCTCGTTTTGCAAGGATAATCAGGGCCTTACTTCGAAGCTTGGGCTCACGTTGACTTTCACTTTAGGTATAGAGCAGAGCAGGGTGAGCTTCCAACAAGGAACTGGAAACCCAAGGTTTCTTAGGAGAAAACTCATTTTCTTCTCAGAACCATGCCGGCAGTGAGGAAAACCCCGGCAACAACAATGCTTTTCAGGTAGCTTCGAGGCCGCATGAACGGAGCTTTCATAATGGGAAAAGAAGCCTTATGCCATCAGTCTCCAATTTCTAGGTTGACACGCAGCATACACGCAGGACCAGAGCTTACTGTCTCTACGCAGTGTTCTGGTACCGAAACGGTTGCTTAAGCAAAGTCCCTAGGAGTCTTGGAAAGCTTACTACCGTGAAACTAAAGCAGAACAGCGATGAAGGCCTCATGGAGCTGCTGCACGCCTCCCGTTTTGCCAGGATAATCAGGGCCTTACTTCGAGGCTAGTGCTCACATTGACTTTCACGTTTGGTATAGAGCAGAGCAGGGTGAGCTTCCAACTAGGAACTGGAAGCACAAGGTTTCTTTCGAGAAAACTCATTTTCTTCTATGAGCCATGCCGGCTGTAAGTAAAAGCACGGTAACAACAGTGCTTTTCAGGTAGCTTCGGGGCCGCATCAACGGAGCTTTCATAATGGGAAAACTAGCCTTGTGCCATCAGTCTCTAATTTCTAGGTTGACACGCAGCATACACGCAGGAGCAGGGCTTCCTGGTTCTACGCAGTCTTCTGGTACTGAAACGGGTGCTGAAGCAAGGCCCCTAGGAGTGTTGAAAAGCTTACTACCTTGACACTAAAGCAGAACCACGATGAAGGCCTCATGGAGCCGCTGCACGCCTCTCGTTTTGCAAGGATAATCAGGGCCTTACTTCGAAGCTTGGGCTCACGTTGACTTTCACTTTAGGTATAGAGCAGAGCAGGGTGAGCTTCCAACAAGGAACTGGAAACCCAAGGTTTCTTAGGAGAAAACTCATTTTCTTCTCAGAACCATGCCGGCAGTGAGGAAAACCCCGGCAACAACAATGCTTTTCAGGTAGCTTCGAGGCCGCATGAACGGAGCTTTCATAATGGGAAAAGAAGCCTTATGCCATCAGTCTCCAATTTCTAGGTTGACACGCAGCATACACGCAGGACCAGAGCTTACTGTCTCTACGCAGTGTTCTGGTACCGAAACGGTTGCTTAAGCAAAGTCCCTAGGAGTCTTGGAAAGCTTACTACCGTGAAACTAAAGCAGAACAGCGATGAAGGCCTCATGGAGCTGCTGCACGCCTCCCGTTTTGCCAGGATAATCAGGGCCTTACTTCGAGGCTAGTGCTCACATTGACTTTCACGTTTGGTATAGAGCAGAGCAGGGTGAGCTTCCAACTAGGAACTGGAAGCACAAGGTTTCTTTCGAGAAAACTCATTTTCTTCTATGAGCCATGCCGGCTGTAAGTAAAAGCACGGTAACAACAGTGCTTTTCAGGTAGCTTCGGGGCCGCATCAACGGAGCTTTCATAATGGGAAAACTAGCCTTGTGCCATCAGTCTCTAATTTCTAGGTTGACACGCAGCATACACGCAGGAGCAGGGCTTCCTGGTTCTACGCAGTCTTCTGGTACTGAAACGGGTGCTGAAGCAAGGCCCCTAGGAGTGTTGAAAAGCTTACTACCTTGACACTAAAGCAGAACCACGATGAAGGCCTCATGGAGCCGCTGCACGCCTCTCGTTTTGCAAGGATAATCAGGGCCTTACTTCGAAGCTTGGGCTCACGTTGACTTTCACTTTAGGTATAGAGCAGAGCAGGGTGAGCTTCCAACAAGGAACTGGAAACCCAAGGTTTCTTAGGAGAAAACTCATTTTCTTCTCAGAACCATGCCGGCAGTGAGGAAAACCCCGGCAACAACAATGCTTTTCAGGTAGCTTCGAGGCCGCATGAACGGAGCTTTCATAATGGGAAAAGAAGCCTTATGCCATCAGTCTCCAATTTCTAGGTTGACACGCAGCATACACGCAGGACCAGAGCTTACTGTCTGTACGCAGTGTTCTGGTACCGAAACGGTTGCTTAAGCAAAGTCCCTAGGAGTCTTGGAAAGCTTACTACCGTGAAACTAAAGCAGAACAGCGATGAAGGCCTCATGGAGCTGCTGCACGCCTCCCGTTTTGCCAGGATAATCTGGGCCTTACTTCGAAGCTAGTGCTCACATTGACTTTCACGTTTGGTATAGAGCAGAGCAGGGTGAGCTTCCAACTAGGAACTGGAAGCACAAGGTTTCTTTCGAGAAAACTCATTTTCTTCTATGAGCCATGCCGGCTGTAAGTAAAAGCACGGTAACAACAGTGCTTTTCAGGTAGCTTCGGGGCCGCATCAACGGAGCTTTCATAATGGGAAAACTAGCCTTGTGCCATCAGTCTCTAATTTCTAGGTTGACACGCAGCATACACGCAGGAGCAGAGCTTCCTGGTTCTACGCAGTCTTCTGGTACTGAAACGGGTGCTGAAGCAAGGCCCCTAGGAGTGTTGAAAAGCTTACTACCTTGACACTAAAGCAGAACCACGATGAAGGCCTCATGGAGCCGCTGCACGCCTCTCGTTTTGCAAGGATAATCAGGGCCTTACTTCGAAGCTTGGGCTCACGTTGACTTTCACTTTAGGTATAGAGCAGAGCAGGGTGAGCTTCCAACAAGGAACTGGAAACCCAAGGTTTCTTAGGAGAAAACTCATTTTCTTCTCAGAACCATGCCGGCAGTGAGGAAAACCCCGGCAACAACAATGCTTTTCAGGTAGCTTCGAGGCCAGATGAACGGAGCTTTCATAATGGGAAAAGAAGCCTTATGCCATCAGTCTCCAATTTCTAGGTTGACACGCAGCATACACGCAGGACCAGAGCTTACTGTCTCTACGCAGTGTTCTGGTACCGAAACGGTTGCTTAAGCAAAGTCCCTAGGAGTCTTGGAAAGCTTACTACCGTGAAACTAAAGCAGAACAGCGATGAAGGCCTCATGGAGCTGCTGCACGCCTCCCGTTTTGCCAGCATAATCAGGGCCTTACTTCGAGGCTAGTGCTCACATTGACTTTCACGTTTGGTATAGAGCAGAGCAGGGTGAGCTTCCAACTAGGAACTGGAAGCACAAGGTTTCTTTCGAGAAAACTCATTTTCTTCTATGAGCCATGCCGGCTGTAAGTAAAAGCACGGTAACAACAGTGCTTTTCAGGTAGCTTCGGGGCCGCATCAACGGAGCTTTCATAATGGGAAAACTAGCCTTGTGCCATCAGTCTCTAATTTCTAGGTTGACACGCAGCATACACGCAGGAGCAGAGCTTCCTGGTTCTACGCAGTCTTCTGGTACTGAAACGGGTGCTGAAGCAAGGCCCCTAGGAGTGTTGAAAAGCTTACTACCTTGACACTAAAGCAGAACCACGATGAAGGCCTCATGGAGCCGCTGCACGCCTCTCGTTTTGCAAGGATAATCAGGGCCTTACTTCGAAGCTTGGGCTCACGTTGACTTTCACTTTAGGTATAGAGCAGAGCAGGGTGAGCTTCCAACAAGGAACTGGAAACCCAAGGTTTCTTAGGAGAAAACTCATTTTCTTCTAAGAACCATGCCGGCAGTGAGGAAAACCCCGGCAACAACAATGCTTTTCAGGTAGCTTCGAGGCCAGATGAACGGAGCTTTCATAATGGGAAAAGAAGCCTTATGCCATCAGTCTCCAATTTCTAGGTTGACACGCAGCATACACGCAGGACCAGAGCTTACTGTCTCTACGCAGTGTTCTGGTACCGAAACGGTTGCTTAAGCAAAGTCCCTAGGAGTCTTGGAAAGCTTACTACCGTGAAACTAAAGCAGAACAGCGATGAAGGCCTCATGGAGCTGCTGCACGCCTCCCGTTTTGCCAGGATAATCAGGGCCTTACTTCGAGGCTAGTGCTCACATTGACTTTCACGTTTGGTATAGAGCAGAGCAGGGTGAGCTTCCAACTAGGAACTGGAAGCACAAGGTTTCTTTCGAGAAAACTCATTTTCTTCTATGAGCCATGCCGGCTGTAAGTAAAAGCACGGTAACAACAGTGCTTTTCAGGTAGCTTCGGGGCCGCATCAACGGAGCTTTCATAATGGGAAAACTAGCCTTGTGCCATCAGTCTCTAATTTCTAGGTTGACACGCAGCATACACGCAGGAGCAGAGCTTCCTGGTTCTACGCAGTCTTCTGGTACTGAAACGGGTGCTGAAGCAAGGCCCCTAGGAGTGTTGAAAAGCTTACTACCTTGACACTAAAGCAGAACCACGATGAAGGCCTCATGGAGCCGCTGCACGCCTCTCGTTTTGCAAGGATAATCAGGGCCTTACTTCGAAGCTTGGGCTCACGTTGACTTTCACTTTAGGTATAGAGCAGAGCAGGGTGAGCTTCCAACAAGGAACTGGAAACCCAAGGTTTCTTAGGAGAAAACTCATTTTCTTCTCAGAACCATGCCGGCAGTGAGGAAAACTCCGGCAACAACAATGCTTTTCAGGTAGCTTCGAGGCCGCATGAACGGAGCTTTCATAATGGGAAAAGAAGCCTTATGCCATCAGTCTCCAATTTCTAGGTTGACACGCAGCATACACGCAGGACCAGAGCTTACTGTCTCTACGCAGTGTTCTGGTACCGAAACGGTTGCTTAAGCAAAGTCCCTAGGAGTCTTGGAAAGCTTACTACCGTGAAACTAAAGCAGAACAGCGATGAAGGCCTCATGGAGCTGCTGCACGCCTCCCGTTTTGCCAGGATAATCAGGGCCTTACTTCGAGGCTAGTGCTCACATTGACTTTCACGTTTGGTATAGAGCAGAGCAGGGTGAGCTTCCAACTAGGAACTGGAAGCACAAGGTTTCTTTCGAGAAAACTCATTTTCTTCTATGAGCCATGCCGGCTGTAAGTAAAAGCACGGTAACAACAGTGCTTTTCAGGTAGCTTCGGGGCCGCATCAACGGAGCTTTCATAATGGGAAAACTAGCCTTGTGCCATCAGTCTCTAATTTCTAGGTTGACACGCAGCATACACGCAGGAGCAGAGCTTCCTGGTTCTACGCAGTCTTCTGGTACTGAAACGGGTGCTGAAGCAAGGCCCCTAGGAGTGTTGAAAAGCTTACTACCTTGACACTAAAGCAGAACCACGATGAAGGCCTCATGGAGCCGCTGCACGCCTCTCGTTTTGCAAGGATAATCAGGGCCTTACTTCGAAGCTTGGGCTCACGTTGACTTTCACTTTAGGTATAGAGCAGAGCAGGGTGAGCTTCCAACAAGGAACTGGAAACCCAAGGTTTCTTAGGAGAAAACTCATTTTCTTCTCAGAACCATGCCGGCAGTGAGGAAAACCCCGGCAACAACAATGCTTTTCAGGTAGCTTCGAGGCCGCATGAACGGAGCTTTCATAATGGGAAAAGAAGCCTTATGCCATCAGTCTCCAATTTCTAGGTTGACACGCAGCATACACGCAGGACCAGAGCTTACTGTCTCTACGCAGTGTTCTGGTACCGAAACGGTTGCTTAAGCAAAGTCCCTAGGAGTCTTGGAAAGCTTACTACCGTGAAACTAAAGCAGAACAGCGATGAAGGCCTCATGGAGCTGCTGCACGCCTCCCGTTTTGCCAGGATAATCAGGGCCTTACTTCGAGGCTAGTGCTCACATTGACTTTCACGTTTGGTATAGAGCAGAGCAGGGTGAGCTTCCAACTAGGAACTGGAAGCACAAGGTTTCTTTCGAGAAAACTCATTTTCTTCTATGAGCCATGCCGGCTGTAAGTAAAAGCACGGTAACAACAGTGCTTTTCAGGTAGCTTCGGGGCCGCATCAACGGAGCTTTCATAATGGGAAAACTAGCCTTGTGCCATCAGTCTCTAATTTCTAGGTTGACACGCAGCATACACGCAGGAGCAGGGCTTCCTGGTTCTACGCAGTCTTCTGGTACTGAAACGGGTGCTGAAGCAAGGCCCCTAGGAGTGTTGAAAAGCTTACTACCTTGACACTAAAGCAGAACCACGATGAAGGCCTCATGGAGCCGCTGCACGCCTCTCGTTTTGCAAGGATAATCAGGGCCTTACTTCGAAGCTTGGGCTCACGTTGACTTTCACTTTAGGTATAGAGCAGAGCAGGGTGAGCTTCCAACAAGGAACTGGAAACCCAAGGTTTCTTAGGAGAAAACTCATTTTCTTCTCAGAACCATGCCGGCAGTGAGGAAAACCCCGGCAACAACAATGCTTTTCAGGTAGCTTCGAGGCCGCATGAACGGAGCTTTCATAATGGGAAAAGAAGCCTTATGCCATCAGTCTCCAATTTCTAGGTTGACACGCAGCATACACGCAGGACCAGAGCTTACTGTCTCTACGCAGTGTTCTGGTACCGAAACGGTTGCTTAAGCAAAGTCCCTAGGAGTCTTGGAAAGCTTACTACCGTGAAACTAAAGCAGAACAGCGATGAAGGCCTCATGGAGCTGCTGCACGCCTCCCGTTTTGCCAGGATAATCAGGGCCTTACTTCGAGGCTAGTGCTCACATTGACTTTCACGTTTGGTATAGAGCAGAGCAGGGTGAGCTTCCAACTAGGAACTGGAAGCACAAGGTTTCTTTCGAGAAAACTCATTTTCTTCTATGAGCCATGCCGGCTGTAAGTAAAAGCACGGTAACAACAGTGCTTTTCAGGTAGCTTCGGGGCCGCATCAACGGAGCTTTCATAATGGGAAAACTAGCCTTGTGCCATCAGTCTCTAATTTCTAGGTTGACACGCAGCATACACGCAGGAGCAGGGCTTCCTGGTTCTACGCAGTCTTCTGGTACTGAAACGGGTGCTGAAGCAAGGCCCCTAGGAGTGTTGAAAAGCTTACTACCTTGACACTAAAGCAGAACCACGATGAAGGCCTCATGGAGCCGCTGCACGCCTCTCGTTTTGCAAGGATAATCAGGGCCTTACTTCGAAGCTTGGGCTCACGTTGACTTTCACTTTAGGTATAGAGCAGAGCAGGGTGAGCTTCCAACAAGGAACTGGAAACCCAAGGTTTCTTAGGAGAAAACTCATTTTCTTCTCAGAACCATGCCGGCAGTGAGGAAAACCCCGGCAACAACAATGCTTTTCAGGTAGCTTCGAGGCCGCATGAACGGAGCTTTCATAATGGGAAAAGAAGCCTTATGCCATCAGTCTCCAATTTCTAGGTTGACACGCAGCATACACGCAGGACCAGAGCTTACTGTCTGTACGCAGTGTTCTGGTACCGAAACGGTTGCTTAAGCAAAGTCCCTAGGAGTCTTGGAAAGCTTACTACCGTGAAACTAAAGCAGAACAGCGATGAAGGCCTCATGGAGCTGCTGCACGCCTCCCGTTTTGCCAGGATAATCAGGGCCTTACTTCGAGGCTAGTGCTCACATTGACTTTCACGTTTGGTATAGAGCAGAGCAGGGTGAGCTTCCAACTAGGAACTGGAAGCACAAGGTTTCTTTCGAGAAAACTCATTTTCTTCTATGAGCCATGCCGGCTGTAAGTAAAAGCACGGTAACAACAGTGCTTTTCAGGTAGCTTCGGGGCCGCATCAACGGAGCTTTCATAATGGGAAAACTAGCCTTGTGCCATCAGTCTCTAATTTCTAGGTTGACACGCAGCATACACGCAGGAGCAGAGCTTCCTGGTTCTACGCAGTCTTCTGGTACTGAAACGGGTGCTGAAGCAAGGCCCCTAGGAGTGTTGAAAAGCTTACTACCTTGACACTAAAGCAGAACAACGATGAAGCCCTCATGGAGCCGCTGCACGCCTCTCGTTTTGCAAGGATAATCAGGGCCTTACTTCGAAGCTTGGGCTCACGTTGACTTTCACTTTAGGTATAGAGCAGAGCAGGGTGAGCTTCCAACAAGGAACTGGAAACCCAAGGTTTCTTAGGAGAAAACTCATTTTCTTCTCAGAACCATGCCGGCAGTGAGGAAAACCCCGGCAACAACAATGCTTTTCAGGTAGCTTCGAGGCCGCATGAACGGAGCTTTCATAATGGGAAAAGAAGCCTTATGCCATCAGTCTCCAATTTCTAGGTTGACACGCAGCATACACGCAGGACCAGAGCTTACTGTCTCTACGCAGTGTTCTGGTACCGAAACGGTTGCTTAAGCAAAGTCCCTAGGAGTCTTGGAAAGCTTACTACCGTGAAACTAAAGCAGAACAGCGATGAAGGCCTCATGGAGCTGCTGCACGCCTCCCGTTTTGCCAGGATAATCTGGGCCTTACTTCGAGGCTAGTGCTCACATTGACTTTCACGTTTGGTATAGAGCAGAGCAGGGTGAGCTTCCAACTAGGAACTGGAAGCACAAGGTTTCTTTCGAGAAAACTCATTTTCTTCTATGAGCCATGCCGGCTGTAAGTAAAAGCACGGTAACAACAGTGCTTTTCAGGTAGCTTCGGGGCCGCATCAACGGAGCTTTCATAATGGGAAAACTAGCCTTGTGCCATCAGTCTCTAATTTCTAGGTTGACACGCAGCATACACGCAGGAGCAGAGCTTCCTGGTTCTACGCAGTCTTCTGGTACTGAAACGGGTGCTGAAGCAAGGCCCCTAGGAGTGTTGAAAAGCTTACTACCTTGACACTAAAGCAGAACCACGATGAAGGCCTCATGGAGCCGCTGCACGCCTCTCGTTTTGCAAGGATAATCAGGGCCTTACTTCGAAGCTTGGGCTCACGTTGACTTTCACTTTAGGTATAGAGCAGAGCAGGGTGAGCTTCCAACAAGGAACTGGAAACCCAAGGTTTCTTAGGAGAAAACTCATTTTCTTCTCAGAACCATGCCGGCAGTGAGGAAAACCCCGGCAACAACAATGCTTTTCAGGTAGCTTCGAGGCCGCATGAACGGAGCTTTCATAATGGGAAAAGAAGCCTTATGCCATCAGTCTCCAATTTCTAGGTTGACACGCAGCATACACGCAGGACCAGAGCTTACTGTCTCTACGCAGTGTTCTGGTACCGAAACGGTTGCTTAAGCAAAGTCCCTAGGAGTCTTGGAAAGCTTACTACCGTGAAACTAAAGCAGAACAGCGATGAAGGCCTCATGGAGCTGCTGCACGCCTCCCGTTTTGCCAGGATAATCAGGGCCTTACTTCGAGGCTAGTGCTCACATTGACTTTCACGTTTGGTATAGAGCAGAGCAGGGTGAGCTTCCAACTAGGAACTGGAAGCACAAGGTTTCTTTCGAGAAAACTCATTTTCTTCTATGAGCCATGCCGGCTGTAAGTAAAAGCACGGTAACAACAGTGCTTTTCAGGTAGCTTCGGGGCCGCATCAACGGAGCTTTCATAATGGGAAAACTAGCCTTGTGCCATCAGTCTCTAATTTCTAGGTTGACACGCAGCATACACGCAGGAGCAGGGCTTCCTGGTTCTACGCAGTCTTCTGGTACTGAAACGGGTGCTGAAGCAAGGCCCCTAGGAGTGTTGAAAAGCTTACTACCTTGACACTAAAGCAGAACCACGATGAAGGCCTCATGGAGCCGCTGCACGCCTCTCGTTTTGCAAGGATAATCAGGGCCTTACTTCGAAGCTTGGGCTCACGTTGACTTTCACTTTAGGTATAGAGCAGAGCAGGGTGAGCTTCCAACAAGGAACTGGAAACCCAAGGTTTCTTAGGAGAAAACTCATTTTCTTCTCAGAACCATGCCGGCAGTGAGGAAAACCCCGGCAACAACAATGCTTTTCAGGTAGCTTCGAGGCCGCATGAACGGAGCTTTCATAATGGGAAAAGAAGCCTTATGCCATCAGTCTCCAATTTCTAGGTTGACACGCAGCATACACGCAGGACCAGAGCTTACTGTCTCTACGCAGTGTTCTGGTACCGAAACGGTTGCTTAAGCAAAGTCCCTAGGAGTCTTGGAAAGCTTACTACCGTGAAACTAAAGCAGAACAGCGATGAAGGCCTCATGGAGCTGCTGCACGCCTCCCGTTTTGCCAGGATAATCAGGGCCTTACTTCGAGGCTAGTGCTCACATTGACTTTCACGTTTGGTATAGAGCAGAGCAGGGTGAGCTTCCAACTAGGAACTGGAAGCACAAGGTTTCTTTCGAGAAAACTCATTTTCTTCTATGAGCCATGCCGGCTGTAAGTAAAAGCACGGTAACAACAGTGCTTTTCAGGTAGCTTCGGGGCCGCATCAACGGAGCTTTCATAATGGGAAAACTAGCCTTGTGCCATCAGTCTCTAATTTCTAGGTTGACACGCAGCATACACGCAGGAGCAGGGCTTCCTGGTTCTACGCAGTCTTCTGGTACTGAAACGGGTGCTGAAGCAAGGCCCCTAGGAGTGTTGAAAAGCTTACTACCTTGACACTAAAGCAGAACCACGATGAAGGCCTCATGGAGCCGCTGCACGCCTCTCGTTTTGCAAGGATAATCAGGGCCTTACTTCGAAGCTTGGGCTCACGTTGACTTTCACTTTAGGTATAGAGCAGAGCAGGGTGAGCTTCCAACAAGGAACTGGAAACCCAAGGTTTCTTAGGAGAAAACTCATTTTCTTCTCAGAACCATGCCGGCAGTGAGGAAAACCCCGGCAACAACAATGCTTTTCAGGTAGCTTCGAGGCCGCATGAACGGAGCTTTCATAATGGGAAAAGAAGCCTTATGCCATCAGTCTCCAATTTCTAGGTTGACACGCAGCATACACGCAGGACCAGAGCTTACTGTCTCTACGCAGTGTTCTGGTACCGAAACGGTTGCTTAAGCAAAGTCCCTAGGAGTCTTGGAAAGCTTACTACCGTGAAACTAAAGCAGAACAGCGATGAAGGCCTCATGGAGCTGCTGCACGCCTCCCGTTTTGCCAGGATAATCAGGGCCTTACTTCGAGGCTAGTGCTCACATTGACTTTCACGTTTGGTATAGAGCAGAGCAGGGTGAGCTTCCAACTAGGAACTGGAAGCACAAGGTTTCTTTCGAGAAAACTCATTTTCTTCTATGAGCCATGCCGGCTGTAAGTAAAAGCACGGTAACAACAGTGCTTTTCAGGTAGCTTCGGGGCCGCATCAACGGAGCTTTCATAATGGGAAAACTAGCCTTGTGCCATCAGTCTCTAATTTCTAGGTTGACACGCAGCATACACGCAGGAGCAGAGCTTCCTGGTTCTACGCAGTCTTCTGGTACTGAAACGGGTGCTGAAGCAAGGCCCCTAGGAGTGTTGAAAAGCTTACTACCTTGACACTAAAGCAGAACAACGATGAAGCCCACATGGAGCCGCTGCACGCCTCTCGTTTTGCAAGGATAATCAGGGCCTTACTTCGAAGCTTGGGCTCACGTTGACTTTCACTTTAGGTATAGAGCAGAGCAGGGTGAGCTTCCAACAAGGAACTGGAAACCCAAGGTTTCTTAGGAGAAAACTCATTTTCTTCTCAGAACCATGCCGGCAGTGAGGAAAACCCCGGCAACAACAATGCTTTTCAGGTAGCTTCGAGGCCGCATGAACGGAGCTTTCATAATGGGAAAAGAAGCCTTATGCCATCAGTCTCCAATTTCTAGGTTGACACGCAGCATACACGCAGGACCAGAGCTTACTGTCTCTACGCAGTGTTCTGGTACCGAAACGGTTGCTTAAGCAAAGTCCCTAGGAGTCTTGGAAAGCTTACTACCGTGAAACTAAAGCAGAACAGCGATGAAGGCCTCATGGAGCTGCTGCACGCCTCCCGTTTTGCCAGGATAATCTGGGCCTTACTTCGAGGCTAGTGCTCACATTGACTTTCACGTTTGGTATAGAGCAGAGCAGGGTGAGCTTCCAACTAGGAACTGGAAGCACAAGGTTTCTTTCGAGAAAACTCATTTTCTTCTATGAGCCATGCCGGCTGTAAGTAAAAGCACGGTAACAACAGTGCTTTTCAGGTAGCTTCGGGGCCGCATCAACGGAGCTTTCATAATGGGAAAACTAGCCTTGTGCCATCAGTCTCTAATTTCTAGGTTGACACGCAGCATACACGCAGGAGCAGAGCTTCCTGGTTCTACGCAGTCTTCTGGTACTGAAACGGGTGCTGAAGCAAGGCCCCTAGGAGTGTTGAAAAGCTTACTACCTTGACACTAAAGCAGAACAACGATGAAGGCCTCATGGAGCCGCTGCACGCCTCTCGTTTTGCAAGGATAATCAGGGCCTTACTTCGAAGCTTGGGCTCACGTTGACTTTCACTTTAGGTATAGAGCAGAGCAGGGTGAGCTTCCAACAAGGAACTGGAAACCCAAGGTTTCTTAGGAGAAAACTCATTTTCTTCTCAGAACCATGCCGGCAGTGAGGAAAACCCCGGCAACAACAATGCTTTTCAGGTAGCTTCGAGGCCGCATGAACGGAGCTTTCATAATGGGAAAAGAAGCCTTATGCCATCAGTCTCCAATTTCTAGGTTGACACGCAGCATACACGCAGGACCAGAGCTTACTGTCTCTACGCAGTGTTCTGGTACCGAAACGGTTGCTTAAGCAAAGTCCCTAGGAGTCTTGGAAAGCTTACTACCGTGAAACTAAAGCAGAACAGCGATGAAGGCCTCATGGAGCTGCTGCACGCCTCCCGTTTTGCCAGGATAATCAGGGCCTTACTTCGAGGCTAGTGCTCACATTGACTTTCACGTTTGGTATAGAGCAGAGCAGGGTGAGCTTCCAACTAGGAACTGGAAGCACAAGGTTTCTTTCGAGAAAACTCATTTTCTTCTATGAGCCATGCCGGCTGTAAGTAAAAGCACGGTAACAACAGTGCTTTTCAGGTAGCTTCGGGGCCGCATCAACGGAGCTTTCATAATGGGAAAACTAGCCTTGTGCCATCAGTCTCTAATTTCTAGGTTGACACGCAGCATACACGCAGGAGCAGAGCTTCCTGGTTCTACGCAGTCTTCTGGTACTGAAACGGGTGCTGAAGCAAGGCCCCTAGGAGTGTTGAAAAGCTTACTACCTTGACACTAAAGCAGAACAACGATGAAGGCCTCATGGAGCCGCTGCACGCCTCTCGTTTTGCAAGGCTAATCAGGGCCTTACTTCGAAGCTTGGGCTCACGTTGACTTTCACTTTAGGTATAGAGCAGAGCAGGGTGAGCTTCCAACAAGGAACTGGAAACCCAAGGTTTCTTAGGAGAAAACTCATTTTCTTCTCAGAACCATGCCGGCAGTGAGGAAAACCCCGGCAACAACAATGCTTTTCAGGTAGCTTCGAGGCCGCATGAACGGAGCTTTCATAATGGGAAAAGAAGCCTTATGCCATCAGTCTCCAATTTCTAGGTTGACACGCAGCATACACGCAGGACCAGAGCTTACTGTCTCTACGCAGTGTTCTGGTACCGAAACGGTTGCTTAAGCAAAGTCCCTAGGAGTCTTGGAAAGCTTACTACCGTGAAACTAAAGCAGAACAGCGATGAAGGCCTCATGGAGCTGCTGCACGCCTCCCGTTTTGCCAGGATAATCAGGGCCTTACTTCGAGGCTAGTGCTCACATTGACTTTCACGTTTGGTATAGAGCAGAGCAGGGTGAGCTTCCAACTAGGAACTGGAAGCACAAGGTTTCTTTCGAGAAAACTCATTTTCTTCTATGAGCCATGCCGGCTGTAAGTAAAAGCACGGTAACAACAGTGCTTTTCAGGTAGCTTCGGGGCCGCATCAACGGAGCTTTCATAATGGGAAAACTAGCCTTGTGCCATCAGTCTCTAATTTCTAGGTTGACACGCAGCATACACGCAGGAGCAGAGCTTCCTGGTTCTACGCAGTCTTCTGGTACTGAAACGGGTGCTGAAGCAAGGCCCCTAGGAGTGTTGAAAAGCTTACTACCTTGACACTAAAGCAGAACAACGATGAAGGCCTCATGGAGCCGCTGCACGCCTCTCGTTTTGCAAGGCTAATCAGGGCCTTACTTCGAAGCTTGGGCTCACGTTGACTTTCACTTTAGGTATAGAGCAGAGCAGGGTGAGCTTCCAACAAGGAACTGGAAACCCAAGGTTTCTTAGGAGAAAACTCATTTTCTTCTCAGAACCATGCCGGCAGTGAGGAAAACCCCGGCAACAACAATGCTTTTCAGGTAGCTTCGAGGCCGCATGAACGGAGCTTTCATAATGGGAAAAGAAGCCTTATGCCATCAGTCTCCAATTTCTAGGTTGACACGCAGCATACACGCAGGACCAGAGCTTACTGTCTCTACGCAGTGTTCTGGTACCGAAACGGTTGCTTAAGCAAAGTCCCTAGGAGTCTTGGAAAGCTTACTACCGTGAAACTAAAGCAGAACAGCGATGAAGGCCTCATGGAGCTGCTGCACGCCTCCCGTTTTGCCAGGATAATCTGGGCCTTACTTCGAGGCTAGTGCTCACATTGACTTTCACGTTTGGTATAGAGCAGAGCAGGGTGAGCTTCCAACTAGGAACTGGAAGCACAAGGTTTCTTTCGAGAAAACTCATTTTCTTCTATGAGCCATGCCGGCTGTAAGTAAAAGCACGGTAACAACAGTGCTTTTCAGGTAGCTTCGGGGCCGCATCAACGGAGCTTTCATAATGGGAAAACTAGCCTTGTGCCATCAGTCTCTAATTTCTAGGTTGACACGCAGCATACACGCAGGAGCAGAGCTTCCTGGTTCTACGCAGTCTTCTGGTACTGAAACGGGTGCTGAAGCAAGGCCCCTAGGAGTGTTGAAAAGCTTACTACCTTGACACTAAAGCAGAACAACGATGAAGCCCTCATGGAGCCGCTGCACGCCTCTCGTTTTGCAAGGCTAATCAGGGCCTTACTTCGAAGCTTGGGCTCACGTTGACTTTCACTTTAGGTATAGAGCAGAGCAGGGTGAGCTTCCAACAAGGAACTGGAAACCCAAGGTTTCTTAGGAGAAAACTCATTTTCTTCTCAGAACCATGCCGGCAGTGAGGAAAACCCCGGCAACAACAATGCTTTTCAGGTAGCTTCGAGGCCGCATGAACGGAGCTTTCATAATGGGAAAAGAAGCCTTATGCCATCAGTCTCCAATTTCTAGGTTGACACGCAGCATACACGCAGGACCAGAGCTTACTGTCTCTACGCAGTGTTCTGGTACCGAAACGGTTGCTTAAGCAAAGTCCCTAGGAGTCTTGGAAAGCTTACTACCGTGAAACTAAAGCAGAACAGCGATGAAGGCCTCATGGAGCTGCTGCACGCCTCCCGTTTTGCCAGGATAATCAGGGCCTTACTTCGAGGCTAGTGCTCACATTGACTTTCACGTTTGGTATAGAGCAGAGCAGGGTGAGCTTCCAACTAGGAACTGGAAGCACAAGGTTTCTTTCGAGAAAACTCATTTTCTTCTATGAGCCATGCCGGCTGTAAGTAAAAGCACGGTAACAACAGTGCTTTTCAGGTAGCTTCGGGGCCGCATCAACGGAGCTTTCATAATGGGAAAACTAGCCTTGTGCCATCAGTCTCTAATTTCTAGGTTGACACGCAGCATACACGCAGGAGCAGAGCTTCCTGGTTCTACGCAGTCTTCTGGTACTGAAACGGGTGCTGAAGCAAGGCCCCTAGGAGTGTTGAAAAGCTTACTACCTTGACACTAAAGCAGAACAACGATGAAGGCCTCATGGAGCCGCTGCACGCCTCTCGTTTTGCAAGGATAATCAGGGCCTTACTTCGAAGCTTGGGCTCACGTTGACTTTCACTTTAGGTATAGAGCAGAGCAGGGTGAGCTTCCAACAAGGAACTGGAAACCCAAGGTTTCTTAGGAGAAAACTCATTTTCTTCTCAGAACCATGCCGGCAGTGAGGAAAACCCCGGCAACAACAATGCTTTTCAGGTAGCTTCGAGGCCGCATGAACGGAGCTTTCATAATGGGAAAAGAAGCCTTATGCCATCAGTCTCCAATTTCTAGGTTGACACGCAGCATACACGCAGGACCAGAGCTTACTGTCTCTACGCAGTGTTCTGGTACCGAAACGGTTGCTTAAGCAAAGTCCCTAGGAGTCTTGGAAAGCTTACTACCGTGAAACTAAAGCAGAACAGCGATGAAGGCCTCATGGAGCTGCTGCACGCCTCCCGTTTTGCCAGGATAATCTGGGCCTTACTTCGAGGCTAGTGCTCACATTGACTTTCACGTTTGGTATAGAGCAGAGCAGGGTGAGCTTCCAACTAGGAACTGGAAGCACAAGGTTTCTTTCGAGAAAACTCATTTTCTTCTATGAGCCATGCCGGCTGTAAGTAAAAGCACGGTAACAACAGTGCTTTTCAGGTAGCTTCGGGGCCGCATCAACGGAGCTTTCATAATGGGAAAACTAGCCTTGTGCCATCAGTCTCTAATTTCTAGGTTGACACGCAGCATACACGCAGGAGCAGGGCTTCCTGGTTCTACGCAGTCTTCTGGTACTGAAACGGGTGCTGAAGCAAGGCCCCTAGGAGTGTTGAAAAGCTTACTACCTTGACACTAAAGCAGAACAATGATGAAGGCCTCATGGAGCCGCTGCACGCCTCTCGTTTTGCAAGGATAATCAGGGCCTTACTTCGAAGCTTGGGCTCACGTTGACTTTCACTTTAGGTATAGAGCAGAGCAGGGTGAGCTTCCAACAAGGAACTGGAAACCCAAGGTTTCTTAGGAGAAAACTCATTTTCTTCTCAGAACCATGCCGGCAGTGAGGAAAACCCCGGCAACAACAATGCTTTTCAGGTAGCTTCGAGGCCGCATGAACGGAGCTTTCATAATGGGAAAAGAAGCCTTATGCCATCAGTCTCCAATTTCTAGGTTGACACGCAGCATACACGCAGGACCAGAGCTTACTGTCTCTACGCAGTGTTCTGGTACCGAAACGGTTGCTTAAGCAAAGTCCCTAGGAGTCTTGGAAAGCTTACTACCGTGAAACTAAAGCAGAACAGCGATGAAGGCCTCATGGAGCTGCTGCACGCCTCCCGTTTTGCCAGGATAATCAGGGCCTTACTTCGAGGCTAGTGCTCACATTGACTTTCACGTTTGGTATAGAGCAGAGCAGGGTGAGCTTCCAACTAGGAACTGGAAGCACAAGGTTTCTTTCGAGAAAACTCATTTTCTTCTATGAGCCATGCCGGCTGTAAGTAAAAGCACGGTAACAACAGTGCTTTTCAGGTAGCTTCGGGGCCGCATCAACGGAGCTTTCATAATGGGAAAACTAGCCTTGTGCCATCAGTCTCTAATTTCTAGGTTGACACGCAGCATACACGCAGGAGCAGGGCTTCCTGGTTCTACGCAGTCTTCTGGTACTGAAACGGGTGCTGAAGCAAGGCCCCTAGGAGTGTTGAAAAGCTTACTACCTTGACACTAAAGCAGAACAACGATGAAGGCCTCATGGAGCCGCTGCACGCCTCTCGTTTTGCAAGGATAATCAGGGCCTTACTTCGAAGCTTGGGCTCACGTTGACTTTCACTTTAGGTATAGAGCAGAGCAGGGTGAGCTTCCAACAAGGAACTGGAAACCCAAGGTTTCTTAGGAGAAAACTCATTTTCTTCTCAGAACCATGCCGGCAGTGAGGAAAACCCCGGCAACAACAATGCTTTTCAGGTAGCTTCGAGGCCGCATGAACGGAGCTTTCATAATGGGAAAAGAAGCCTTATGCCATCAGTCTCCAATTTCTAGGTTGACACGCAGCATACACGCAGGACCAGAGCTTACTGTCTCTACGTAGTGTTCTGGTACCGAAACGGTTGCTTAAGCAAAGTCCCTAGGAGTCTTGGAAAGCTTACTACCGTGAAACTAAAGCAGAACAGCGATGAAGGCCTCATGGAGCTGCTGCACGCCTCCCGTTTTGCCAGGATAATCAGGGCCTTACTTCGAGGCTAGTGCTCACATTGACTTTCACGTTTGGTATAGAGCAGAGCAGGGTGAGCTTCCAACTAGGAACTGGAAGCACAAGGTTTCTTTCGAGAAAACTCATTTTCTTCTATGAGCCATGCCGGCTGTAAGTAAAAGCACGGTAACAACAGTGCTTTTCAGGTAGCTTCGGGGCCGCATCAACGGAGCTTTCATAATGGGAAAACTAGCCTTGTGCCATCAGTCTCTAATTTCTAGGTTGACACGCAGCATACACGCAGGAGCAGAGCTTCCTGGTTCTACGCAGTCTTCTGGTACTGAAACGGGTGCTGAAGCAAGGCCCCTAGGAGTGTTGAAAAGCTTACTACCTTGACACTAAAGCAGAACCACGATGAAGGCCTCATGGAGCCGCTGCACGCCTCTCGTTTTGCAAGGATAATCAGGGCCTTACTTCGAAGCTTGGGCTCACGTTGACTTTCACTTTAGGTATAGAGCAGAGCAGGGTGAGCTTCCAACAAGGAACTGGAAACCCAAGGTTTCTTAGGAGAAAACTCATTTTCTTCTCAGAACCATGCCGGCAGTGAGGAAAACCCCGGCAACAACAATGCTTTTCAGGTAGCTTCGAGGCCGCATGAACGGAGCTTTCATAATGGGAAAAGAAGCCTTATGCCATCAGTCTCCAATTTCTAGGTTGACACGCAGCATACACGCAGGACCAGAGCTTACTGTCTCTACGCAGTGTTCTGGTACCGAAACGGTTGCTTAAGCAAAGTCCCTAGGAGTCTTGGAAAGCTTACTACCGTGAAACTAAAGCAGAACAGCGATGAAGGCCTCATGGAGCTGCTGCACGCCTCCCGTTTTGCCAGGATAATCTGGGCCTTACTTCGAGGCTAGTGCTCACATTGACTTTCACGTTTGGTATAGAGCAGAGCAGGGTGAGCTTCCAACTAGGAACTGGAAGCACAAGGTTTCTTTCGAGAAAACTCATTTTCTTCTATGAGCCTTGCCGGCTGTAAGTAAAAGCACGGTAACAACAGTGCTTTTCAGGTAGCTTCGGGGCCGCATCAACGGAGCTTTCATAATGGGAAAACTAGCCTTGTGCCATCAGTCTCTAATTTCTAGGTTGACACGCAGCATACACGCAGGAGCAGGGCTTCCTGGTTCTACGCAGTCTTCTGGTACTGAAACGGGTGCTGAAGCAAGGCCCCTAGGAGTGTTGAAAAGCTTACTACCTTGACACTAAAGCAGAACCACGATGAAGGCCTCATGGAGCCGCTGCACGCCTCTCGTTTTGCAAGGCTAATCAGGGCCTTACTTCGAAGCTTGGGCTCACGTTGACTTTCACTTTAGGTATAGAGCAGAGCAGGGTGAGCTTCCAACAAGGAACTGGAAACCCAAGGTTTCTTAGGAGAAAACTCATTTTCTTCTCAGAACCATGCCGGCAGTGAGGAAAACCCCGGCAACAACAATGCTTTTCAGGTAGCTTCGAGGCCGCATGAACGGAGCTTTCATAATGGGAAAAGAAGCCTTATGCCATCAGTCTCCAATTTCTAGGTTGACACGCAGCATACACGCAGGACCAGAGCTTACTGTCTCTACGCAGTGTTCTGGTACCGAAACGGTTGCTTAAGCAAAGTCCCTAGGAGTCTTGGAAAGCTTACTACCGTGAAACTAAAGCAGAACAGCGATGAAGGCCTCATGGAGCTGCTGCACGCCTCCCGTTTTGCCAGGATAATCAGGGCCTTACTTCGAGGCTAGTGCTCACATTGACTTTCACGTTTGGTATAGAGCAGAGCAGGGTGAGCTTCCAACTAGGAACTGGAAGCACAAGGTTTCTTTCGAGAAAACTCATTTTCTTCTATGAGCCATGCCGGCTGTAAGTAAAAGCACGGTAACAACAGTGCTTTTCAGGTAGCTTCGGGGCCGCATCAACGGAGCTTTCATAATGGGAAAACTAGCCTTGTGCCATCAGTCTCTAATTTCTAGGTTGACACGCAGCATACACGCAGGAGCAGAGCTTCCTGGTTCTACGCAGTCTTCTGGTACTGAAACGGGTGCTGAAGCAAGGCCCCTAGGAGTGTTGAAAAGCTTACTACCTTGACACTAAAGCAGAACCACGATGAAGGCCTCATGGAGCCGCTGCACGCCTCTCGTTTTGCAAGGATAATCAGGGCCTTACTTCGAAGCTTGGGCTCACGTTGACTTTCACTTTAGGTATAGAGCAGAGCAGGGTGAGCTTCCAACAAGGAACTGGAAACCCAAGGTTTCTTAGGAGAAAACTCATTTTCTTCTCAGAACCATGCCGGCAGTGAGGAAAACCCCGGCAACAACAATGCTTTTCAGGTAGCTTCGAGGCCGCATGAACGGAGCTTTCATAATGGGAAAAGAAGCCTTATGCCATCAGTCTCCAATTTCTAGGTTGACACGCAGCATACACGCAGGACCAGAGCTTACTGTCTCTACGCAGTGTTCTGGTACCGAAACGGTTGCTTAAGCAAAGTCCCTAGGAGTCTTGGAAAGCTTACTACCGTGAAACTAAAGCAGAACAGCGATGAAGGCCTCATGGAGCTGCTGCACGCCTCCCGTTTTGCCAGGATAATCAGGGCCTTACTTCGAGGCTAGTGCTCACATTGACTTTCACGTTTGGTATAGAGCAGAGCAGGGTGAGCTTCCAACTAGGAACTGGAAGCACAAGGTTTCTTTCGAGAAAACTCATTTTCTTCTATGAGCCATGCCGGCTGTAAGTAAAAGCACGGTAACAACAGTGCTTTTCAGGTAGCTTCGGGGCCGCATCAACGGAGCTTTCATAATGGGAAAACTAGCCTTGTGCCATCAGTCTCTAATTTCTAGGTTGACACGCAGCATACACGCAGGAGCAGGGCTTCCTGGTTCTACGCAGTCTTCTGGTACTGAAACGGGTGCTGAAGCAAGGCCCCTAGGAGTGTTGAAAAGCTTACTACCTTGACACTAAAGCAGAACAACGATGAAGGCCTCATGGAGCCGCTGCACGCCTCTCGTTTTGCAAGGATAATCAGGGCCTTACTTCGAAGCTTGGGCTCACGTTGACTTTCACTTTAGGTATAGAGCAGAGCAGGGTGAGCTTCCAACAAGGAACTGGAAACCCAAGGTTTCTTAGGAGAAAACTCATTTTCTTCTCAGAACCATGCCGGCAGTGAGGAAAACCCCGGCAACAACAATGCTTTTCAGGTAGCTTCGAGGCCGCATGAACGGAGCTTTCATAATGGGAAAAGAAGCCTTATGCCATCAGTCTCCAATTTCTAGGTTGACACGCAGCATACACGCAGGACCAGAGCTTACTGTCTCTACGTAGTGTTCTGGTACCGAAACGGTTGCTTAAGCAAAGTCCCTAGGAGTCTTGGAAAGCTTACTACCGTGAAACTAAAGCAGAACAGCGATGAAGGCCTCATGGAGCTGCTGCACGCCTCCCGTTTTGCCAGGATAATCAGGGCCTTACTTCGAGGCTAGTGCTCACATTGACTTTCACGTTTGGTATAGAGCAGAGCAGGGTGAGCTTCCAACTAGGAACTGGAAGCACAAGGTTTCTTTCGAGAAAACTCATTTTCTTCTATGAGCCATGCCGGCTGTAAGTAAAAGCACGGTAACAACAGTGCTTTTCAGGTAGCTTCGGGGCCGCATCAACGGAGCTTTCATAATGGGAAAACTAGCCTTGTGCCATCAGTCTCTAATTTCTAGGTTGACACGCAGCATACACGCAGGAGCAGAGCTTCCTGGTTCTACGCAGTCTTCTGGTACTGAAACGGGTGCTGAAGCAAGGCCCCTAGGAGTGTTGAAAAGCTTACTACCTTGACACTAAAGCAGAACAACGATGAAGGCCTCATGGAGCCGCTGCACGCCTCTCGTTTTGCAAGGATAATCAGGGCCTTACTTCGAAGCTTGGGCTCACGTTGACTTTCACTTTAGGTATAGAGCAGAGCAGGGTGAGCTTCCAACAAGGAACTGGAAACCCAAGGTTTCTTAGGAGAAAACTCATTTTCTTCTCAGAACCATGCCGGCAGTGAGGAAAACCCCGGCAACAACAATGCTTTTCAGGTAGCTTCGAGGCCGCATGAACGGAGCTTTCATAATGGGAAAAGAAGCCTTATGCCATCAGTCTCCAATTTCTAGGTTGACACGCAGCATACACGCAGGACCAGAGCTTACTGTCTCTACGCAGTGTTCTGGTACCGAAACGGTTGCTTAAGCAAAGTCCCTAGGAGTCTTGGAAAGCTTACTACCGTGAAACTAAAGCAGAACAGCGATGAAGGCCTCATGGAGCTGCTGCACGCCTCCCGTTTTGCCAGGATAATCAGGGCCTTACTTCGAGGCTAGTGCTCACATTGACTTTCACGTTTGGTATAGAGCAGAGCAGGGTGAGCTTCCAACTAGGAACTGGAAGCACAAGGTTTCTTTCGAGAAAACTCATTTTCTTCTATGAGCCATGCCGGCTGTAAGTAAAAGCACGGTAACAACAGTGCTTTTCAGGTAGCTTCGGGGCCGCATCAACGGAGCTTTCATAATGGGAAAACTAGCCTTGTGCCATCAGTCTCTAATTTCTAGGTTGACACGCAGCATACACGCAGGAGCAGGGCTTCCTGGTTCTACGCAGTCTTCTGGTACTGAAACGGGTGCTGAAGCAAGGCCCCTAGGAGTGTTGAAAAGCTTACTACCTTGACACTAAAGCAGAACCACGATGAAGGCCTCATGGAGCCGCTGCACGCCTCTCGTTTTGCAAGGCTAATCAGGGCCTTACTTTGAAGCTTGGGCTCACGTTGACTTTCACTTTAGGTATAGAGCAGAGCAGGGTGAGCTTCCAACAAGGAAATGGAAACCCAAGGTTTCTTAGGAGAAAACTCATTTTCTTCTCAGAACCATGCCGGCAGTGAGGAAAACCCCGGCACCAACAATGCTTTTCAGGTAGCTTCGAGGCCGCATGAACGGAGCTTTCATAATGGGAAAAGAAGCCTTATGCCATCAGTCTCCAATTTCTAGGTTGACACGCAGCATACACGCAGGACCAGAGCTTACTGTCTCTACGCAGTGTTCTGGTACCGAAACGGTTGCTTAAGCAAAGTCCCTAGGAGTCTTGGAAAGCTTACTACCGTGAAACTAAAGCAGAACAGCGATGAAGGCCTCATGGAGCTGCTGCACGCCTCCCGTTTTGCCAGGATAATCAGGGCCTTACTTCGAGGCTAGTGCTCACATTGACTTTCACGTTTGGTATAGAGCAGAGCAGGGTGAGCTTCCAACTAGGAACTGGAAGCACAAGGTTTCTTTCGAGAAAACTCATTTTCTTCTATGAGCCATGCCGGCTGTAAGTAAAAGCACGGTAACAACAGTGCTTTTCAGGTAGCTTCGGGGCCGCATCAACGGAGCTTTCATAATGGGAAAACTAGCCTTGTGCCATCAGTCTCTAATTTCTAGGTTGACACGCAGCATACACGCAGGAGCAGAGCTTCCTGGTTCTACGCAGTCTTCTGGTACTGAAACGGGTGCTGAAGCAAGGCCCCTAGGAGTGTTGAAAAACTTACTACCTTGACACTAAAGCAGAACAACGATGAAGGCCTCATGGAGCCGCTGCACGCCTCTCGTTTTGCAAGGATAATCAGGGCCTTACTTCGAAGCTTGGGCTCACGTTGACTTTCACTTTAGGTATAGAGCAGAGCAGGGTGAGCTTCCAACAAGGAACTGGAAACCCAAGGTTTCTTAGGAGAAAACTCATTTTCTTCTCAGAACCATGCCGGCAGTGAGGAAAACCCCGGCAACAACAATGCTTTTCAGGTAGCTTCGAGGCCGCATGAACGGAGCTTTCATAATGGGAAAAGAAGCCTTATGCCATCAGTCTCCAATTTCTAGGTTGACACGCAGCATACACGCAGGACCAGAGCTTACTGTCTCTACGCAGTGTTCTGGTACCGAAACGGTTGCTTAAGCAAAGTCCCTAGGAGTCTTGGAAAGCTTACTACCGTGAAACTAAAGCAGAACAGCGATGAAGGCCTCATGGAGCTGCTGCACGCCTCCCGTTTTGCCAGGATAATCAGGGCCTAACTTCGAGGCTAGTGCTCTCATTGACTTTCACGTTTGGTATAGAGCAGAGCAGGGTGAGCTTCCAACTAGGAACTGGAAGCACAAGGTTTCTTTCGAGAAAACTCATTTTCTTCTATGAGCCATGCCGGCTGTAAGTAAAAGCACGGTAACAACAGTGCTTTTCACGTAGCTTCGGGGCCGCATCAACGGAGCTTTCATAATGGGAAAACTAGCCTTGTGTCATCAGTCTCTAATTTCTAGGTTGACAGGCAGCATACACGCAGGAGCAGGGCTTCCTGGTTCTACGCAGTCTTCTGGTACTGAAACGGGTGCTGAAGCAAGGCCCCTAGGAGTGTTGAAAAGCTTACTACCTTGACACTAAAGCAGAACAACGATGAAGGCCTCATGGAGCCGCTGCACGCCTCTCGTTTTGCAAGGATAATCAGGGCCTTACTTCGAAGCTTGGGCTCACGTTGACTTTCACTTTAGGTATAGAGCAGAGCAGGGTGAGCTTCCAACAAGGAACTGGAAACCCAAGGTTTCTTAGGAGAAAACTCATTTTCTTCTCAGAACCATGCCGGCAGTGAGGAAAACCCCGGCAACAACAATGCTTTTCAGGTAGCTTCGAGGCCGCATGAACGGAGCTTTCATAATGGGAAAAGAAGCCTTATGCCATCAGTCTCCAATTTCTAGGTTGACACGCAGCATACACGCAGGACCAGAGCTTACTGTCTCTACGCAGTGTTCTGGTACCGAAACGGTTGCTTAAGCAAAGTCCCTAGGAGTCTTGGAAAGCTTACTACCGTGAAACTAAAGCAGAACAGCGATGAAGGCCTCATGGAGCTGCTGCACGCCTCCCGTTTTGCCAGGATAATCAGGGCCTTACTTCGAGGCTAGTGCTCACATTGACTTTCACGTTTGGTATAGAGCAGAGCAGGGTGAGCTTCCAACTAGGAACTGGAAGCACAAGGTTTCTTTCGAGAAAACTCATTTTCTTCTATGAGCCATGCCGGCTGTAAGTAAAAGCACGGTAACAACAGTGCTTTTCAGGTAGCTTCGGGGCCGCATCAACGGAGCTTTCATAATGGGAAAACTAGCCTTGTGCCATCAGTCTCTAATTTCTAGGTTGACACGCAGCATTCACGCAGGAGCAGAGCTTCCTGGTTCTACGCAGTCTTCTGGTACTGAAACGGGTGCTGAAGCAAGGCCCCTAGGAGTGTTGAAAAACTTACTACCTTGACACTAAAGCAGAACAACGATGAAGGCCTCATGGAGCTGCTGCATGCCTCTCGTTTTGCAAGGATAATTAGGGCCTTACTTCGAAACTTGGGCTTACTTTGACTTTCACTTTAGGTATAGAGCAGAGCAGGGTGAGCTTCCAACAAGGAACTGGAAACCCAAGGTTTCTTAGGAGAAAACTCATTTTCTTCTCAGAACCATGCCGGCAGTGAGGAAAACCCCGGCAACAACAATGCTTTTCAGGTAGCTTCGAGGCCGCATGAACGGAGCTTTCATAATGGGAAAAGAAGCCTTATGCCATCAGTCTCCAATTTCTAGGTTGACACGCAGCATACACGCAGGACCAGAGCTTACTGTCTCTACGCAGTGTTCTGGTACCGAAACGGTTGCTTAAGCAAAGTCCCTAGGAGTCTTGGAAAGCTTACTACCGTGAAACTAAAGCAGAACAGCGATGAAGGCCTCATGGAGCTGCTGCACGCCTCCCGTTTTGCCAGGATAATCAGGGCCTTACTTCGAGGCTAGTGCTCACATTGACTTTCACGTTTGGTATAGAGCAGAGCAGGGTGAGCTTCCAACTAGGAACTGGAAGCACAAGGTTTCTTTCGAGAAAACTCATTTTCTTCTATGAGCCATGCCGGCTGTAAGTAAAAGCACGGTAACAACAGTGCTTTTCAGGTAGCTTCGGGGCCGCATCAACGGAGCTTTCATAATGGGAAAACTAGCCTTGTGCCATCAGTCTCTAATTTCTAGGTTGACACGCAGCATACACGCAGGAGCAGAGCTTCCTGGTTCTACGCAGTCTTCTGGTACTGAAACGGGTGCTGAAGCAAGGCCCCTAGGAGTGTTGAAAAACTTACTACCTTGACACTAAAGCAGAACAACGATGAAGGCCTCATGGAGCCGCTGCACGCCTCTCGTTTTGCAAGGATAATCAGGGCCTTACTTCGAAGCTTGGGCTCACGTTGACTTTCACTTTAGGTATAGAGCAGAGCAGGGTGAGCTTCCAACAAGGAACTGGAAACCCAAGGTTTCTTAGGAGAAAACTCATTTTCTTCTCAGAACCATGCCGGCAGTGAGGAAAACCCCGGCAACAACAATGCTTTTCAGGTAGCTTCGAGGCCGCATGAACGGAGCTTTCATAATGGGAAAAGAAGCCTTATGCCATCAGTCTCCAATTTCTAGGTTGACACGCAGCATACACGCAGGACCAGAGCTTACTGTCTCTACGCAGTGTTCTGGTACCGAAACGGTTGCTTAAGCAAAGTCCCTAGGAGTCTTGGAAAGCTTACTACCGTGAAACTAAAGCAGAACAGCGATGAAGGCCTCATGGAGCTGCTGCACGCCTCCCGTTTTGCCAGGATAATCAGGGCCTAACTTCGAGGCTAGTGCTCTCATTGACTTTCACGTTTGGTATAGAGCAGAGCAGGGTGAGCTTCCAACTAGGAACTGGAAGCACAAGGTTTCTTTCGAGAAAACTCATTTTCTTCTATGAGCCATGCCGGCTGTAAGTAAAAGCACGGTAACAACAGTGCTTTTCACGTAGCTTCGGGGCCGCATCAACGGAGCTTTCATAATGGGAAAACTAGCCTTGTGTCATCAGTCTCTAATTTCTAGGTTGACAGGCAGCATACACGCAGGAGCAGGGCTTCCTGGTTCTACGCAGTCTTCTGGTACTGAAACGGGTGCTGAAGCAAGGCCCCTAGGAGTGTTGAAAAGCTTACTACCTTGACACTAAAGCAGAACAACGATGAAGGCCTCATGGAGCCGCTGCACGCCTCTCGTTTTGCAAGGATAATCAGGGCCTTACTTCGAAGCTTGGGCTCACGGTGACTTTCACTTTAGGTATACAGCAGAGCAGGGTGAGCTTCCAACAAGGAACTGGAAACCCAAGGTTTCTTAGGAGAAAACTCATTTTCTTCTCAGAACCATGCCGGCAGTGAGGAAAACCCCGGCAACAACAATGCTTTTCAGGTAGCTTCGAGGCCGCATGAACGGAGCTTTCATAATGGGAAAAGAAGCCTTATGCCATCAGTCTCCAATTTCTAGGTTGACACGCAGCATACACGCAGGACCAGAGCTTACTGTCTCTACGCAGTGTTCTGGTACCGAAACGGTTGCTTAAGCAAAGTCCCTAGGAGTCTTGGAAAGCTTACTACCGTGAAACTAAAGCAGAACAGCGATGAAGGCCTCATGGAGCTGCTGCACGCCTCCCGTTTTGCCAGCATAATCAGGGCCTTACTTCGAGGCTAGTGCTCACATTGACTTTCACGTTTGGTATAGAGCAGAGCAGGGTGAGCTTCCAACTAGGAACTGGAAGCACAAGGTTTCTTTCGAGAAAACTCATTTTCTTCTATGAGCCATGCCGGCTGTAAGTAAAAGCACGGTAACAACAGTGCTTTTCAGGTAGCTTCGGGGCCGCATCAACGGAGCTTTCATAATGGGAAAACTAGCCTTGTGCCATCAGTCTCTAATTTCTAGGTTGACACGCAGCATACACGCAGGAGCAGAGCTTCCTGGTTCTACGCAGTCTTCTGGTACTGAAACGGGTGCTGAAGCAAGGCCCCTAGGAGTGTTGAAAAACTTACTACCTTGACACTAAAGCAGAACAACGATGAAGGCCTCATGGAGCCGCTGCACGCCTCTCGTTTTGCAAGGATAATCAGGGCCTTACTTCGAAGCTTGGGCTCACGTTGACTTTCACTTTAGGTATAGAGCAGAGCAGGGTGAGCTTCCAACAAGGAACTGGAAACCCAAGGTTTCTTAGGAGAAAACTCATTTTCTTCTCAGAACCATGCCGGCAGTGAGGAAAACCCCGGCAACAACAATGCTTTTCAGGTAGCTTCGAGGCCGCATGAACGGAGCTTTCATAATGGGAAAAGAAGCCTTATGCCATCAGTCTCCAATTTCTAGGTTGACACGCAGCATACACGCAGGACCAGAGCTTACTGTCTCTACGCAGTGTTCTGGTACCGAAACGGTTGCTTAAGCAAAGTCCCTAGGAGTCTTGGAAAGCTTACTACCGTGAAACTAAAGCAGAACAGCGATGAAGGCCTCATGGAGCTGCTGCACGCCTCCCGTTTTGCCAGGATAATCAGGGCCTAACTTCGAGGCTAGTGCTCTCATTGACTTTCACGTTTGGTATAGAGCAGAGCAGGGTGAGCTTCCAACTAGGAACTGGAAGCACAAGGTTTCTTTCGAGAAAACTCATTTTCTTCTATGAGCCATGCCGGCTGTAAGTAAAAGCACGGTAACAACAGTGCTTTTCACGTAGCTTCTGGGCCGCATCAACGGAGCTTTCATAATGGGAAAACTAGCCTTGTGTCATCAGTCTCTAATTTCTAGGTTGACAGGCAGCATACACGCAGGAGCAGGGCTTCCTGGTTCTACGCAGTCTTCTGGTACTGAAACGGGTGCTGAAGCAAGGCCCCTAGGAGTGTTGAAAAGCTTACTACCTTGACACTAAAGCAGAACAACGATGAAGGCCTCATGGAGCCGCTGCACGCCTCTCGTTTTGCAAGGATAATCAGGGCCTTACTTCGAAGCTTGGGCTCACGGTGACTTTCACTTTAGGTATACAGCAGAGCAGGGTGAGCTTCCAACAAGGAACTGGAAACCCAAGGTTTCTTAGGAGAAAACTCATTTTCTTCTCAGAACCATGCCGGCAGTGAGGAAAACCCCGGCAACAACAATGCTTTTCAGGTAGCTTCGAGGCCGCATGAACGGAGCTTTCATAATGGGAAAAGAAGCCTTATGCCATCAGTCTCCAATTTCTAGGTTGACACGCAGCATACACGCAGGACCAGAGCTTACTGTCTCTACGCAGTGTTCTGGTACCGAAACGGTTGCTTAAGCAAAGTCCCTAGGAGTCTTGGAAAGCTTACTACCGTGAAACTAAAGCAGAACAGCGATGAAGGCCTCATGGAGCTGCTGCACGCCTCCCGTTTTGCCAGGATAATCAGGGCCTTACTTCGAGGCTAGTGCTCACATTGACTTTCACGTTTGGTATAGAGCAGAGCAGGGTGAGCTTCCAACTAGGAACTGGAAGCACAAGGTTTCTTTCGAGAAAACTCATTTTCTTCTATGAGCCATGCCGGCTGTAAGTAAAAGCACGGTAACAACAGTGCTTTTCAGGTAGCTTCGGGGCCGCATCAACGGAGCTTTCATAATGGGAAAACTAGCCTTGTGCCATCAGTCTCTAATTTCTAGGTTGACACGCAGCATACACGCAGGAGCAGAGCTTCCTGGTTCTACGCAGTCTTCTGGTACTGAAACGGGTGCTGAAGCAAGGCCCCTAGGAGTGTTGAAAAGCTTACTACCTTGACACTAAAGCAGAACCACGATGAAGGCCTCATGGAGCCGCTGCACGCCTCTCGTTTTGCAAGGATAATCAGGGCCTTACTTCGAAGCTTGGGCTCACGTTGACTTTCACTTTAGGTATAGAGCAGAGCAGGGTGAGCTTCCAACAAGGAACTGGAAACCCAAGGTTTCTTAGGAGAAAACTCATTTTCTTCTCAGAACCATGCCGGCAGTGAGGAAAACCCCGGCAACAACAATGCTTTTCAGGTAGCTTCGAGGCCGCATGAACGGAGCTTTCATAATGGGAAAAGAAGCCTTATGCCATCAGTCTCCAATTTCTAGGTTGACACGCAGCATACACGCAGGACCAGAGCTTACTGTCTCTACGCAGTGTTCTGGTACCGAAACGGTTGCTTAAGCAAAGTCCCTAGGAGTCTTGGAAAGCTTACTACCGTGAAACTAAAGCAGAACAGCGATGAAGGCCTCATGGAGCTGCTGCACGCCTCCCGTTTTGCCAGGATAATCAGGGCCTTACTTCGAGGCTAGTGCTCACATTGACTTTCACGTTTGGTATAGAGCAGAGCAGGGTGAGCTTCCAACTAGGAACTGGAAGCACAAGGTTTCTTTCGAGAAAACTCATTTTCTTCTATGAGCCATGCCGGCTGTAAGTAAAAGCACGGTAACAACAGTGCTTTTCAGGTAGCTTCGGGGCCGCATCAACGGAGCTTTCATAATGGGAAAACTAGCCTTGTGCCATCAGTCTCTAATTTCTAGGTTGACACGCAGCATACACGCAGGAGCAGAGCTTCCTGGTTCTACGCAGTGTTCTGGTACTGAAACGGGTGCTGAAGCAAGGCCCCTAGGAGTGTTGAAAATCTTACTACCTTGACACTAAAGCAGAACAACGATGAAGGCCTCATGGAGCCGCTGCACGCCTCTCGTTTTGCAAGGATAATCAGGGCCTTACTTCGAAGCTTGGGCTCACGTTGACTTTCACTTTAGGTATAGAGCAGAGCAGGGTGAGCTTCCAACAAGGAACTGGAAACCCAAGGTTTCTTAGGAGAAAACTCATTTTCTTCTCAGAACCATGCCGGCAGTGAGGAAAACCCCGGCAACAACAATGCTTTTCAGGTAGCTTCGAGGCCGCATGAACGGAGCTTTCATAATGGGAAAAGAAGCCTTATGCCATCAGTCTCCAATTTCTAGGTTGACACGCAGCATACACGCAGGACCAGAGCTTACTGTCTCTACGCAGTGTTCTGGTACCGAAACGGTTGCTTAAGCAAAGTCCCTAGGAGTCTTGGAAAGCTTACTACCGTGAAACTAAAGCAGAACAGCGATGAAGGCCTCATGGAGCTGCTGCACGCCTCCCGTTTTGCCAGGATAATCAGGGCCTTACTTCGAGGCTAGTGCTCACATTGACTTTCACGTTTGGTATAGAGCAGAGCAGGGTGAGCTTCCAACTAGGAACTGGAAGCACAAGGTTTCTTTCGAGAAAACTCATTTTCTTCTATGAGCCATGCCGGCTGTAAGTAAAAGCACGGTAACAACAGTGCTTTTCAGGTAGCTTCGGGGCCGCATCAACGGAGCTTTCATAATGGGAAAACTAGCCTTGTGCCATCAGTCTCTAATTTCTAGGTTGACACGCAGCATACACGCAGGAGCAGAGCTTCCTGGTTCTACGCAGTCTTCTGGTACTGAAACGGGTGCTGAAGCAAGGCCCCTAGGAGTGTTGAAAAACTTACTACCTTGACACTAAAGCAGAACAACGATGAAGGCCTCATGGAGCCGCTGCACGCCTCTCGTTTTGCAAGGATAATCAGGGCCTTACTTCGAAGCTTGGGCTCACGTTGACTTTCACTTTAGGTATAGAGCAGAGCAGGGTGAGCTTCCAACAAGGAACTGGAAACCCAAGGTTTCTTAGGAGAAAACTCATTTTCTTCTCAGAACCATGCCGGCAGTGAGGAAAACCCCGGCAACAACAATGCTTTTCAGGTAGCTTCGAGGCCGCATGAACGGAGCTTTCATAATGGGAAAAGAAGCCTTATGCCATCAGTCTCCAATTTCTAGGTTGACACGCAGCATACACGCAGGACCAGAGCTTACTGTCTCTACGCAGTGTTCTGGTACCGAAACGGTTGCTTAAGCAAAGTCCCTAGGAGTCTTGGAAAGCTTACTACCGTGAAACTAAAGCAGAACAGCGATGAAGGCCTCATGGAGCTGCTGCACGCCTCCCGTTTTGCCAGGATAATCAGGGCCTAACTTCGAGGCTAGTGCTCTCATTGACTTTCACGTTTGGTATAGAGCAGAGCAGGGTGAGCTTCCAACTAGGAACTGGAAGCACAAGGTTTCTTTCGAGAAAACTCATTTTCTTCTATGAGCCATGCCGGCTGTAAGTAAAAGCACGGTAACAACAGTGCTTTTCACGTAGCTTCTGGGCCGCATCAACGGAGCTTTCATAATGGGAAAACTAGCCTTGTGTCATCAGTCTCTAATTTCTAGGTTGACAGGCAGCATACACGCAGGAGCAGGGCTTCCTGGTTCTACGCAGTCTTCTGGTACTGAAACGGGTGCTGAAGCAAGGCCCCTAGGAGTGTTGAAAAGCTTACTACCTTGACACTAAAGCAGAACAACGATGAAGGCCTCATGGAGCCGCTGCACGCCTCTCGTTTTGCAAGGATAATCAGGGCCTTACTTCGAAGCTTGGGCTCACGGTGACTTTCACTTTAGGTATACAGCAGAGCAGGGTGAGCTTCCAACAAGGAACTGGAAACCCAAGGTTTCTTAGGAGAAAACTCATTTTCTTCTCAGAACCATGCCGGCAGTGAGGAAAACCCCGGCAACAACAATGCTTTTCAGGTAGCTTCGAGGCCGCATGAACGGAGCTTTCATAATGGGAAAAGAAGCCTTATGCCATCAGTCTCCAATTTCTAGGTTGACACGCAGCATACACGCAGGACCAGAGCTTACTGTCTCTACGCAGTGTTCTGGTACCGAAACGGTTGCTTAAGCAAAGTCCCTAGGAGTCTTGGAAAGCTTACTACCGTGAAACTAAAGCAGAACAGCGATGAAGGCCTCATGGAGCTGCTGCACGCCTCCCGTTTTGCCAGGATAATCAGGGCCTTACTTCGAGGCTAGTGCTCACATTGACTTTCACGTTTGGTATAGAGCAGAGCAGGGTGAGCTTCCAACTAGGAACTGGAAGCACAAGGTTTCTTTCGAGAAAACTCATTTTCTTCTATGAGCCATGCCGGCTGTAAGTAAAAGCACGGTAACAACAGTGCTTTTCAGGTAGCTTCGGGGCCGCATCAACGGAGCTTTCATAATGGGAAAACTAGCCTTGTGCCATCAGTCTCTAATTTCTAGGTTGACACGCAGCATACACGCAGGAGCAGAGCTTCCTGGTTCTACGCAGTCTTCTGGTACTGAAACGGGTGCTGAAGCAAGGCCCCTAGGAGTGTTGAAAAGCTTACTACCTTGACACTAAAGCAGAACCACGATGAAGGCCTCATGGAGCCGCTGCACGCCTCTCGTTTTGCAAGGATAATCAGGGCCTTACTTCGAAGCTTGGGCTCACGTTGACTTTCACTTTAGGTATAGAGCAGAGCAGGGTGAGCTTCCAACAAGGAACTGGAAACCCAAGGTTTCTTAGGAGAAAACTCATTTTCTTCTCAGAACCATGCCGGCAGTGAGGAAAACCCCGGCAACAACAATGCTTTTCAGGTAGCTTCGAGGCCGCATGAACGGAGCTTTCATAATGGGAAAAGAAGCCTTATGCCATCAGTCTCCAATTTCTAGGTTGACACGCAGCATACACGCAGGACCAGAGCTTACTGTCTCTACGCAGTGTTCTGGTACCGAAACGGTTGCTTAAGCAAAGTCCCTAGGAGTCTTGGAAAGCTTACTACCGTGAAACTAAAGCAGAACAGCGATGAAGGCCTCATGGAGCTGCTGCACGCCTCCCGTTTTGCCAGGATAATCAGGGCCTTACTTCGAGGCTAGTGCTCACATTGACTTTCACGTTTGGTATAGAGCAGAGCAGGGTGAGCTTCCAACTAGGAACTGGAAGCACAAGGTTTCTTTCGAGAAAACTCATTTTCTTCTATGAGCCATGCCGGCTGTAAGTAAAAGCACGGTAACAACAGTGCTTTTCAGGTAGCTTCGGGGCCGCATCAACGGAGCTTTCATAATGGGAAAACTAGCCTTGTGCCATCAGTCTCTAATTTCTAGGTTGACACGCAGCATACACGCAGGAGCAGAGCTTCCTGGTTCTACGCAGTGTTCTGGTACTGAAACGGGTGCTGAAGCAAGGCCCCTAGGAGTGTTGAAAATCTTACTACCTTGACACTAAAGCAGAACAACGATGAAGGCCTCATGGAGCCGCTGCACGCCTCTCGTTTTGCAAGGATAATCAGGGCCTTACTTCGAAGCTTGGGCTCACGTTGACTTTCACTTTAGGTATAGAGCAGAGCAGGGTGAGCTTCCAACAAGGAACTGGAAACCCAAGGTTTCTTAGGAGAAAACTCATTTTCTTCTCAGAACCATGCCGGCAGTGAGGAAAACCCCGGCAACAACAATGCTTTTCAGGTAGCTTCGAGGCCGCATGAACGGAGCTTTCATAATGGGAAAAGAAGCCTTATGCCATCAGTCTCCAATTTCTAGGTTGACACGCAGCATACACGCAGGACCAGAGCTTACTGTCTCTACGCAGTGTTCTGGTACCGAAACGGTTGCTTAAGCAAAGTCCCTAGGAGTCTTGGAAAGCTTACTACCGTGAAACTAAAGCAGAACAGCGATGAAGGCCTCATGGAGCTGCTGCACGCCTCCCGTTTTGCCAGGATAATCAGGGCCTTACTTCGAGGCTAGTGCTCACATTGACTTTCACGTTTGGTATAGAGCAGAGCAGGGTGAGCTTCCAACTAGGAACTGGAAGCACAAGGTTTCTTTCGAGAAAACTCATTTTCTTCTATGAGCCATGCCGGCTGTAAGTAAAAGCACGGTAACAACAGTGCTTTTCACGTAGCTTCGGGGCCGCATCAACGGAGCTTCCATAATGTGAAAACTAGCCTTGTGCCATCAGTCTCTAATTTCTAGGTTGACACGCAGCATACACGCAGGAGCAGAGCTTCCTGGTTCTACGCAGTCTTCTGGTACTGAAACGGGTGCTGAAGCAAGGCCCCTAGGAGTGTTGAAAAGCTTACTACCTTGACACTAAAGCAGAACCACGATGAAGGCCTCATGGAGCCGCTGCACGCCTCTCGTTTTGCAAGGATAATCAGGGCCTTACTTCGAAGCTTGGGCTCACGTTGACTTTCACTTTAGGTATAGAGCAGAGCAGGGTGAGCTTCCAACAAGGAACTGGAAACCCAAGGTTTCTTAGGAGAAAACTCATTTTCTTCTCAGAACCATGCCGGCAGTGAGGAAAACCCCGGCAACAACAATGCTTTTCAGGTAGCTTCGAGGCCGCATGAACGGAGCTTTCATAATGGGAAAAGAAGCCTTATGCCATCAGTCTCCAATTTCTAGGTTGACACGCAGCATACACGCAGGACCAGAGCTTACTGTCTCTACGCAGTGTTCTGGTACCGAAACGGTTGCTTAAGCAAAGTCCCTAGGAGTCTTGGAAAGCTTACTACCGTGAAACTAAAGCAGAACAGCGATGAAGGCCTCATGGAGCTGCTGCACGCCTCCCGTTTTGCCAGGATAATCTGGGCCTTACTTCGAGGCTAGTGCTCACATTGACTTTCACGTTTGGTATAGAGCAGAGCAGGGTGAGCTTCCAACTAGGAACTGGAAGCACAAGGTTTCTTTCGAGAAAACTCATTTTCTTCTATGAGCCATGCCGGCTGTAAGTAAAAGCACGGTAACAACAGTGCTTTTCAGGTAGCTTCGGGGCCGCATCAACGGAGCTTTCATAATGGGAAAACTAGCCTTGTGCCATCAGTCTCTAATTTCTAGGTTGACACGCAGCATACACGCAGGAGCAGAGCTTCCTGGTTCTACGCAGTCTTCTGGTACTGAAACGGGTGCTGAAGCAAGGCCCCTAGGAGTGTTGAAAAGCTTACTACCTTGACACTAAAGCAGAACAACGATGAAGGCCTCATGGAGCCGCTGCACGCCTCTCGTTTTGCAAGGCTAATCAGGGCCTTACTTCGAAGCTTGGGCTCACGTTGACTTTCACTTTAGGTATAGAGCAGAGCAGGGTGAGCTTCCAACAAGGAACTGGAAACCCAAGGTTTCTTAGGAGAAAACTCATTTTCTTCTCAGAACCATGCCGGCAGTGAGGAAAACCCCGGCAACAACAATGCTTTTCAGGTAGCTTCGAGGCCGCATGAACGGAGCTTTCATAATGGGAAAAGAAGCCTTATGCCATCAGTCTCCAATTTCTAGGTTGACACGCAGCATACACGCAGGACCAGAGCTTACTGTCTCTACGCAGTGTTCTGGTACCGAAACGGTTGCTTAAGCAAAGTCCCTAGGAGTCTTGGAAAGCTTACTACCGTGAAACTAAAGCAGAACAGCGATGAAGGCCTCATGGAGCTGCTGCACGCCTCCCGTTTTGCCAGGATAATCAGGGCCTTACTTCGAGGCTAGTGCTCACATTGACTTTCACGTTTGGTATAGAGCAGAGCAGGGTGAGCTTCCAACTAGGAACTGGAAGCACAAGGTTTCTTTCGAGAAAACTCATTTTCTTCTATGAGCCATGCCGGCTGTAAGTAAAAGCACGGTAACAACAGTGCTTTTCAGGTAGCTTCGGGGCCGCATCAACGGAGCTTTCATAATGGGAAAACTAGCCTTGTGCCATCAGTCTCTAATTTCTAGGTTGACACGCAGCATACACGCAGGAGCAGAGCTTCCTGGTTCTACGCAGTCTTCTGGTACTGAAACGGGTGCTGAAGCAAGGCCCCTAGGAGTGTTGAAAAGCTTACTACCTTGACACTAAAGCAGAACCACGATGAAGGCCTCATGGAGCCGCTGCACGCCTCTCGTTTTGCAAGGATAATCAGGGCCTTACTTCGAAGCTTGGGCTCACGTTGACTTTCACTTTAGGTATAGAGCAGAGCAGGGTGAGCTTCCAACAAGGAACTGGAAACCCAAGGTTTCTTCGGAGAAAACTCATTTTCTTCTCAGAACCATGCCGGCAGTGAGGAAAACCCCGGCAACAACAATGCTTTTCAGGTAGCTTCGAGCCCGCATGAACGGAGCTTTCATAATGGGAATAGAAGCTTTATGTCATCAGTCTCCAATTTCTAGGTTGACACGCAGCATACACGCAGGACCAGAGCTTACTGTCTCTACGCAGTGTTCTGGTACCGAAACGGTTGCTTAAGCAAAGTCCCTAGGAGTCTTGGAAAGCTTACTACCGTGAAACTAAAGCAGAACAGCGATGAAGGCCTCATGGAGTTGCTGCACGCCTCCCGTTTTGCCAGGATAATCAGGGCCTTACTTCGAGGCTAGTGCTCACATTGACTTTCAAGTTTGGTATAGAGCAGAGCAGGGTGAGCTTCCAACTAGGAACTGGAAGCACAAGGTTTCTTTCGAGAAAACTCATTTTCTTCTATGTGCCATGCCGGCTGTAAGTAAAAGCACGGTAACAACAGTGCTTTTCAGGTAGCTTCGAGGCCGCATGAATGGAGCTTTCAAAACGGGAAAACAAGCGTTGTGCCATCAGTCTCTAATTTCTAGGTTGACACGCAGCATACACGCAGGAGCAGAGCTTCCTGGTTCTACGCAGTGTTCTGGTACTGAAACGGGTGCTGAAGCAAGGCCCCTAGGAGTGTTGAAAAGCTTACTACCTTGAAACTAAAGCAGAACAACGATGAAGGCCTCAGGGAGCTGCTGCACGCCTCTCGTTTTACAAGGGTAATCAGGGCCTACTTCGAAGCTTGGGCTCACGTTGACTTTCACTTTAGGTATAGCGCAGAGCAGGGTGAGCTTCCAACAAGGAACTGGAAACCCAAGGTTTCTTAGGAGAAAACTCATTGTCTTCTCAGAACCATGCCGGCAGTGAAGAAAACCCCGGCAACAACAATGCTTTTCAGGTAGCTTCGAGGCCGCATGAACGGAGCTTTCATAATGGGAAAAGAAGCCTTATGCCATCAGTCTCCAATTTCTAGGTTGACACGCAGCATACACGCAGGACCAGAGCTTACTGTCTCTACGCAGTGTTCTGGTACCGAAACGGTTGCTTAAGCAAAGTCCCTAGGAGTTTTGGAAAGCTTACTACCGTGAAACTAAAGCAGAACAGCGATGAAGGCCTCATGGAGCTGCTGCACGCCTCCCGTTTTGCCAGGATAACCAGGTTCTTACTTCGAGGCTAGTGCTCACATTGACTTTCACGTTTGGTATAGAGTAGAGAAGGGTGAGCTTCCAACTAGGAACTGGAAGCACAAGGTTTCTTTCGAGAAAAGTCATTTTCTTCTATGTGCCATGCCGGCTGTAAGTAAAAGCACGGTAACAACAGTGCTTTTCAGGTAGCTTCGAGGCCGCATGAATGGAGCTTTCAAAACGGGAAAACAAGCGTTGTGCCATCAGTCTCTAATTTCTAGGTTGACACGCAGCATACACGCAGGAGCAGAGCTTCCTGGTTCTACACAGTGTTCTGGTACTGAAACGGGTGCTGAAGCAAGGCCCCTAGGAGTGTTGAAAAGCTTACTACCTTGAAACTAAAGCAGAACAACGATGAAGGCCTCAGGGAGCTGCTGCACGCCTCTCGTTTTACAAGGGTAATCAGGGCCTACTTCGAAGCTTGGGCTCACGTTGACTTTCACTTTAGGTATAGCGCAGAGCAGGGTGAGCTTCCAACAAGGAACTGGAAACCCAAGGTTTCTTAGGAGAAAACTCATTTTCTTCTCAGAACCATGCCGGCAGTGAAGAAAACCCCGGCAACAACAATGCTTTTCAGGTAGCTTCGAGGCCGCATGAACGGAGCTTTCATAATGGGAAAAGAAGCCTTATGCCATCAGTCTCCAATTTCTAGGTTGACACGCAGCATACACGCAGGACCAGAGCTTACTGTCTCTACGCAGTGTTCTGGTACCGAAACGGTTGCTTAAGCAAAGTCCCTAGGAGTCTTGGAAAGCTTACTACCGTGAAACTAAAGCAGAACAGCGATGAAGGCCTCATGGAGCTGCTGCACGCCTCCCGTTTTGCCAGGATAATCAGGGCCTTACTTCGAGGCTAGTGCTCACATTGACTTTCACGTTTGGTATAGAGCAGAGCAGGGTGAGCTTCCAACTAGGAACTGGAAGCACAAGGTTTCTTTCGAGAAAACTCATTTTCTTCTATGAGCCATGCCGGCTGTAAGTAAAAGCACGGTAACAACAGTGCTTTTCAGGTAGCTTCGGGGCCGCATCAACGGAGCTTTCATAATGGGAAAACTAGCCTTGTGCCATCAGTCTCTAATTTCTAGGTTGACACGCAGCATACACGCAGGAGCAGAGCTTCCTGGTTCTACGCAGTCTTCTGGTACTGAAACGGGTGCTGAAGCAAGGCCCCTAGGAGTGTTGAAAAGCTTACTACCTTGACACTAAAGCAGAACCACGATGAAGGCCTCATGGAGCCGCTGCACGCCTCTCGTTTTGCAAGGATAATCAGGGCCTTACTTCGAAGCTTGGGCTCACGTTGACTTTCACTTTAGGTATAGAGCAGAGCAGGGTGAGCTTCCAACAAGGAACTGGAAACCCAAGGTTTCTTAGGAGAAAACTCATTTTCTTCTCAGAACCATGCCGGCAGTGAGGAAAACCCCGGCAACAACAATGCTTTTCAGGTAGCTTCGAGCCCGCATGAACGGAGCTTTCATAATGGGAATAGAAGCTTTATGTCATCAGTCTCCAATTTCTAGGTTGACACGCAGCATACACGCAGGACCAGAGCTTACTGTCTCTACGCAGTGTTCTGGTACCGAAACGGTTGCTTAAGCAAAGTCCCTAGGAGTCTTGGAAAGCTTACTACCGTGAAACTAAAGCAGAACAGCGATGAAGGCCTCATGGAGTTGCTGCACGCCTCCCGTTTTGCCAGGATAATCAGGGCCTTACTTCGAGGCTAGTGCTCACATTGACTTTCAAGTTTGGTATAGAGCAGAGCAGGGTGAGCTTCCAACTAGGAACTGGAAGCACAAGGTTTCTTTCGAGAAAACTCATTTTCTTCTATGTGCCATGCCGGCTGTAAGTAAAAGCACGGTAACAACAGTGCTTTTCAGGTAGCTTCGAGGCCGCATGAATGGAGCTTTCAAAACGGGAAAACAAGCGTTGTGCCATCAGTCTCTAATTTCTAGGTTGACACGCAGCATACACGCAGGAGCAGAGCTTCCTGGTTCTACGCAGTGTTCTGGTACTGAAACGGGTGCTGAAGCAAGGCCCCTAGGAGTGTTGAAAAGCTTACTACCTTGAAACTAAAGCAGAACAACGATGAAGGCCTCAGGGAGCTGCTGCACGCCTCTCGTTTTACAAGGGTAATCAGGGCCTACTTCGAAGCTTGGGCTCACGTTGACTTTCACTTTAGGTATAGCGCAGAGCAGGGTGAGCTTCCAACAAGGAACTGGAAACCCAAGGTTTCTTAGGAGAAAACTCATTGTCTTCTCAGAACCATGCCGGCAGTGAAGAAAACCCCGGCAACAACAATGCTTTTCAGGTAGCTTCGAGGCCGCATGAACGGAGCTTTCATAATGGGAAAAGAAGCCTTATGCCATCAGTCTCCAATTTCTAGGTTGACACGCAGCATACACGCAGGACCAGAGCTTACTGTCTCTACGCAGTGTTCTGGTACCGAAACGGTTGCTTAAGCAAAGTCCCTAGGAGTTTTGGAAAGCTTACTACCGTGAAACTAAAGCAGAACAGCGATGAAGGCCTCATGGAGCTGCTGCACGCCTCCCGTTTTGCCAGGATAACCAGGTTCTTACTTCGAGGCTAGTGCTCACATTGACTTTCACGTTTGGTATAGAGTAGAGAAGGGTGAGCTTCCAACTAGGAACTGGAAGCACAAGGTTTCTTTCGAGAAAAGTCATTTTCTTCTATGTGCCATGCCGGCTGTAAGTAAAAGCACGGTAACAACAGTGCTTTTCAGGTAGCTTCGAGGCCGCATGAATGGAGCTTTCAAAACGGGAAAACAAGCGTTGTGCCATCAGTCTCTAATTTCTAGGTTGACACGCAGCATACACGCAGGAGCAGAGCTTCCTGGTTCTACGCAGTGTTCTGGTACTGAAACGGGTGCTGAAGCAAGGCCCCTAGGAGTGTTGAAAAGCTTACTACCTTGAAACTAAAGCAGAACAACGATGAAGGCCTCAGGGAGCTGCTGCACGCCTCTCGTTTTACAAGGGTAATCAGGGCCTACTTCGAAGCTTGGGCTCACGTTGACTTTCACTTTAGGTATAGCGCAGAGCAGGGTGAGCTTCCAACAAGGAACTGGAAACCCAAGGTTTCTTAGGAGAAAACTCATTTTCTTCTCAGAACCATGCCGGCAGTGAAGAAAACCCCGGCAACAACAATGCTTTTCAGGTAGCTTCGAGGCCGCATGAACGGAGCTTTCATAATGGGAAAAGAAGCCTTATGCCATCAGTCTCCAATTTCTAGGTTGACACGCAGCATACACGCAGGACCAGAGCTTACTGTCTCTACGCAGTGTTCTGGTACCGAAACGGTTGCTTAAGCAAAGTCCCTAGGAGTCTTGGAAAGCTTACTACCGTGAAACTAAAGCAGAACAGCGATGAAGGCCTCATGGAGCTGCTGCACGCCTCCCGTTTTGCCAGCATAATCAGGGCCTTACTTCGAGGCTAGTGCTCACATTGACTTTCACGTTTGGTATAGAGTAGAGCAGGGTGAGCTTCCAACTAGGAACTGGAAGCACAAGGTTTCTTTCGAGAAAACTCATTTTCTTCTATGTGCCATGCCGGCTGTAAGTAAAAGCACGGTAACAACAGTGCTTTTCAGGTAGCTTCGAGGCCGCATGAATGGAGCTTTCAAAACGGGAAAACAAGCGTTGTGCCATCAGTCTCTAATTTCTAGGTTGACACGCAGCATACACGCAGGAGCAGAGCTTCCTGGTTCTACGCAGTGTTCTGGTACTGAAACGGGTGCTGAAGCAAGGCCCCTAGGAGTGTTGAAAAGCTTACTACCTTGAAACTAAAGCAGAATAACGTTGAAGGCCTCATGGAGCTGCTGCACGCCTCTCGTTTTACAAGGGTAATCAGGGCCTACTTCGAAGCTTGGGCTCACGTTGACTTTCACTTTAGGTATAGCGCAGAGCAGGGTGAGCTTCCAACAAGGAACTGGAAACCCAAGGTTTCTTAGGAGAAAACTCATTTTCTTCTCAGAACCATGCCGGCAGTGAAGAAAACCCCGGCAACAACAATGCTTTTCAGGTAGCTTCGCGGCCGCATGAACGGAGCTTTCATAATGGGAAAAGAAGCCTTATGCCATCAGTCTCCAATTTCTAGGTTGACACGCAGCATACACGCAGGACCAGAGCTTACTGTCTCTACGCAGTGTTCTGGTACCGAAACGGTTGCTTAAGCAAAGTCCCTAGGAGTCTTGGAAAGCTTACTACCGTGAAACTAAAGCAGAACAGCGATGAAGGCCTCATGGAGCTGCTGCACGCCTCCCGTTTTGCCAGGATAATCTGGGCCTTACTTCGAGGCTAGTGCTCACATTGACTTTCACGTTTGGTATAGAGCAGAGCAGGGTGAGCTTCCAACTAGGAACTGGAAGCACAAGGTTTCTTTCGAGAAAACTCATTTTCTTCTATGAGCCATGCCGGCTGTAAGTAAAAGCACGGTAACAACAGTGCTTTTCAGGTAGCTTCGGGGCCGCATCAACGGAGCTTTCATAATGGGAAAACTAGCCTTGTGCCATCAGTCTCTAATTTCTAGGTTGACACGCAGCATACACGCAGGAGCAGAGCTTCCTGGTTCTACGCAGTCTTCTGGTACTGAAACGGGTGCTGAAGCAAGGCCCCTAGGAGTGTTGAAAAGCTTACTACCTTGACACTAAAGCAGAACAACGATGAAGGCCTCATGGAGCCGCTGCACGCCTCTCGTTTTGCAAGGCTAATCAGGGCCTTACTTCGAAGCTTGGGCTCACGTTGACTTTCACTTTAGGTATAGAGCAGAGCAGGGTGAGCTTCCAACAAGGAACTGGAAACCCAAGGTTTCTTAGGAGAAAACTCATTTTCTTCTCAGAACCATGCCGGCAGTGAGGAAAACCCCGGCAACAACAATGCTTTTCAGGTAGCTTCGAGGCCGCATGAACGGAGCTTTCATAATGGGAAAAGAAGCCTTATGCCATCAGTCTCCAATTTCTAGGTTGACACGCAGCATACACGCAGGACCAGAGCTTACTGTCTCTACGCAGTGTTCTGGTACCGAAACGGTTGCTTAAGCAAAGTCCCTAGGAGTCTTGGAAAGCTTACTACCGTGAAACTAAAGCAGAACAGCGATGAAGGCCTCATGGAGCTGCTGCACGCCTCCCGTTTTGCCAGGATAATCAGGGCCTTACTTCGAGGCTAGTGCTCACATTGACTTTCACGTTTGGTATAGAGCAGAGCAGGGTGAGCTTCCAACTAGGAACTGGAAGCACAAGGTTTCTTTCGAGAAAACTCATTTTCTTCTATGAGCCATGCCGGCTGTAAGTAAAAGCACGGTAACAACAGTGCTTTTCAGGTAGCTTCGGGGCCGCATCAACGGAGCTTTCATAATGGGAAAACTAGCCTTGTGCCATCAGTCTCTAATTTCTAGGTTGACACGCAGCATACACGCAGGAGCAGAGCTTCCTGGTTCTACGCAGTCTTCTGGTACTGAAACGGGTGCTGAAGCAAGGCCCCTAGGAGTGTTGAAAAGCTTACTACCTTGACACTAAAGCAGAACCACGATGAAGGCCTCATGGAGCCGCTGCACGCCTCTCGTTTTGCAAGGATAATCAGGGCCTTACTTCGAAGCTTGGGCTCACGTTGACTTTCACTTTAGGTATAGAGCAGAGCAGGGTGAGCTTCCAACAAGGAACTGGAAACCCAAGGTTTCTTCGGAGAAAACTCATTTTCTTCTCAGAACCATGCCGGCAGTGAGGAAAACCCCGGCAACAACAATGCTTTTCAGGTAGCTTCGAGCCCGCATGAACGGAGCTTTCATAATGGGAATAGAAGCTTTATGTCATCAGTCTCCAATTTCTAGGTTGACACGCAGCATACACGCAGGACCAGAGCTTACTGTCTCTACGCAGTGTTCTGGTACCGAAACGGTTGCTTAAGCAAAGTCCCTAGGAGTCTTGGAAAGCTTACTACCGTGAAACTAAAGCAGAACAGCGATGAAGGCCTCATGGAGTTGCTGCACGCCTCCCGTTTTGCCAGGATAATCAGGGCCTTACTTCGAGGCTAGTGCTCACATTGACTTTCAAGTTTGGTATAGAGCAGAGCAGGGTGAGCTTCCAACTAGGAACTGGAAGCACAAGGTTTCTTTCGAGAAAAGTCATTTTCTTCTATGTGCCATGCCGGCTGTAAGTAAAAGCACGGTAACAACAGTGCTTTTCAGGTAGCTTCGAGGCCGCATGAACGGAGCTTTCATAATGGGAAAAGAAGCCTTATGCCATCAGTCTCCAATTTCTAGGTTGACACGCAGCATACACGCAGGACCAGAGCTTACTGTCTCTACGCAGTGTTCTGGTACCGAAACGGTTGCTTAAGCAAAGTCCCTAGGAGTCTTGGAAAGCTTACTACCGTGAAACTAAAGCAGAACAGCGATGAAGGCCTCATGGAGCTGCTGCACGCCTCCCGTTTTGCCAGCATAATCAGGGCCTTACTTCGAGGCTAGTGCTCACATTGACTTTCACGTTTGGTATAGAGTAGAGCAGGGTGAGCTTCCAACTAGGAACTGGAAGCACAAGGTTTCTTTCGAGAAAACTCATTTTCTTCTATGTGCCATGCCGGCTGTAAGTAAAAGCACGGTAACAACAGTGCTTTTCAGGTAGCTTCGAGGCCGCATGAATGGAGCTTTCAAAACGGGAAAACAAGCGTTGTGCCATCAGTCTCTAATTTCTGGGTTGACACGCAGCATACACGCAGGAGCAGAGCTTCCTGGTTCTACGCAGTGTTCTGGTACTGAAACGGGTGCTGAAGCAAGGCCCCTAGGAGTGTTGAAAAGCTTACTACCTTGAAACTAAAGCAGAATAACGTTGAAGGCCTCATGGAGCTGCTGCACGCCTCTCGTTTTACAAGGGTAATCAGGGCCTACTTCGAAGCTTGGGCTCACGTTTACTTTCACTTTAGGTATAGCGCAGAGCAGGGTGAGCTTCCAACAAGGAACTGGAAACCCAAGGTTTCTTAGGAGAAAACTCATTTTCTTCTCAGAACCATGCCGGCAGTGAAGAAAACCCCGGCAACAACAATGCTTTTCAGGTAGCTTCGCGGCCGCATGAACGGAGCTTTCATAATGGGAAAAGAAGCCTTATGCCATCAGTCTCCAATTTCTAGGTTGACACGCAGCATACACGCAGGACCAGAGCTTACTGTCTCTACGCAGTGTTCTGGTACCGAAACGGTTGCTTAAGCAAAGTCCCTAGGAGTCTTGGAAAGCTTACTACCGTGAAACTAAAGCAGAACAGCAATGAAGGCCTCATGGAGCTGCTGCACGCCTCCCGTTTTGCCAGCATAACCAGGGCCTTACTTCGAGGCTAGTGCTCACATTGACTTTCACGTTTGGTATAGAGTAGAGAAGGTTGAGCTTCCAACTAGGAACTGGAAGCACAAGGTTTCTTTCGAGAAAAGTCATTTTCTTCTATGTGCCATGCCGGCTGTAAGTAAAAGCACGGTAACAACAGTGCTTTTCAGGTAGCTTCGGGGCCGCATCAACAGAGCTTTCATAATGGGAAAACTAGCCTTGTGCCATCAGTCTGTAATTTCTAGGTTGACACGCAGCATACACGCAGGAGCAGAGCTTCCTGGTTCTACGCAGTGTTCTGGTACTGAAACGGGTGCTGAAGCAAGGCCCCTAGGAGTGTTGAAAAGCTTACTATCTTGAAACTAAAGCAGAACAGCGATGAAGGCCTCATGGAGCTGCTGCACGCCTCTCGTTTTACAAGGGTAATCAGGGCCTACTTCGAAGCTTGGGCTCACGTTGACTTTCACTTTAGGTATAGCGCAGAGCAGGGTGAGCTTCCAACAAAGAACTGGAAACCCAAGGTTTCTTAGGAGAAAACTCATTGTCTTCTCAGAACCATGCCGGCAGTGAAGAAAACCCCGGCAACAACAATGCTTTTCAGGTAGCTTCGAGGCCGCATGAACGGAGCTTTCATAATGGGAAAAGAAGCCTTATGCCATCAGTCTCCAATTTCTAGGTTGACACGCAGCATACACGCAGGACCAGAGCTTACTGTCTCTACGCAGTGTTCTGGTACCGAAACGGTTGCTTAAGCAAAGTCCCTAGGAGTCTTGGAAAGCTTACTACCGTGAAACTAAAGCAGAACAGCGATGAAGGCCTCATGGAGCTGCTGCACGCCTCCCGTTTTGCCAGCATAATCAGGGCCTTACTTCGAGGCTAGTGCTCACATTGACTTTCACGTTTGGTATAGAGTAGAGCAGGGTGAGCTTCCAACTAGGAACTGGAAGCACAAGGTTTCTTTCGAGAAAACTCATTTTCTTCTATGTGCCATGCCGGCTGTAAGTAAAAGCACGGTAACAACAGTGCTTTTCAGGTAGCTTCGAGGCCGCATGAATGGAGCTTTCAAAACGGGAAAACAAGCGTTGTGCCATCAGTCTCTAATTTCTAGGTTGACACGCAGCATACACGCAGGAGCAGAGCTTCCTGGTTCTACGCAGTGTTCTGGTACTGAAACGGGTGCTGAAGCAAGGCCCCTAGGAGTGTTGAAAAGCTTACTACCTTGAAACTAAAGCAGAATAACGTTGAAGGCCTCATGGAGCTGCTGCACGCCTCTCGTTTTACAAGGGTAATCAGGGCCTACTTCGAAGCTTGGGCTCACGTTGACTTTCACTTTAGGTATAGCGCAGAGCAGGGTGAGCTTCCAACAAGGAACTGGAAACCCAAGGTTTCTTAGGAGAAAACTCATTTTCTTCTCAGAACCATGCCGGCAGTGAAGAAAACCCCGGCAACAACAATGCTTTTCAGGTAGCTTCGCGGCCGCATGAACGGAGCTTTCATAATGGGAAAAGAAGCCTTATGCCATCAGTCTCCAATTTCTAGGTTGACACGCAGCATACACGCAGGACCAGAGCTTACTGTCTCTACGCAGTGTTCTGGTACCGAAACGGTTGCTTAAGCAAAGTCCCTAGGAGTCTTGGAAAGCTTACTACCGTGAAACTAAAGCAGAACAGCGATGAAGGCCTCATGGAGCTGCTGCACGCCTCCCGTTTTGCCAGGATAATCTGGGCCTTACTTCGAGGCTAGTGCTCACATTGACTTTCACGTTTGGTATAGAGCAGAGCAGGGTGAGCTTCCAACTAGGAACTGGAAGCACAAGGTTTCTTTCGAGAAAACTCATTTTCTTCTATGAGCCATGCCGGCTGTAAGTAAAAGCACGGTAACAACAGTGCTTTTCAGGTAGCTTCGGGGCCGCATCAACGGAGCTTTCATAATGGGAAAACTAGCCTTGTGCCATCAGTCTCTAATTTCTAGGTTGACACGCAGCATACACGCAGGAGCAGAGCTTCCTGGTTCTACGCAGTCTTCTGGTACTGAAACGGGTGCTGAAGCAAGGCCCCTAGGAGTGTTGAAAAGCTTACTACCTTGACACTAAAGCAGAACAACGATGAAGGCCTCATGGAGCCGCTGCACGCCTCTCGTTTTGCAAGGCTAATCAGGGCCTTACTTCGAAGCTTGGGCTCACGTTGACTTTCACTTTAGGTATAGAGCAGAGCAGGGTGAGCTTCCAACAAGGAACTGGAAACCCAAGGTTTCTTAGGAGAAAACTCATTTTCTTCTCAGAACCATGCCGGCAGTGAGGAAAACCCCGGCAACAACAATGCTTTTCAGGTAGCTTCGAGGCCGCATGAACGGAGCTTTCATAATGGGAAAAGAAGCCTTATGCCATCAGTCTCCAATTTCTAGGTTGACACGCAGCATACACGCAGGACCAGAGCTTACTGTCTCTACGCAGTGTTCTGGTACCGAAACGGTTGCTTAAGCAAAGTCCCTAGGAGTCTTGGAAAGCTTACTACCGTGAAACTAAAGCAGAACAGCGATGAAGGCCTCATGGAGCTGCTGCACGCCTCCCGTTTTGCCAGGATAATCAGGGCCTTACTTCGAGGCTAGTGCTCACATTGACTTTCACGTTTGGTATAGAGCAGAGCAGGGTGAGCTTCCAACTAGGAACTGGAAGCACAAGGTTTCTTTCGAGAAAACTCATTTTCTTCTATGAGCCATGCCGGCTGTAAGTAAAAGCACGGTAACAACAGTGCTTTTCAGGTAGCTTCGGGGCCGCATCAACGGAGCTTTCATAATGGGAAAACTAGCCTTGTGCCATCAGTCTCTAATTTCTAGGTTGACACGCAGCATACACGCAGGAGCAGAGCTTCCTGGTTCTACGCAGTCTTCTGGTACTGAAACGGGTGCTGAAGCAAGGCCCCTAGGAGTGTTGAAAAGCTTACTACCTTGACACTAAAGCAGAACCACGATGAAGGCCTCATGGAGCCGCTGCACGCCTCTCGTTTTGCAAGGATAATCAGGGCCTTACTTCGAAGCTTGGGCTCACGTTGACTTTCACTTTAGGTATAGAGCAGAGCAGGGTGAGCTTCCAACAAGGAACTGGAAACCCAAGGTTTCTTCGGAGAAAACTCATTTTCTTCTCAGAACCATGCCGGCATTGAGGAAAACCCCGGCAACAACAATGCTTTTCAGGTAGCTTCGAGCCCGCATGAACGGAGCTTTCATAATGGGAATAGAAGCTTTATGTCATCAGTCTCCAATTTCTAGGTTGACACGCAGCATACACGCAGGACCAGAGCTTACTGTCTCTACGCAGTGTTCTGGTACCGAAACGGTTGCTTAAGCAAAGTCCCTAGGAGTCTTGGAAAGCTTACTACCGTGAAACTAAAGCAGAACAGCGATGAAGGCCTCATGGAGTTGCTGCACGCCTCCCGTTTTGCCAGGATAATCAGGGCCTTACTTCGAGGCTAGTGCTCACATTGACTTTCAAGTTTGGTATAGAGCAGAGCAGGGTGAGCTTCCAACTAGGAACTGGAAGCACAAGGTTTCTTTCGAGAAAAGTCATTTTCTTCTATGTGCCATGCCGGCTGTAAGTAAAAGCACGGTAACAACAGTGCTTTTCAGGTAGCTTCGAGGCCGCATGAATGGAGCTTTCAAAACGGGAAAACAAGCGTTGTGCCATCAGTCTCTAATTTCTAGGTTGACACGCAGCATACACGCAGGAGCAGAGCTTCCTGGTTCTACGCAGTGTTCTGGTACTGAAACGGGTGCTGAAGCAAGGCCCCTAGGAGTGTTGAAAAGCTTACTACCTTGAAACTAAAGCAGAACAACGATGAAGGCCTCAGGGAGCTGCTGCACGCCTCTCGTTTTACAAGGGTAATCAGGGCCTACTTCGAAGCTTGGGCTCACGTTGACTTTCACTTTAGGTATAGCGCAGAGCAGGGTGAGCTTCCAACAAGGAACTGGAAACCCAAGGTTTCTTAGGAGAAAACTCATTGTCTTCTCAGAACCATGCCGGCAGTGAAGAAAACCCCGGCAACAACAATGCTTTTCAGGTAGCTTCGAGGCCGCATGAACGGAGCTTTCATAATGGGAAAAGAAGCCTTATGCCATCAGTCTCCAATTTCTAGGTTGACACGCAGCATACACGCAGGACCAGAGCTTACTGTCTCTACGCAGTGTTCTGGTACCGAAACGGTTGCTTAAGCAAAGTCCCTAGGAGTTTTGGAAAGCTTACTACCGTGAAACTAAAGCAGAACAGCGATGAAGGCCTCATGGAGCTGCTGCACGCCTCCCGTTTTGCCAGGATAACCAGGTTCTTACTTCGAGGCTAGTGCTCACATTGACTTTCACGTTTGGTATAGAGTAGAGAAGGGTGAGCTTCCAACTAGGAACTGGAAGCACAAGGTTTCTTTCGAGAAAAGTCATTTTCTTCTATGTGCCATGCCGGCTGTAAGTAAAAGCACGGTAACAACAGTGCTTTTCAGGTAGCTTCGAGGCCGCATGAATGGAGCTTTCAAAACGGGAAAACAAGCGTTGTGCCATCAGTCTCTAATTTCTAGGTTGACACGCAGCATACACGCAGGAGCAGAGCTTCCTGGTTCTACGCAGTGTTCTGGTACTGAAACGGGTGCTGAAGCAAGGCCCCTAGGAGTGTTGAAAAGCTTACTACCTTGAAACTAAAGCAGAACAACGATGAAGGCCTCAGGGAGCTGCTGCACGCCTCTCGTTTTACAAGGGTAATCAGGGCCTACTTCGAAGCTTGGGCTCACGTTGACTTTCACTTTAGGTATAGCGCAGAGCAGGGTGAGCTTCCAACAAGGAACTGGAAACCCAAGGTTTCTTAGGAGAAAACTCATTTTCTTCTCAGAACCATGCCGGCAGTGAAGAAAACCCCGGCAACAAAAATGCTTTTCAGGTAGCTTCGAGGCCGCATGAACGGAGCTTTCATAATGGGAAAAGAAGCCTTATGCCATCAGTCTCCAATTTCTAGGTTGACACGCAGCATACACGCAGGACCAGAGCTTACTGTCTCTACGCAGTGTTCTGGTACCGAAACGGTTGCTTAAGCAAAGTCCCTAGGAGTCTTGGAAAGCTTACTACCGTGAAACTAAAGCAGAACAGCGATGAAGGCCTCATGGAGCTGCTGCACGCCTCCCGTTTTGCCAGGATAATCAGGGCCTTACTTCGAGGCTAGTGCTCACATTGACTTTCACGTTTGGTATAGAGCAGAGCAGGGTGAGCTTCCAACTAGGAACTGGAAGCACAAGGTTTCTTTCGAGAAAACTCATTTTCTTCTATGAGCCATGCCGGCTGTAAGTAAAAGCACGGTAACAACAGTGCTTTTCAGGTAGCTTCGGGGCCGCATCAACGGAGCTTTCATAATGGGAAAACTAGCCTTGTGCCATCAGTCTCTAATTTCTAGGTTGACACGCAGCATACACGCAGGAGCAGAGCTTCCTGGTTCTACGCAGTCTTCTGGTACTGAAACGGGTGCTGAAGCAAGGCCCCTAGGAGTGTTGAAAAGCTTACTACCTTGACACTAAAGCAGAACCACGATGAAGGCCTCATGGAGCCGCTGCACGCCTCTCGTTTTGCAAGGATAATCAGGGCCTTACTTCGAAGCTTGGGCTCACGTTGACTTTCACTTTAGGTATAGAGCAGAGCAGGGTGAGCTTCCAACAAGGAACTGGAAACCCAAGGTTTCTTAGGAGAAAACTCATTTTCTTCTCAGAACCATGCCGGCAGTGAGGAAAACCCCGGCAACAACAATGCTTTTCAGGTAGCTTCGAGCCCGCATGAACGGAGCTTTCATAATGGGAATAGAAGCTTTATGTCATCAGTCTCCAATTTCTAGGTTGACACGCAGCATACACGCAGGACCAGAGCTTACTGTCTCTACGCAGTGTTCTGGTACCGAAACGGTTGCTTAAGCAAAGTCCCTAGGAGTCTTGGAAAGCTTACTACCGTGAAACTAAAGCAGAACAGCGATGAAGGCCTCATGGAGTTGCTGCACGCCTCCCGTTTTGCCAGGATAATCAGGGCCTTACTTCGAGGCTAGTGCTCACATTGACTTTCAAGTTTGGTATAGAGCAGAGCAGGGTGAGCTTCCAACTAGGAACTGGAAGCACAAGGTTTCTTTCGAGAAAACTCATTTTCTTCTATGTGCCATGCCGGCTGTAAGTAAAAGCACGGTAACAACAGTGCTTTTCAGGTAGCTTCGAGGCCGCATGAATGGAGCTTTCAAAACGGGAAAACAAGCGTTGTGCCATCAGTCTCTAATTTCTAGGTTGACACGCAGCATACACGCAGGAGCAGAGCTTCCTGGTTCTACGCAGTGTTCTGGTACTGAAACGGGTGCTGAAGCAAGGCCCCTAGGAGTGTTGAAAAGCTTACTACCTTGAAACTAAAGCAGAACAACGATGAAGGCCTCAGGGAGCTGCTGCACGCCTCTCGTTTTACAAGGGTAATCAGGGCCTACTTCGAAGCTTGGGCTCACGTTGACTTTCACTTTAGGTATAGCGCAGAGCAGGGTGAGCTTCCAACAAGGAACTGGAAACCCAAGGTTTCTTAGGAGAAAACTCATTGTCTTCTCAGAACCATGCCGGCAGTGAAGAAAACCCCGGCAACAACAATGCTTTTCAGGTAGCTTCGAGGCCGCATGAACGGAGCTTTCATAATGGGAAAAGAAGCCTTATGCCATCAGTCTCCAATTTCTAGGTTGACACGCAGCATACATGCAGGACCAGAGCTTACTGTCTCTACGCAGTGTTCTGGTACCGAAACGGTTGCTTAAGCAAAGTCCCTAGGAGTTTTGGAAAGCTTACTACCGTGAAACTAAAGCAGAACAGCGATGAAGGCCTCATGGAGCTGCTGCACGCCTCCCGTTTTGCCAGGATAACCAGGTTCTTACTTCGAGGCTAGTGCTCACATTGACTTTCACGTTTGGTATAGAGTAGAGAAGGGTGAGCTTCCAACTAGGAACTGGAAGCACAAGGTTTCTTTCGAGAAAAGTCATTTTCTTCTATGTGCCATGCCGGCTGTAAGTAAAAGCACGGTAACAACAGTGCTTTTCAGGTAGCTTCGAGGCCGCATGAATGGAGCTTTCAAAACGGGAAAACAAGCGTTGTGCCATCAGTCTCTAATTTCTAGGTTGACACGCAGCATACACGCAGGAGCAGAGCTTCCTGGTTCTACGCAGTGTTCTGGTACTGAAACGGGTGCTGAAGCAAGGCCCCTAGGAGTGTTGAAAAGCTTACTACCTTGAAACTAAAGCAGAACAACGACGAAGGCCTCAGGGAGCTGCTGCACGCCTCTCGTTTTACAAGGGTAATCAGGGCCTACTTCGAAGCTTGGGCTCACGTTGACTTTCACTTTAGGTATAGCGCAGAGCAGGGTGAGCTTCCAACAAGGAACTGGAAACCCAAGGTTTCTTAGGAGAAAACTCATTTTCTTCTCAGAACCATGCCGGCAGTGAAGAAAACCCCGGCAACAACAATGCTTTTCAGGTAGCTTCGAGGCCACATGAACGGAGCTTTCATAATGGGAAAAGAAGCCTTATGCCATCAGTCTCCAATTTCTAGGTTGACACGCAGCATACACGCAGGACCAGAGCTTACTGTCTCTACGCAGTGTTCTGGTACCGAAACGGTTGCTTAAGCAAAGTCCCTAGGAGTCTTGGAAAGCTTACTACCGTGAAACTAAAGCAGAACAGCGATGAAGGCCTCATGGAGCTGCTGCACGCCTCCCGTTTTGCCAGCATAATCAGGGCCTTACTTCGAGGCTAGTGCTCACATTGACTTTCACGTTTGGTATAGAGCAGAGCAGGGTGAGCTTCCAACTAGGAACTGGAAGCACAAGGTTTCTTTCGAGAAAACTCATTTTCTTCTATGAGCCATGCCGGCTGTAAGTAAAAGCACGGTAACAACAGTGCTTTTCAGGTAGCTTCGGGGCCGCATCAACGGAGCTTTCATAATGGGAAAACTAGCCTTGTGCCATCAGTCTCTAATTTCTAGGTTGACACGCAGCATACACGCAGGAGCAGAGCTTCCTGGTTCTACGCAGTGTTCTGGTACTGAAACGAGTGCTGAAGCAAGGCCCCTAGGAGTGTTGAAAAGCTCACTACCTTGAACTAAAGAAGAACAACGATGAAGGCCTCATGGAGCTGCTGCACGCCTCTCGTTTTGCAAGGATAATCAGGGCCTTACTTCGAAGCTTGGGCTCACGTTGACTTTCACTTTAGGTATGGAGCAGAGCAGGGTAAGCTTCCAACAAGGAACTGGAAACCCAAGGTTTCTTAGGAGAAAACTCATTTTCTTCTCAGAACCATGCCGGCAGTGAGGAAAACCCCGGCAACAACAATGCTTTTCAGGTAGCTTCGAGGCCGCATGAACGGAGCTTTCATAATGGGAAAAGAAGCCTTATGCCATCAGTCTCCAATTTCTAGGTTGACACGCAGCATACACGCAGGACCAGAGCTTACTGTCTCTACGCAGTGTTCTGGTACCGAAACGGTTGCTTAAGCAAAGTCCCTAGGAGTCTTGGAAAGCTTACTACCGTGAAACTAAAGCAGAACAGCAATGAAGGCCTCATGGAGCTGCTGCACGCCTCCCGTTTTGAAAGGATAACCAGGGCCTTACTTCGAGGCTAGTGCTCACATTGACTTTCACGTTTGGTATAGAGTAGAGAAGGTTGAGCTTCCAACTAGGAACTGGAAGCACAAGGTTTCTTTCGAGAAAAGTCATTTTCTTCTATGTGCCATGCCGGCTGTAAGTAAAAGCACGGTAACAACAGTGCTTTTCAGGTAGCTTCGGGGCCGCATCAACAGAGCTTTCATAATGGGAAAACTAGCCTTGTGCCATCAGTCTCTAATTTCTAGGTTGACACGCAGCATACACGCAGGAGCAGAGCTTCCTGGTTCTACGCAGTGTTCTGGTACTGAAACGGGTGCTGAAGCAAGGCCCCTAGGAGTGTTGAAAAGCTTACTATCTTGAAACTAAAGCAGAACAGCGATGAAGGCCTCATGGAGCTGCTGCACGCCTCTCGTTTTACAAGGGTAATCAGGGCCTACTTCGAAGCTTGGGCTCACGTTGACTTTCACTTTAGGTATAGCGCAGAGCAGGGTGAGCTTCCAACAAAGAACTGGAAACCCAAGGTTTCTTAGGAGAAAACTCATTGTCTTCTCAGAACCATGCCGGCAGTGAAGAAAACCCCGGCAACAACAATGCTTTTCAGGTAGCTTCGAGGCCGCATGAACGGAGCTTTCATAATGGGAAAAGAAGCCTTATGCCATCAGTCTCCAATTTCTAGGTTGACACGCAGCATACACGCAGGACCAGAGCTTACTGTCTCTACGCAGTGTTCTGGTACCGAAACGGTTGCTTAAGCAAAGTCCCTAGGAGTCTTGGAAAGCTTACTACCGTGAAACTAAAGCAGAACAGCGATGAAGGCCTCATGGAGCTGCTGCACGCCTCCCGTTTTGCCAGCATAATCAGGGCCTTACTTCGAGGCTAGTGCTCACATTGACTTTCACGTTTGGTATAGAGTAGAGCAGGGTGAGCTTCCAACTAGGAACTGGAAGCACAAGGTTTCTTTCGAGAAAACTCATTTTCTTCTATGTGCCATGCCGGCTGTAAGTAAAAGCACGGTAACAACAGTGCTTTTCAGGTAGCTTCGAGGCCGCATGAATGGAGCTTTCAAAACGGGAAAACAAGCGTTGTGCCATCAGTCTCTAATTTCTAGGTTGACACGCAGCATACACGCAGGAGCAGAGCTTCCTGGTTCTACGCAGTGTTCTGGTACTGAAACGGGTGCTGAAGCAAGGCCCCTAGGAGTGTTGAAAAGCTTACTATCTTGAAACTAAAGCAGAATAACGTTGAAGGCCTCATGGAGCTGCTGCACGCCTCTCGTTTTACAAGGGTAATCAGGGCCTACTTCGAAGCTTGGGCTCACGTTGACTTTCACTTTAGGTATAGCGCAGAGCAGGGTGAGCTTCCAACAAGGAACTGGAAACCCAAGGTTTCTTAGGAGAAAACTCATTTTCTTCTCAGAACCATGCCGGCAGTGAAGAAAACCCCGGCAACAACAATGCTTTTCAGGTAGCTTCGCGGCCGCATGAACGGAGCTTTCATAATGGGAAAAGAAGCCTTATGCCATCAGTCTCCAATTTCTAGGTTGACACGCAGCATACACGCAGGACCAGAGCTTACTGTCTCTACGCAGTGTTCTGGTACCGAAACGGTTGCTTAAGCAAAGTCCCTAGGAGTCTTGGAAAGCTTACTACCGTGAAACTAAAGCAGAACAGCAATGAAGGCCTCATGGAGCTGCTGCACGCCTCCCGTTTTGCCAGCATAACCAGGGCCTTACTTCGAGGCTAGTGCTCACATTGACTTTCACGTTTGGTATAGAGTAGAGAAGGTTGAGCTTCCAACTAGGAACTGGAAGCACAAGGTTTCTTTCGAGAAAAGTCATTTTCTTCTATGTGCCATGCCGGCTGTAAGTAAAAGCACGGTAACAACAGTGCTTTTCAGGTAGCTTCGGGGCCGCATCAACAGAGCTTTCATAATGGGAAAACTAGCCTTGTGCCATCAGTCTGTAATTTCTAGGTTGACACGCAGCATACACGCAGGAGCAGAGCTTCCTGGTTCTACGCAGTGTTCTGGTACTGAAACGGGTGCTGAAGCAAGGCCCCTAGGAGTGTTGAAAAGCTTACTATCTTGAAACTAAAGCAGAACAGCGATGAAGGCCTCATGGAGCTGCTGCACGCCTCTCGTTTTACAAGGGTAATCAGGGCCTACTTCGAAGCTTGGGCTCACGTTGACTTTCACTTTAGGTATAGCGCAGAGCAGGGTGAGCTTCCAACAAAGAACTGGAAACCCAAGGTTTCTTAGGAGAAAACTCATTGTCTTCTCAGAACCATGCCGGCAGTGAAGAAAACCCCGGCAACAACAATGCTTTTCAGGTAGCTTCGAGGCCGCATGAACGGAGCTTTCATAATGGGAAAAGAAGCCTTATGCCATCAGTCTCCAATTTCTAGGTTGACACGCAGCATACACGCAGGACCAGAGCTTACTGTCTCTACGCAGTGTTCTGGTACCGAAACGGTTGCTTAAGCAAAGTCCCTAGGAGTCTTGGAAAGCTTACTACCGTGAAACTAAAGCAGAACAGCGATGAAGGCCTCATGGAGCTGCTGCACGCCTCCCGTTTTGCCAGCATAATCAGGGCCTTACTTCGAGGCTAGTGCTCACATTGACTTTCACGTTTGGTATAGAGTAGAGCAGGGTGAGCTTCCAACTAGGAACTGGAAGCACAAGGTTTCTTTCGAGAAAACTCATTTTCTTCTATGTGCCATGCCGGCTGTAAGTAAAAGCACGGTAACAACAGTGCTTTTCAGGTAGCTTCGAGGCCGCATGAATGGAGCTTTCAAAACAGGAAAACAAGCGTTGTGCCATCAGTCTCTAATTTCTAGGTTGACACGCAGCATACACGCAGGAGCAGAGCTTCCTGGTTCTACGCAGTGTTCTGGTACTGAAACGGGTGCTGAAGCAAGGCCCCTAGGAGTGTTGAAAAGCTTACTACCTTGAAACTAAAGCAGAATAACGTTGAAGGCCTCATGGAGCTGCTGCACGCCTCTCGTTTTACAAGGGTAATCAGGGCCTACTTCGAAGCTTGGGCTCACGTTGACTTTCACTTTAGGTATAGCGCAGAGCAGGGTGAGCTTCCAACAAGGAACTGGAAACCCAAGGTTTCTTAGGAGAAAACTCATTTTCTTCTCAGAACCATGCCGGCAGTGAAGAAAACCCCGGCAACAACAATGCTTTTCAGGTAGCTTCGCGGCCGCATGAACGGAGCTTTCATAATGGGAAAAGAAGCCTTATGCCATCAGTCTCCAATTTCTAGGTTGACACGCAGCATACACGCAGGACCAGAGCTTACTGTCTCTACGCAGTGTTCTGGTACCGAAACGGTTGCTTAAGCAAAGTCCCTAGGAGTCTTGGAAAGCTTACTACCGTGAAACTAAAGCAGAACAGCGATGAAGGCCTCATGGAGCTGCTGCACGCCTCCCGTTTTGCCAGGATAACCAGGTTCTTACTTCGAGGCTAGTGCTCACATTGACTTTCACGTTTGGTATAGAGTAGAGAAGGGTGAGCTTCCAACTAGGAACTGGAAGCACAAGGTTTCTTTCGAGAAAAGTCATTTTCTTCTATGTGCCATGCCGGCTGTAAGTAAAAGCACGGTAACAACAGTGCTTTTCAGGTAGCTTCGAGGCCGCATGAATGGAGCTTTCAAAACGGGAAAACAAGCGTTGTGCCATCAGTCTCTAATTTCTAGGTTGACACGCAGCATACACGCAGGAGCAGAGCTTCCTGGTTCTACGCAGTGTTCTGGTACTGAAACGGGTGCTGAAGCAAGGCCCCTAGGAGTGTTGAAAAGCTTACTACCTTGAAACTAAAGCAGAACAACGATGAAGGCCTCAGGGAGCTGCTGCACGCCTCTCGTTTTACAAGGGTAATCAGGGCCTACTTCGAAGCTTGGGCTCACGTTGACTTTCACTTTAGGTATAGCGCAGAGCAGGGTGAGCTTCCAACAAGGAACTGGAAACCCAAGGTTTCTTAGGAGAAAACTCATTGTCTTCTCAGAACCATGCCGGCAGTGAAGAAAACCCCGGCAACAACAATGCTTTTCAGGTAGCTTCGAGGCCGCATGAACGGAGCTTTCATAATGGGAAAAGAAGCCTTATGCCATCAGTCTCCAATTTCTAGGTTGACACGCAGCATACACGCAGGACCAGAGCTTACTGTCTCTACGCAGTGTTCTGGTACCGAAACGGTTGCTTAAGCAAAGTCCCTAGGAGTTTTGGAAAGCTTACTACCGTGAAACTAAAGCAGAACAGCGATGAAGGCCTCATGGAGCTGCTGCACGCCTCCCGTTTTGCCAGGATAACCAGGTTCTTACTTCGAGGCTAGTGCTCACATTGACTTTCACGTTTGGTATAGAGTAGAGAAGGGTGAGCTTCCAACTAGGAACTGGAAGCACAAGGTTTCTTTCGAGAAAAGTCATTTTCTTCTATGTGCCATGCCGGCTGTAAGTAAAAGCACGGTAACAACAGTGCTTTTCAGGTAGCTTCGAGGCCGCATGAATGGAGCTTTCAAAACGGGAAAACAAGCGTTGTGCCATCAGTCTCTAATTTCTAGGTTGACACGCAGCATACACGCAGGAGCAGAGCTTCCTGGTTCTACGCAGTGTTCTGGTACTGAAACGGGTGCTGAAGCAAGGCCTCTAGGAGTGTTGAAAAGCTTACTACCTTGAAACTAAAGCAGAACAACGATGAAGGTCTCAGGGAGCTGCTGCACGCCTCTCGTTTTACAAGGGTAATCAGGGCCTACTTCGAAGCTTGGGCTCACGTTGACTTTCACTTTAGGTATAGCGCAGAGCAGGGTGAGCTTCCAACAAGGAACTGGAAACCCAAGGTTTCTTAGGAGAAAACTCATTTTCTTCTCAGAACCATGCCGGCAGTGAAGAAAACCCCGGCAACAACAATGCTTTTCAGGTAGCTTCGAGGCCGCATGAACGGAGCTTTCATAATGGGAAAAGAAGCCTTATGCCATCAGTCTCCAATTTCTAGGTTGACACGCAGCATACACGCAGGACCAGAGCTTACTGTCTCTACGCAGTGTTCTGGTACCGAAACGGTTGCTTAAGCAAAGTCCCTAGGAGTCTTGGAAAGCTTACTACCGTGAAACTAAAGCAGAACAGCGATGAAGGCCTCATGGAGCTGCTGCACGCCTCCCGTTTTGCCAGGATAATCAGGGCCTTACTTCGAGGCTAGTGCTCACATTGACTTTCACGTTTGGTATAGAGCAGAGCAGGGTGAGCTTCCAACTAGGAACTGGAAGCACAAGGTTTCTTTCGAGAAAACTCATTTTCTTCTATGAGCCATGCCGGCTGTAAGTAAAAGCACGGTAACAACAGTGCTTTTCAGGTAGCTTCGGGGCCGCATCAACGGAGCTTTCATAATGGGAAAACTAGCCTTGTGCCATCAGTCTCTAATTTCTAGGTTGACACGCAGCATACACGCAGGAGCAGAGCTTCCTGGTTCTACGCAGTCTTCTGGTACTGAAACGGGTGCTGAAGCAAGGCCCCTAGGAGTGTTGAAAAGCTTACTACCTTGACACTAAAGCAGAACCACGATGAAGGCCTCATGGAGCCGCTGCACGCCTCTCGTTTTGCAAGGATAATCAGGGCCTTACTTCGAAGCTTGGGCTCACGTTGACTTTCACTTTAGGTATAGAGCAGAGCAGGGTGAGCTTCCAACAAGGAACTGGAAACCCAAGGTTTCTTAGGAGAAAACTCATTTTCTTCTCAGAACCATGCCGGCAGTGAGGAAAACCCCGGCAACAACAATGCTTTTCAGGTAGCTTCGAGCCCGCATGAACGGAGCTTTCATAATGGGAATAGAAGCTTTATGTCATCAGTCTCCAATTTCTAGGTTGACACGCAGCATACACGCAGGACCAGAGCTTACTGTCTCTACGCAGTGTTCTGGTACCGAAACGGTTGCTTAAGCAAAGTCCCTAGGAGTCTTGGAAAGCTTACTACCGTGAAACTAAAGCAGAACAGCGATGAAGGCCTCATGGAGTTGCTGCACGCCTCCCGTTTTGCCAGGATAATCAGGGCCTTACTTCGAGGCTAGTGCTCACATTGACTTTCAAGTTTGGTATAGAGCAGAGCAGGGTGAGCTTCCAACTAGGAACTGGAAGCACAAGGTTTCTTTCGAGAAAACTCATTTTCTTCTATGTGCCATGCCGGCTGTAAGTAAAAGCACGGTAACAACAGTGCTTTTCAGGTAGCTTCGAGGCCGCATGAATGGAGCTTTCAAAACGGGAAAACAAGCGTTGTGCCATCAGTCTCTAATTTCTAGGTTGACACGCAGCATACACGCAGGAGCAGAGCTTCCTGGTTCTACGCAGTGTTCTGGTACTGAAACGGGTGCTGAAGCAAGGCCCCTAGGAGTGTTGAAAAGCTTACTACCTTGAAACTAAAGCAGAACAACGATGAAGGCCTCAGGGAGCTGCTGCACGCCTCTCGTTTTACAAGGGTAATCAGGGCCTACTTCGAAGCTTGGGCTCACGTTGACTTTCACTTTAGGTATAGCGCAGAGCAGGGTGAGCTTCCAACAAGGAACTGGAAACCCAAGGTTTCTTAGGAGAAAACTCATTGTCTTCTCAGAACCATGCCGGCAGTGAAGAAAACCCCGGCAACAACAATGCTTTTCAGGTAGCTTCGAGGCCGCATGAACGGAGCTTTCATAATGGGAAAAGAAGCCTTATGCCATCAGTCTCCAATTTCTAGGTTGACACGCAGCATACACGCAGGACCAGAGCTTACTGTCTCTACGCAGTGTTCTGGTACCGAAACGGTTGCTTAAGCAAAGTCCCTAGGAGTTTTGGAAAGCTTACTACCGTGAAACTAAAGCAGAACAGCGATGAAGGCCTCATGGAGCTGCTGCACGCCTCCCGTTTTGCCAGGATAACCAGGTTCTTACTTCGAGGCTAGTGCTCACATTGACTTTCACGTTTGGTATAGAGTAGAGAAGGGTGAGCTTCCAACTAGGAACTGGAAGCACAAGGTTTCTTTCGAGAAAAGTCATTTTCTTCTATGTGCCATGCCGGCTGTAAGTAAAAGCACGGTAACAACAGTGCTTTTCAGGTAGCTTCGAGGCCGCATGAATGGAGCTTTCAAAACGGGAAAACAAGCGTTGTGCCATCAGTCTCTAATTTCTAGGTTGACACGCAGCATACACGCAGGAGCAGAGCTTCCTGGTTCTACGCAGTGTTCTGGTACTGAAACGGGTGCTGAAGCAAGGCCCCTAGGAGTGTTGAAAAGCTTACTACCTTGAAACTAAAGCAGAACAACGATGAAGGCCTCAGGGAGCTGCTGCACGCCTCTCGTTTTACAAGGGTAATCAGGGCCTACTTCGAAGCTTGGGCTCACGTTGACTTTCACTTTAGGTATAGCGCAGAGCAGGGTGAGCTTCCAACAAGGAACTGGAAACCCAAGGTTTCTTAGGAGAAAACTCATTTTCTTCTCAGAACCATGCCGGCAGTGAAGAAAACCCCGGCAACAACAATGCTTTTCAGGTAGCTTCGAGGCCGCATGAACGGAGCTTTCATAATGGGAAAAGAAGCCTTATGCCATCAGTCTCCAATTTCTAGGTTGACACGCAGCATACACGCAGGACCAGAGCTTACTGTCTCTACGCAGTGTTCTGGTACCGAAACGGTTGCTTAAGCAAAGTCCCTAGGAGTCTTGGAAAGCTTACTACCGTGAAACTAAAGCAGAACAGCGATGAAGGCCTCATGGAGCTGCTGCACGCCTCCCGTTTTGCCAGCATAATCAGGGCCTTACTTCGAGGCTAGTGCTCACATTGACTTTCACGTTTGGTATAGAGCAGAGCAGGGTGAGCTTCCAACTAGGAACTGGAAGCACAAGGTTTCTTTCGAGAAAACTCATTTTCTTCTATGAGCCATGCCGGCTGTAAGTAAAAGCACGGTAACAACAGTGCTTTTCAGGTAGCTTCGGGGCCGCATCAACGGAGCTTTCATAATGGGAAAACTAGCCTTGTGCCATCAGTCTCTAATTTCTAGGTTGACACGCAGCATACACGCAGGAGCAGAGCTTCCTGGTTCTACGCAGTGTTCTGGTACTGAAACGAGTGCTGAAGCAAGGCCCCTAGGAGTGTTGAAAAGCTCACTACCTTGAACTAAAGAAGAACAACGATGAAGGCCTCATGGAGCTGCTGCACGCCTCTCGTTTTGCAAGGATAATCAGGGCCTTACTTCGAAGCTTGGGCTCACGTTGACTTTCACTTTAGGTATGGAGCAGAGCAGGGTAAGCTTCCAACAAGGAACTGGAAACCCAAGATTTCTTAGGAGAAAACTCATTTTCTTCTCAGAACCATGCCGGCAGTGAGGAAAACCCCGGCAACAACAATGCTTTTCAGGTAGCTTCGAGGCCGCATGAACGGAGCTTTCATAATGGGAAAAGAAGCCTTATGCCATCAGTCTCCAATTTCTAGGTTGACACGCAGCATACACGCAGGACCAGAGCTTACTGTCTCTACGCAGTGTTCTGGTACCGAAACGGTTGCTTAAGCAAAGTCCCTAGGAGTCTTGGAAAGCTTACTACCGTGAAACTAAAGCAGAACAGCAATGAAGGCCTCATGGAGCTGCTGCACGCCTCCCGTTTTGCCAGGATAACCAGGGCCTTACTTCGAGGCTAGTGCTCACATTGACTTTCACGTTTGGTATAGAGTAGAGAAGGTTGAGCTTCCAACTAGGAACTGGAAGCACAAGGTTTCTTTCGAGAAAAGTCATTTTCTTCTATGTGCCATGCCGGCTGTAAGTAAAAGCACGGTAACAACAGTGCTTTTCAGGTAGCTTCGGGGCCGCATCAACAGAGCTTTCATAATGGGAAAACTAGCCTTGTGCCATCAGTCTGTAATTTCTAGGTTGACACGCAGCATACACGCAGGAGCAGAGCTTCCTGGTTCTACGCAGTGTTCTGGTACTGAAACGGGTGCTGAAGCAAGGCCCCTAGGAGTGTTGAAAAGCTTACTATCTTGAAACTAAAGCAGAACAGCGATGAAGGCCTCATGGAGCTGCTGCACGCCTCTCGTTTTACAAGGGTAATCAGGGCCTACTTCGAAGCTTGGGCTCACGTTGACTTTCACTTTAGGTATAGCGCAGAGCAGGGTGAGCTTCCAACAAAGAACTGGAAACCCAAGGTTTCTTAGGAGAAAACTCATTGTCTTCTCAGAACCATGCCGGCAGTGAAGAAAACCCCGGCAACAACAATGCTTTTCAGGTAGCTTCGAGGCCGCATGAACGGAGCTTTCATAATGGGAAAAGAAGCCTTATGCCATCAGTCTCCAATTTCTAGGTTGACACGCAGCATACACGCAGGACCAGAGCTTACTGTCTCTACGCAGTGTTCTGGTACCGAAACGGTTGCTTAAGCAAAGTCCCTAGGAGTCTTGGAAAGCTTACTACCGTGAAACTAAAGCAGAACAGCGATGAAGGCCTCATGGAGCTGCTGCACGCCTCCCGTTTTGCCAGCATAATCAGGGCCTTACTTCGAGGCTAGTGCTCACATTGACTTTCACGTTTGGTATAGAGTAGAGCAGGGTGAGCTTCCAACTAGGAACTGGAAGCACAAGGTTTCTTTCGAGAAAACTCATTTTCTTCTATGTGCCATGCCGGCTGTAAGTAAAAGCACGGTAACAACAGTGCTTTTCAGGTAGCTTCGAGGCCGCATGAATGGAGCTTTCAAAACGGGAAAACAAGCGTTGTGCCATCAGTCTCTAATTTCTAGGTTGACACGCAGCATACACGCAGGAGCAGAGCTTCCTGGTTCTACGCAGTGTTCTGGTACTGAAACGGGTGCTGAAGCAAGGCCCCTAGGAGTGTTGAAAAGCTTACTACCTTGAAACTAAAGCAGAATAACGTTGAAGGCCTCATGGAGCTGCTGCACGCCTCTCGTTTTACAAGGGTAATCAGGGCCTACTTCGAAGCTTGGGCTCACGTTGACTTTCACTTTAGGTATAGCGCAGAGCAGGGTGAGCTTCCAACAAGGAACTGGAAACCCAAGGTTTCTTAGGAGAAAACTCATTTTCTTCTCAGAACCATGCCGGCAGTGAAGAAAACCCCGGCAACAACAATGCTTTTCAGGTAGCTTCGCGGCCGCATGAACGGAGCTTTCATAATGGGAAAAGAAGCCTTATGCCATCAGTCTCCAATTTCTAGGTTGACACGCAGCATACACGCAGGACCAGAGCTTACTGTCTCTACGCAGTGTTCTGGTACCGAAACGGTTGCTTAAGCAAAGTCCCTAGGAGTCTTGGAAAGCTTACTACCGTGAAACTAAAGCAGAACAGCAATGAAGGCCTCATGGAGCTGCTGCACGCCTCCCGTTTTGCCAGCATAACCAGGGCCTTAGTTCGAGGCTAGTGCTCACATTGACTTTCACGTTTGGTATAGAGTAGAGAAGGTTGAGCTTCCAACTAGGAACTGGAAGCACAAGGTTTCTTTCGAGAAAAGTCATTTTCTTCTATGTGCCATGCCGGCTGTAAGTAAAAGCACGGTAACAACAGTGCTTTTCAGGTAGCTTCGGGGCCGCATCAACAGAGCTTTCATAATGGGAAAACTAGCCTTGTGCCATCAGTCTGTAATTTCTAGGTTGACACGCAGCATACACGCAGGAGCAGAGCTTCCTGGTTCTACGCAGTGTTCTGGTACTGAAACGGGTGCTGAAGCAAGGCCCCTAGGAGTGTTGAAAAGCTTACTATCTTGAAACTAAAGCAGAACAGCGATGAAGGCCTCATGGAGCTGCTGCACGCCTCTCGTTTTACAAGGGTAATCAGGGCCTACTTCGAAGCTTGGGCTCACGTTGACTTTCACTTTAGGTATAGCGCAGAGCAGGGTGAGCTTCCAACAAAGAACTGGAAACCCAAGGTTTCTTAGGAGAAAACTCATTGTCTTCTCAGAACCATGCCGGCAGTGAAGAAAACCCCGGCAACAACAATGCTTTTCAGGTAGCTTCGAGGCCGCATGAACGGAGCTTTCATAATGGGAAAAGAAGCCTTATGCCATCAGTCTCCAATTTCTAGGTTGACACGCAGCATACACGCAGGACCAGAGCTTACTGTCTCTACGCAGTGTTCTGGTACCGAAACGGTTGCTTAAGCAAAGTCCCTAGGAGTCTTGGAAAGCTTACTACCGTGAAACTAAAGCAGAACAGCGATGAAGGCCTCATGGAGCTGCTGCACGCCTCCCGTTTTGCCAGCATAATCAGGGCCTTACTTCGAGGCTAGTGCTCACATTGACTTTCACGTTTGGTATAGAGTAGAGCAGGGTGAGCTTCCAACTAGGAACTGGAAGCACAAGGTTTCTTTCGAGAAAACTCATTTTCTTCTATGTGCCATGCCGGCTGTAAGTAAAAGCACGGTAACAACAGTGCTTTTCAGGTAGCTTCGAGGCCGCATGAATGGAGCTTTCAAAACGGGAAAACAAGCGTTGTGCCATCAGTCTCTAATTTCTAGGTTGACACGCAGCATACACGCAGGAGCAGAGCTTCCTGGTTCTACGCAGTGTTCTGGTACTGAAACGGGTGCTGAAGCAAGGCCCCTAGGAGTGTTGAAAAGCTTACTACCTTGAAACTAAAGCAGAATAACGTTGAAGGCCTCATGGAGCTGCTGCACGCCTCTCGTTTTACAAGGGTAATCAGGGCCTACTTCGAAGCTTGGGCTCACGTTGACTTTCACTTTAGGTATAGCGCAGAGCAGGGTGAGCTTCCAACAAGGAACTGGAAACCCAAGGTTTCTTAGGAGAAAACTCATTTTCTTCTCAGAACCATGCCGGCAGTGAAGAAAACCCCGGCAACAACAATGCTTTTCAGGTAGCTTCGCGGCCGCATGAACGGAGCTTTCATAATGGGAAAAGAAGCCTTATGCCATCAGTCTCCAATTTCTAGGTTGACACGCAGCATACACGCAGGACCAGAGCTTACTGTCTCTACGCAGTGTTCTGGTACCGAAACGGTTGCTTAAGCAAAGTCCCTAGGAGTCTTGGAAAGCTTACTACCGTGAAACTAAAGCAGAACAGCGATGAAGGCCTCATGGAGCTGCTGCACGCCTCCCGTTTTGCCAGCATAATCAGGGCCTTACTTCGAGGCTAGTGCTCACATTGACTTTCACGTTTGGTATAGAGCAGAGCACGGTGAGCTTCCAACTAGGAACTGGAAGCACAAGGTTTCTTTCGAGAAAACTCATTTTCTTCTATGTGCCATGCCGGCTGTAAGTAAAAGCACGGTAACAACAGTGCTTTTCAGGTAGCTTCGAGGCCGCATGAATGGAGCTTTCAAAACGGGAAAACAAGCGTTGTGCCATCAGTCTCTAATTTCTAGGTTGACACGCAGCATACACGCAGGAGCAGAGCTTCCTGGTTCTACGCAGTGTTCTGGTACTGAAACGGGTGCTGAAGCAAGGCCCCTAGGAGTGTTGAAAAGCTTACTACCTTGAAACTAAAGCAGAACAACGATGAAGGCCTCATGGAGCTGCTGCACGCCTCTCGTTTTGCAAGGATAATCAGGGCCTTACTTCGAAGCTTGGGCTCACGTTGACTTTCACTTTAGGTATAGCGCAGAGCAGGGTGAGCTTCCAACAAGGAACTGGAAACCCAAGGTTTCTTAGGAGAAAATATCATTTTCTTCTCAGAACCATGCCGGCAGTGAGGAAAACCCCGGCAACAACAATGCTTTTCAGGTAGCTTCGAGCCCGCATGAACGGAGCTTTCATAATGGGAATAGAAGCTTTATGCCATCAGTCTCCAATTTCTAGGTTGACACGCAGCATACACGCAGGACCAGAGCTTACTGTCTCTACGCAGTGTTCTGGTACCGAAACGGTTGCTTAAGCAAAGTCCCTAGGAGTCTTGGAAAGCTTACTACCGTGAAACTAAAGCAGAACAGCGATGAAGGCCTCATGGAGTTGCTGCACGCCTCCCGTTTTGCCAGGATAATCAGGGCCTTACTTCGAGGCTAGTGCTCACATTGACTTTCAAGTTTGGTATAGAGCAGAGCAGGGTGAGCTTCCAACTAGGAACTGGAAGCACAAGGTTTCTTTCGAGAAAACTCATTTTCTTCTATGTGCCATGCCGGCTGTAAGTAAAAGCACGGTAACAACAGTGCTTTTCAGGTAGCTTCGAGGCCGCATGAATGGAGCTTTCAAAACGGGAAAACAAGCGTTGTGCCATCAGTCTCTAATTTCTAGGTTGACACGCAGCATACACGCAGGAGCAGAGCTTCCTGGTTCTACGCAGTGTTCTGGTACTGAAACGGGTGCTGAAGCAAGGCCCCTAGGAGTGTTGAAAAGCTTACTACCTTGAAACTAAAGCAGAACAACGATGAAGGCCTCAGGGAGCTGCTGCACGCCTCTCGTTTTACAAGGGTAATCAGGGCCTACTTCGAAGCTTGGGCTCACGTTGACTTTCACTTTAGGTATAGCGCAGAGCAGGGTGAGCTTCCAACAAGGAACTGGAAACCCAAGGTTTCTTAGGAGAAAACTCATTGTCTTCTCAGAACCATGCCGGCAGTGAAGAAAACCCCGGCAACAACAATGCTTTTCAGGTAGCTTCGAGGCCGCATGAACGGAGCTTTCATAATGGGAAAAGAAGCCTTATGCCATCAGTCTCCAATTTCTAGGTTGACACGCAGCATACACGCAGGACCAGAGCTTACTGTCTCTACGCAGTGTTCTGGTACCGAAACGGTTGCTTAAGCAAAGTCCCTAGGAGTTTTGGAAAGCTTACTACCGTGAAACTAAAGCAGAACAGCGATGAAGGCCTCATGGAGCTGCTGCACGCCTCCCGTTTTGCCAGGATAACCAGGTTCTTACTTCGAGGCTAGTGCTCACATTGACTTTCACGTTTGGTATAGAGTAGAGAAGGGTGAGCTTCCAACTAGGAACTGGAAGCACAAGGTTTCTTTCGAGAAAAGTCATTTTCTTCTATGTGCCATGCCGGCTGTAAGTAAAAGCACGGTAACAACAGTGCTTTTCAGGTAGCTTCGAGGCCGCATGAATGGAGCTTTCAAAACGGGAAAACAAGCGTTGTGCCATCAGTCTCTAATTTCTAGGTTGACACGCAGCATACACGCAGGAGCAGAGCTTCCTGGTTCTACGCAGTGTTCTGGTACTGAAACGGGTGCTGAAGCAAGGCCCCTAGGAGTGTTGAAAAGCTTACTACCTTGAAACTAAAGCAGAACAACGATGAAGGCCTCAGGGAGCTGCTGCACGCCTCTCGTTTTACAAGGGTAATCAGGGCCTACTTCGAAGCTTGGGCTCACGTTGACTTTCACTTTAGGTATAGCGCAGAGCAGGGTGAGCTTCCAACAAGGAACTGGAAACCCAAGGTTTCTTAGGAGAAAACTCATTTTCTTCTCAGAACCATGCCGGCAGTGAAGAAAACCCCGGCAACAACAATGCTTTTCAGGTAGCTTCGAGGCCGCATGAACGGAGCTTTCATAATGGGAAAAGAAGCCTTATGCCATCAGTCTCCAATTTCTAGGTTGACACGCAGCATACACGCAGGACCAGAGCTTACTGTCTCTACGCAGTGTTCTGGTACCGAAACGGTTGCTTAAGCAAAGTCCCTAGGAGTCTTGGAAAGCTTACTACCGTGAAACTAAAGCAGAACAGCGATGAAGGCCTCATGGAGCTGCTGCACGCCTCCCGTTTTGCCAGCATAATCAGGGCCTTACTTCGAGGCTAGTGCTCACATTGACTTTCACGTTTGGTATAGAGCAGAGCAGGGTGAGCTTCCAACTAGGAACTGGAAGCACAAGGTTTCTTTCGAGAAAACTCATTTTCTTCTATGAGCCATGCCGGCTGTAAGTAAAAGCACGGTAACAACAGTGCTTTTCAGGTAGCTTCGGGGCCGCATCAACGGAGCTTTCATAATGGGAAAACTAGCCTTGTGCCATCAGTCTCTAATTTCTAGGTTGACACGCAGCATACACGCAGGAGCAGAGCTTCCTGGTTCTACGCAGTGTTCTGGTACTGAAACGAGTGCTGAAGCAAGGCCCCTAGGAGTGTTGAAAAGCTCACTACCTTGAACTAAAGAAGAACAACGATGAAGGCCTCATGGAGCTGCTGCACGCCTCTCGTTTTGCAAGGATAATCAGGGCCTTACTTCGAAGCTTGGGCTCACGTTGACTTTCACTTTAGGTATGGAGCAGAGCAGGGTAAGCTTCCAACAAGGAACTGGAAACCCAAGGTTTCTTAGGAGAAAACTCATTTTCTTCTCAGAACCATGCCGGCAGTGAAGAAAACCCCGGCAACAACAATGCTTTTCAGGTAGCTTCGCGGCCGCATGAACGGAGCTTTCATAATGGGAAAAGAAGCCTTATGCCATCAGTCTCCAATTTCTAGGTTGACACGCAGCATACACGCAGGACCAGAGCTTACTGTCTCTACGCAGTGTTCTGGTACCGAAACGGTTGCTTAAGCAAAGTCCCTAGGAGTCTTGGAAAGCTTACTACCGTGAAACTAAAGCAGAACAGCAATGAAGGCCTCATGGAGCTGCTGCACGCCTCCCGTTTTGCCAGCATAACCAGGGCCTTACTTCGAGGCTAGTGCTCACATTGACTTTCACGTTTGGTATAGAGTAGAGAAGGTTGAGCTTCCAACTAGGAACTGGAAGCACAAGGTTTCTTTCGAGAAAAGTCATTTTCTTCTATGTGCCATGCCGGCTGTAAGTAAAAGCACGGTAACAACAGTGCTTTTCAGGTAGCTTCGAGGCCGCATGAATGGAGCTTTCAAAACGGGAAAACAAGCGTTGTGCCATCAGTCTCTAATTTCTAGGTTGACACGCAGCATACACGCAGGAGCAGAGCTTCCTGGTTCTACGCAGTGTTCTGGTACTGAAACGGGTGCTGAAGCAAGGCCCCTAGGAGTGTTGAAAAGCTTACTACCTTGAAACTAAAGCAGAACAACGATGAAGGCCTCAGGGAGCTGCTGCACGCCTCTCGTTTTACAAGGGTAATCAGGGCCTACTTCGAAGCTTGGGCTCACGTTGACTTTCACTTTAGGTATAGCGCAGAGCAGGGTGAGCTTCCAACAAGGAACTGGAAACCCAAGGTTTCTTAGGAGAAAACTCATTTTCTTCTCAGAACCATGCCGGCAGTGAAGAAAACCCCGGCAACAACAATGCTTTTCAGGTAGCTTCGAGGCCGCATGAACGGAGCTTTCATAACGGGAAAAGAAGCCTTATGCCATCAGTCTCCAATTTCTAGGTTGACACGCAGCATACACGCAGGACCAGAGCTTACTGTCTCTACGCAGTGTTCTGGTACCGAAACGGTTGCTTAAGCAAAGTCCCTAGGAGTCTTGGAAAGCTTACTACCGTGAAACTAAAGCAGAACAGCGATGAAGGCCTCATGGAGCTGCTGCACGCCTCCCGTTTTGCCAGCATAATCAGGGCCTTACTTCGAGGCTAGTGCTCACATTGACTTTCACGTTTGGTATAGAGCAGAGCAGGGTGAGCTTCCAACTAGGAACTGGAAGCACAAGGTTTCTTTCGAGAAAACTCATTTTCTTCTATGAGCCATGCCGGCTGTAAGTAAAAGCACGGTAACAACAGTGCTTTTCAGGTAGCTTCGGGGCCGCATCAACGGAGCTTTCATAATGGGAAAACTAGCCTTGTGCCATCAGTCTCTAATTTCTAGGTTGACACGCAGCATACACGCAGGAGCAGAGCTTCCTGGTTCTACGCAGTGTTCTGGTACTGAAACGAGTGCTGAAGCAAGGCCCCTAGGAGTGTTGAAAAGCTCACTACCTTGAACTAAAGAAGAACAACGATGAAGGCCTCATGGAGCTGCTGCACGCCTCTCGTTTTGCAAGGATAATCAGGGCCTTACTTCGAAGCTTGGGCTCACGTTGACTTTCACTTTAGGTATGGAGCAGAGCAGGGTAAGCTTCCAACAAGGAACTGGAAACCCAAGGTTTCTTAGGAGAAAACTCATTTTCTTCTCAGAACCATGCCGGCAGTGAAGAAAACCCCGGCAACAACAATGCTTTTCAGGTAGCTTCGCGGCCGCATGAACGGAGCTTTCATAATGGGAAAAGAAGCCTTATGCCATCAGTCTCCAATTTCTAGGTTGACACGCAGCATACACGCAGGACCAGAGCTTACTGTCTCTACGCAGTGTTCTGGTACCGAAACGGTTGCTTAAGCAAAGTCCCTAGGAGTCTTGGAAAGCTTACTACCGTGAAACTAAAGCAGAACAGCAATGAAGGCCTCATGGAGCTGCTGCACGCCTCCCGTTTTGCCAGCATAACCAGGGCCTTACTTCGAGGCTAGTGCTCACATTGACTTTCACGTTTGGTATAGAGTAGAGAAGGTTGAGCTTCCAACTAGGAACTGGAAGCACAAGGTTTCTTTCGAGAAAAGTCATTTTCTTCTATGTGCCATGCCGGCTGTAAGTAAAAGCACGGTAACAACAGTGCTTTTCAGGTAGCTTCGGGGCCGCATCAACAGAGCTTTCATAATGGGAAAACTAGCCTTGTGCCATCAGTCTGTAATTTCTAGGTTGACACGCAGCATACACGCAGGAGCAGAGCTTCCTGGTTCTACGCAGTGTTCTGGTACTGAAACGGGTGCTGAAGCAAGGCCCCTAGGAGTGTTGAAAAGCTTACTATCTTGAAACTAAAGCAGAACAGCGATGAAGGCCTCATGGAGCTGCTGCACGCCTCTCGTTTTACAAGGGTAATCAGGGCCTACTTCGAAGCTTGGGCTCACGTTGTCTTTCACTTTAGGTATAGCGCAGAGCAGGGTGAGCTTCCAACAAAGAACTGGAAACCCAAGGTTTCTTAGGAGAAAACTCATTGTCTTCTCAGAACCATGCCGGCAGTGAAGAAAACCCCGGCAACAACAATGCTTTTCAGGTAGCTTCGAGGCCGCATGAACGGAGCTTTCATAATGGGAAAAGAAGCCTTATGCCATCAGTCTCCAATTTCTAGGTTGACACGCAGCATACACGCAGGACCAGAGCTTACTGTCTCTACGCAGTGTTCTGGTACCGAAACGGTTGCTTAAGCAAAGTCCCTAGGAGTCTTGGAAAGCTTACTACCGTGAAACTAAAGCAGAACAGCGATGAAGGCCTCATGGAGCTGCTGCACGCCTCCCGTTTTGCCAGCATAATCAGGGCCTTACTTCGAGGCTAGTGCTCACATTGACTTTCACGTTTGGTATAGAGTAGAGCAGGGTGAGTTTCCAACTAGGAACTGGAAGCACAAGGTTTCTTTCGAGAAAACTCATTTTCTTCTATGTGCCATGCCGGCTGTAAGTAAAAGCACGGTAACAACAGTGCTTTTCAGGTAGCTTCGAGGCCGCATGAATGGAGCTTTCAAAACGGGAAAACAAGCGTTGTGCCATCAGTCTCTAATTTCTAGGTTGACACGCAGCATACACGCAGGAGCAGAGCTTCCTGGTTCTACGCAGTGTTCTGGTACTGAAACGGGTGCTGAAGCAAGGCCCCTAGGAGGGTTGAAAAGCTTACTACCTTGAAACTAAAGCAGAACAACGATGAAGGTCTCAGGGAGCTGCTGCACGCCTCTCGTTTTACAAGGGTAATCAGGGCCTACTTCGAAGCTTGGGCTCACGTTGACTTTCACTTTAGGTATAGCGCAGAGCAGGGTGAGCTTCCAACAAGGAACTGGAAACCCAAGGTTTCTTAGGAGAAAACTCATTTTCTTCTCAGAACCATGCCGGCAGTGAAGAAAACCCCGGCAACAACAATGCTTTTCAGGTAGCTTCGAGGCCGCATGAACGGAGCTTTCATAATGGGAAAAGAAGCCTTATGCCATCAGTCTCCAATTTCTAGGTTGACACGCAGCATACACGCAGGACCAGAGCTTACTGTCTCTACGCAGTGTTCTGGTACTGAAACGGTTGCTTAAGCAAAGTCCCTAGGAGTCTTGGAAAGCTTACTACCGTGAAACTAAAGCAGAACAGCGATGAAGGCCTCATGGAGCTGCTGCACGCCTCCCGTTTTGCCAGGATAACCAGGTTCTTACTTCGAGGCTAGTGCTCACATTGACTTTCACGTTTGGTATAGAGTAGAGAAGGGTGAGCTTCCAACTAGGAACTGGAAGCACAAGGTTTCTTTCGAGAAAAGTCATTTTCTTCTATGTGCCATGCCGGCTGTAAGTAAAAGCACGGTAACAACAGTGCTTTTCAGGTAGCTTCGAGGCCGCATGAATGGAGCTTTCAAAACGGGAAAACAAGCGTTGAGCCATCAGTCTCTAATTTCTAGGTTGACACGCAGCACACACGCAGGAGCAGAGCTTCCTGGTTCTACGCAGTGTTCTGGTACTGAAACGGGTGCTGAAGCAAGGCCCCTAGGAGTGTTGAAAAGCTTACTACCTTGAAACTAAAGCAGAACAACGATGAAGGCCTCAGGGAGCTGCTGCACGCCTCTCTTTTTACAAGGGTAATCAGGGCCTACTTCGAAGCTTGGGCTCACGTTGACTTTCACTTTAGGTATAGCGCAGAGCAGGGTGAGCTTCCAACAAGGAACTGGAAACCCAAGGTTTCTTAGGAGAAAACTCATTTTCTTCTCAGAACCATGCCGGCAGTGAGGAAAACCCCGGCAACAACAATGCTTTTCAGGTAGCTTCGAGCCCGCATGAACGGAGCTTTCATAATGGGAATAGAAGCTTTATGCCATCAGTCTCCAATTTCTAGGTTGACACGCAGCATACACGCAGGACCAGAGCTTACTGTCTCTACGCAGTGTTCTGGTACCGAAACGGTTGCTTAAGCAAAGTCCCTAGGAGTCTTGGAAAGCTTACTACCGTGAAACTAAAGCAGAACCGCGATGAAGGCCTCATGGAGTTGCTGCACGCCTCCCGTTTTGCCAGGATAATCAGGGCCTTACTTCGAGGCTAGTGCTCACATTGACTTTCACGTTTGGTATAGAGCAGAGCAGGGTGAGCTTCCAACTAGGAACTGGAAGCACAAGGTTTCTTTCGAGAAAAGTCATTTTCTTCTATGTGCCATGCCGGCTGTAAGTAAAAGCACGGTAACAACAGTGCTTTTCAGGTAGCTTCTAGGCCGCATGAATGGAGCTTTCAAAACGGGAAAACAAGCGTTGTGCCATCAGTCTCTAATTTCTAGGTTGACACGCAGCATACACGCAGGAGCAGAGCTTCCTGGTTCTACGCAGTGTTCTGGTACTGAAACGGGTGCTGAAGCAAGGCCCCTAGGAGTGTTGAAAAGCTTACTACCTTGAAACTAAAGCAGAACAACGATGAACGCCTCAAGAGCTGCTGCACGCCTCTCGTTTGGCAAGGATAATCAGGGCCTTACTTCGAAGCTTGGGCTCACGTTGACTTTCACTTTAGGTATAGCGCAGAGCAGGGTGAGCTTCCAACAAGGAACTGGAAACCCAAGGTTTCTTAGGAGAAAACTCATTTTCTTCTCAGAACCATGCCGGCAGTGAGGAAAACCCCGGCAACAACAATGCTTTTCAGGTAGCTTCGAGGCCGCATGAACGGAGCTTTCATAATGGGAAAAGAAGCTTTATGCCATCAGTCTCCAATTTCTAGGTTGACACGCAGCATACACGCAGGACCAGAGCTTACTGTCTCTACGCAGTGTTCTGGTACCGAAACGGTTGCTTAAGCAAAGTCCCTAGGAGTCTTGGAAAGCTTACTACCGTGAAACTAAAGCAGAACAGCGATGAAGGCCTCATGGAGTTGCTGCACGCCTCCCGTTTTGCCAGGATAACCAGGGCCTTACTTCGAGGCTAGTGCTCACATTGACTTTCATGTTTGGTATAGAGCAGAGCAGGGTGAGCTTCCAACTAGGAACTGGAAGCACAAGGTTTCTTTCGAGAAAACTCATTTTCTTCTATGTGCCATGCCGGCTGTAAGTAAAGCACGGTAACAACCGTGCTTTTCAGGTAGCTTCGAGGCCGCATGAATGGAGCTTTCAAAACGGGAAAACAAGCGTTGTGCCATCAGTCTCTAATTTCTAGGTTGACACGCAGCATACACGCAGGAGCAGAGCTTCCTGGTTCTACGCAGTGTTCTGGTACTGAAACGGGTGCTGAAGCAAGGCCCCTAGGAGGGTTGAAAAGCTTACTACCTTGAAACTAAAGCAGAACAACGATGAAGGTCTCAGGGAGCTGCTGCACGCCTCTCGTTTTACAAGGGTAATCAGGGCCTACTTCGAAGCTTGGGCTCACGTTGACTTTCACTTTAGGTATAGCGCAGAGCAGGGTGAGCTTCCAACAAGGAACTGGAAACCCAAGGTTTCTTAGGAGAAAACTCATTTTCTTCTCAGAACCATGCCGGCAGTGAAGAAAACCCCGGCAACAACAATGCTTTTCAGGTAGCTTCGAGGCCGCATGAACGGAGCTTTCATAATGGGAAAAGAAGCCTTATGCCATCAGTCTCCAATTTCTAGGTTGACACGCAGCATACACGCAGGACCAGAGCTTACTGTCTCTACGCAGTGTTTTGGTACTGAAACGGTTGCTTAAGCAAAGTCCCTAGGAGTCTTGGAAAGCTTACTACCGTGAAACTAAAGCAGAACAGCGATGAAGGCCTCATGGAGCTGCTGCACGCCTCCCGTTTTGCCAGGATAACCAGGTTCTTACTTCGAGGCTAGTGCTCACATTGACTTTCACGTTTGGTATAGAGTAGAGAAGGGTGAGCTTCCAACTAGGAACTGGAAGCACAAGGTTTCTTTCGAGAAAAGTCATTTTCTTCTATGTGCCATGCCGGCTGTAAGTAAAAGCACGGTAACAACAGTGCTTTTCAGGTAGCTTCGAGGCCGCATGAATGGAGCTTTCAAAACGGGAAAACAAGCGTTGAGCCATCAGTCTCTAATTTCTAGGTTGACACGCAGCACACACGCAGGAGCAGAGCTTCCTGGTTCTACGCAGTGTTCTGGTACTGAAACGGGTGCTGAAGCAAGGCCCCTAGGAGTGTTGAAAAGCTTACTACCTTGAAACTAAAGCAGAACAACGATGAAGGCCTCAGGGAGCTGCTGCACGCCTCTCTTTTTACAAGGGTAATCAGGGCCTACTTCGAAGCTTGGGCTCACGTTGACTTTCACTTTAGGTATAGCGCAGAGCAGGGTGAGCTTCCAACAAGGAACTGGAAACCCAAGGTTTCTTAGGAGAAAACTCATTTTCTTCTCAGAACCATGCCGGCAGTGAGGAAAACCCCGGCAACAACAATGCTTTTCAGGTAGCTTCGAGCCCGCATGAACGGAGCTTTCATAATGGGAATAGAAGCTTTATGCCATCAGTCTCCAATTTCTAGGTTGACACGCAGCATACACGCAGGACCAGAGCTTACTGTCTCTACGCAGTGTTCTGGTACCGAAACGGTTGCTTAAGCAAAGTCCCTAGGAGTCTTGGAAAGCTTACTACCGTGAAACTAAAGCAGAACCGCGATGAAGGCCTCATGGAGTTGCTGCACGCCTCCCGTTTTGCCAGGATAATCAGGGCCTTACTTCGAGGCTAGTGCTCACATTGACTTTCACGTTTGGTATAGAGCAGAGCAGGGTGAGCTTCCAACTAGGAACTGGAAGCACAAGGTTTCTTTCGAGAAAAGTCATTTTCTTCTATGTGCCATGCCGGCTGTAAGTAAAAGCACGGTAACAACAGTGCTTTTCAGGTAGCTTCGAGGCCGCATGAATGGAGCTTTCAAAACGGGAAAACAAGCGTTGTGCCATCAGTCTCTAATTTCTAGGTTGACACGCAGCATACACGCAGGAGCAGAGCTTCCTGGTTCTACGCAGTGTTCTGGTACTGAAACGGGTGCTGAAGCAAGGCCCCTAGGAGTGTTGAAAAGCTTACTACCTTGAAACTAAAGCAGAACAACGATGAACGCCTCAAGAGCTGCTGCACGCCTCTCGTTTGGCAAGGATAATCAGGGCCTTACTTCGAAGCTTGGGCTCACGTTGACTTTCACTTTAGGTATAGCGCAGAGCAGGGTGAGCTTCCAACAAGGAACTGGAAACCCAAGGTTTCTTAGGAGAAAACTCATTTTCTTCTCAGAACCATGCCGGCAGTGAGGAAAACCCCGGCAACAACAATGCTTTTCAGGTAGCTTCGAGGCCGCATGAACGGAGCTTTCATAATGGGAAAAGAAGCTTTATGCCATCAGTCTCCAATTTCTAGGTTGACACGCAGCATACACGCAGGACCAGAGCTTACTGTCTCTACGCAGTGTTCTGGTACCGAAACGGTTGCTTAAGCAAAGTCCCTAGGAGTCTTGGAAAGCTTACTACCGTGAAACTAAAGCAGAACAGCGATGAAGGCCTCATGGAGTTGCTGCACGCCTCCCGTTTTGCCAGGATAACCAGGGCCTTACTTCGAGGCTAGTGCTCACATTGACTTTCATGTTTGGTATAGAGCAGAGCAGGGTGAGCTTCCAACTAGGAACTGGAAGCACAAGGTTTCTTTCTAGAAAACTCATTTTCTTCTATGTGCCATGCCGGCTGTAAGTAAAGCACGGTAACAACCGTGCTTTTCAGGTAGCTTCGAGGCCGCATGAATGGAGCTTTCAAAACGGGAAAACAAGCGTTGTGCCATCAGTCTCTAATTTCTAGGTTGACACGCAGCATACACGCAGGAGCAGAGCTTCCTGGTTCTACGCAGTGTTCTGGTACTGAAACGGGTGCTGAAGCAAGGCCCCTAGGAGTGTTGAAAAGCTTACTACCTTGAAACTAAAGCAGAACAACGATGAAGGCCTCAGGGAGCTGCTTCACGCCTCTCGTTTTACAAGGGTAATCAGGGCCTACTTCGAAGCTTGGGCTCACGTTGACTTTCACTTTAGGTATAGCGCAGAGCAGGGTGAGCTTCCAACAAGGAACTGGAAACCCAAGGTTTCTTAGGAGAAAACTCATTTTCTTCTCAGAACCATGCCGGCAGTGAAGAAAACCCCGGCAACAACAATGCTTTTCAGGTAGCTTCGAGGCCGCATGAACGGAGCTTTCATAATGGGAAAAGAAGCCTTATGCCATCAGTCTCCAATTTCTAGGTTGACACGCAGCATACACGCAGGACCAGAGCTTACTGTCTCTACGCAGTGTTCTGGTACCGAAACGGTTGCTTAAGCAAAGTCCCTAGGAGTCTTGGAAAGCTTACTACCGTGAAACTAAAGCAGAACAGCGATGAAGGCCTCATGGAGCTGCTGCACGCCTCCCGTTTTGCCAGGATAACCAGGTTCTTACTTCGAGGCTAGTGCTCACATTGACTTTCACGTTTGGTATAGAGTAGAGAAGGGTGAGCTTCCAACTAGGAACTGGAAGCACAAGGTTTCTTTCGAGAAAAGTCATTTTCTTCTATATGCCATGCCGGCTGTAAGTAAAAGCACGGTAACAACAGTGCTTTTCAGGTAGCTTCGAGGCCGCATGAATGGAGCTTTCAAAACGGGAAAACAAGCGTTGTGCCATCAGTCTCTAATTTCTAGGTTGACACGCAGCACACACGCAGGAGCAGATCTTCCTGGTTCTACGCAGTGTTCTGGTACTGAAACGGGTGCTGAAGCAAGGCCCCTAGGAGTGTTGAAAAGCTTACTACCTTGAAACTAAAGCAGAACAACGATGAAGGCCTCAGGGAGCTGCTGCACGCCTCTCTTTTTACAAGGGTAATCAGGGCCTACTTCGAAGCTTGGGCTCACGTTGACTTTCACTTTAGGTATAGCGCAGAGCAGGGTGAGCTTCCAACAAGGAACTGGAAACCCAAGGTTTCTTAGGAGAAAACTCATTTTCTTCTCAGAACCATGCCGGCAGTGAGGAAAACCCCGGCAACAACAATGCTTTTCAGGTAGCTTCGAGCCCGCATGAACGGAGCTTTCATAATGGGAATAGAAGCTTTATGCCATCAGTCTCCAATTTCTAGGTTGACACGCAGCATACACGCAGGACCAGAGCTTACTGTCTCTACGCAGTGTTCTGGTACCGAAACGGTTGCTTAAGCAAAGTCCCTAGGAGTCTTGGAAAGCTTACTACCGTGAAACTAAAGCAGAACAGCGATGAAGGCCTCATGGAGTTGCTGCACGCCTCCCGTTTTGCCAGGATAATCAGGGCCTTACTTCGAGGCTAGTGCTCACATTGACTTTCAAGTTTGGTATAGAGCAGAGCAGGGTGAGCTTCCAACTAGGAACTGGAAGCACAAGGTTTCTTTCGAGAAAACTCATTTTCTTCTATGAACCATGCCGGCTGTAAGTAAAAGCACGGTAACTACAGTGCTTTTCAGGGAGCTTCGGGGCCGCATCAACGGAGCTTTCATAATGGGAAAACTAGCCTTGTGCCATCAGTCTCTAATTTCTAGGTTGACACGCAGCATACACGCAGGAGCAGAGCTTCCTGGTTCTACGCAGTGTTCTGGTACTGAAACGGGTGCTGAAGCAAGGCCCCTAGGAGTGTTGAAAAGCTTACTACCTTGAAACTAAAGCAGAACAACGATGAAGGCCTCAGGGAGCTGCTGCACGCCTCTCGTTTTACAAGGGTAATCAGGGCCTACTTCGAAGCTTGGGCTCACGTTGACTTTCACTTTAGGTATAGCGCAGAGCAGGGTGAGTTTCCAACAAGGAACTGGAAACCCAAGGTTTCTTAGGAGAAAACTCATTGTCTTCTCAGAACCATGCCGGCAGTGAAGAAAACCACGGCAACAACAATGCTTTTCAGGTAGCTTCGAGGCCGCATGAACGGAGCTTTCATAATGGGAAAAGAAGCCTTATGCCATCAGTCTCCAATTTCTAGGTTGACACGCAGCATACACGCAGGACCAGAGCTTACTGTCTCTACGCAGTGTTCTGGTACCGAAACGGTTGCTTAAGCAAAGTCCCTAGGAGTCTTGGAAAGCTTACTACCGTGAAACTAAAGCAGAACAGCGATGAAGGCCTCATGGAGCTGCTGCACGCCTCCCGTTTTGCCAGCATAATCAGGGCCTTACTTCGAGGCTAGTGCTCACATTGACTTTCACGTTTGGTATAGAGTAGAGCAGGGTGAGCTTCCAACTAGGAACTGGAAGCACAAGGTTTCTTTCGAGAAAACTCATTTTCTTCTATGTGCCATGCCGGCTGTAAGTAAAAACACGGTAACAACAGTGCTTTTCAGGTAGCTTCGAGGCCGCATGAATGGAGCTTTCAAAACGGGAAAACAAGCGTTGTGCCATCAGTCTCTAATTTCTAGGTTGACACGCAGCATACAGGCAGGAGCAGAGCTTCCTGGTTCTACGCAGTCTTCTGGTACTGAAACGGGTGCTGAAGCAAGGCCCCTAGGAGTGTTGAAAAGCTTACTACCTTGAAACTAAAGCAGAACAACGATGAAGGCCTCATGGAGCTGCTGCACGCCTCTCGTTTTACAAGGGTAATCAGGGCCTACTTCGAAGCTTGGGCTCACGTTGACTTTCACTTTAGGTATAGCGCAGAGCAGGGTGAGCTTCCAACAAGGAACTGGAAACCCAAGGTTTCTTAGGAGAAAACTCATTTTCTTCTCAGAACCATGCCGGCAGTGAGGAAAACCCCGGCAACAACAATGCTTTTCAGGTAGCTTCGAGCCCGCATGAACGGAGCTTTCATAATGGGAATAGAAGCTTTATGCCATCAGTCTCCAATTTCTAGGTTGACACGCAGCATACACGCAGGACCAGAGCTTACTGTCTCTACGCAGTGTTCTGGTACCGAAACGGTTGCTTAAGCAAAGTCCCTAGGAGTTTTGGAAAGCTTACTACCGTGAAACTAAAGCAGAACAGCGATGAAGGCCTCATGGAGCTGCTGCACGCCTCCCGTTTGCCAGGATAATCAGGGCCTTATTTCGAGGCTAGTGCTCACATTGAATTTCACGTTTGGTATAGAGCAGAGCAGGGTGAGCTTCCAACTAGGAACTGGAAGCACAAGGTTTCTTTCGAGAAAAGTCATTTTCTTCTATGTGCCATGCCGGCTGTAAGTAAAAGCACGGTAACAACAGTGCTTTTCAGGTAGCTTCGAGGCCGCATGAATGGAGCTTTCAAAACGGGAAAACAAGCGTTGTGCCATCAGTCTCTAATTTCTAGGTTGACACGCAGCATACACGCAGGAGCAGAGCTTCCTGGTTCTACGCAGTGTTCTGGTACTGAAACGGGTGCTGAAGCAAGGCCCCTAGGAGTGTTGAAAAGCTTACTACCTTGAAACTAAAGCAGAACAACGATGAACGCCTCAAGAGCTGCTGCACGCCTCTCGTTTGGCAAGGATAATCAGGGCCTTACTTCGAAGCTTGGGCTCACGTTGACTTTCACTTTAGGTATAGCGCAGAGCAGGGTGAGCTTCCAACAAGGAACTGGAAACCCAAGGTTTCTTAGGAGAAAACTCATTTTCTTCTCAGAACCATGCCGGCAGTGAGGAAAACCCCGGCAACAACAATGCTTTTCAGGTAGCTTCGAGCCCGCATGAACGGAGCTTTCATAATGGGAATAGAAGCTTTATGCCATCAGTCTCCAATTTCTAGGTTGACACGCAGCATACACGCAGGACCAGAGCTTACTGTCTCTACGCAGTGTTCTGGTACCGAAACGGTTGCTTAAGCAAAGTCCCTAGGAGTCTTGGAAAGCTTACTACCGTGAAACTAAAGCAGAACAGCGATGAAGGCCTCATGGAGCTGCTGCACGCCTCCCGTTTTGCCAGCATAATCAGGGCCTTACTTCGAGGCTAGTGCTCACATTGACTTTCACGTTTGGTATAGAGTAGAGCAGGGTGAGCTTCCAACTAGGAACTGGAAGCACAAGGTTTCTTTCGAGAAAACTCATTTTCTTCTATGAGCCATGCCGGCTGTAAGTAAAAGCACGGTAACAACAGTGCTTTTCAGGTAGCTTCGAGGCCGCATGAATGGAGCTTTCAAAACGGGAAAACAAGCGTTGTGCCATCAGTCTCTAATTTCTAGGTTGACACGCAGCATACACGCAGGAGCAGAGCTTCCTGGTTCTACGCAGTGTTCTGGTACTGAAACGGGTGCTGAAGCAAGGCCCCTAGGAGTGTTGAAAAGCTTACTACCTTGAAACTAAAGCAGAACAACGATGAAGGCCTCAGGGAGCTGCTTCACGCCTCTCGTTTTACAAGGGTAATCAGGGCCTACTTCGAAGCTTGGGCTCACGTTGACTTTCACTTTAGGTATAGCGCAGAGCAGGGTGAGCTTCCAACAAGGAACTGGAAACCCAAGGTTTCTTAGGAGAAAACTCATTTTCTTCTCAGAACCATGCCGGCAGTGAAGAAAACCCCGGCAACAACAATGCTTTTCAGGTAGCTTCGAGGCCGCATGAACGGAGCTTTCATAATGGGAAAAGAAGCCTTATGCCATCAGTCTCCAATTTCTAGGTTGACACGCAGCATACACGCAGGACCAGAGCTTACTGTCTCTACGCAGTGTTCTGGTACCGAAACGGTTGCTTAAGCAAAGTCCCTAGGAGTCTTGGAAAGCTTACTACCGTGAAACTAAAGCAGAACAGCGATGAAGGCCTCATGGAGCTGCTGCACGCCTCCCGTTTTGCCAGGATAACCAGGTTCTTACTTCGAGGCTAGTGCTCACATTGACTTTCACGTTTGGTATAGAGTAGAGAAGGGTGAGCTTCCAACTAGGAACTGGAAGCACAAGGTTTCTTTCGAGAAAAGTCATTTTCTTCTATGTGCCATGCCGGCTGTAAGTAAAAGCACGGTAACAACAGTGCTTTTCAGGTAGCTTCGAGGCCGCATGAATGGAGCTTTCAAAACGGGAAAACAAGCGTTGTGCCATCAGTCTCTAATTTCTAGGTTGACACGCAGCACACACGCAGGAGCAGATCTTCCTGGTTCTACGCAGTGTTCTGGTACTGAAACGGGTGCTGAAGCAAGGCCCCTAGGAGTGTTGAAAAGCTTACTACCTTGAAACTAAAGCAGAACAACGATGAAGGCCTCAGGGAGCTGCTGCACGCCTCTCTTTTTACAAGGGTAATCAGGGCCTACTTCGAAGCTTGGGCTCACGTTGACTTTCACTTTAGGTATAGCGCAGAGCAGGGTGAGCTTCCAACAAGGAACTGGAAACCCAAGGTTTCTTAGGAGAAAACTCATTTTCTTCTCAGAACCATGCCGGCAGTGAGGAAAACCCCGGCAACAACAATGCTTTTCAGGTAGCTTCGAGCCCGCATGAACGGAGCTTTCATAATGGGAATAGAAGCTTTATGCCATCAGTCTCCAATTTCTAGGTTGACACGCAGCATACACGCAGGACCAGAGCTTACTGTCTCTACGCAGTGTTCTGGTACCGAAACGGTTGCTTAAGCAAAGTCCCTAGGAGTCTTGGAAAGCTTACTACCGTGAAACTAAAGCAGAACAGCGATGAAGGCCTCATGGAGTTGCTGCACGCCTCCCGTTTTGCCAGGATAATCAGGGCCTTACTTCGAGGCTAGTGCTCACATTGACTTTCAAGTTTGGTATAGAGCAGAGCAGGGTGAGCTTCCAACTAGGAACTGGAAGCACAAGGTTTCTTTCGAGAAAACTCATTTTCTTCTATGAACCATGCCGGCTGTAAGTAAAAGCACGGTAACTACAGTGCTTTTCAGGGAGCTTCGGGGCCGCATCAACGGAGCTTTCATAATGGGAAAACTAGCCTTGTGCCATCAGTCTCTAATTTCTAGGTTGACACGCAGCATACACGCAGGAGCAGAGCTTCCTGGTTCTACGCAGTGTTCTGGTACTGAAACGGGTGCTGAAGCAAGGCCCCTAGGAGTGTTGAAAAGCTTACTACCTTGAAACTAAAGCAGAACAACGATGAAGGCCTCAGGGAGCTGCTGCACGCCTCTCGTTTTACAAGGGTAATCAGGGCCTACTTCGAAGCTTGGGCTCACGTTGACTTTCACTTTAGGTATAGCGCAGAGCAGGGTGAGTTTCCAACAAGGAACTGGAAACCCAAGGTTTCTTAGGAGAAAACTCATTGTCTTCTCAGAACCATGCCGGCAGTGAAGAAAACCACGGCAACAACAATGCTTTTCAGGTAGCTTCGAGGCCGCATGAACGGAGCTTTCATAATGGGAAAAGAAGCCTTATGCCATCAGTCTCCAATTTCTAGGTTGACACGCAGCATACACGCAGGACCAGAGCTTACTGTCTCTACGCAGTGTTCTGGTACCGAAACGGTTGCTTAAGCAAAGTCCCTAGGAGTCTTGGAAAGCTTACTACCGTGAAACTAAAGCAGAACAGCGATGAAGGCCTCATGGAGCTGCTGCACGCCTCCCGTTTTGCCAGCATAATCAGGGCCTTACTTCGAGGCTAGTGCTCACATTGACTTTCACGTTTGGTATAGAGTAGAGCAGGGTGAGCTTCCAACTAGGAACTGGAAGCACAAGGTTTCTTTCGAGAAAACTCATTTTCTTCTATGTGCCATGCCGGCTGTAAGTAAAAACACGGTAACAACAGTGCTTTTCAGGTAGCTTCGAGGCCGCATGAATGGAGCTTTCAAAACGGGAAAACAAGCGTTGTGCCATCAGTCTCTAATTTCTAGGTTGACACGCAGCATACACGCAGGAGCAGAGCTTCCTGGTTCTACGCAGTCTTCTGGTACTGAAACGGGTGCTGAAGCAAGGCCCCTAGGAGTGTTGAAAAGCTTACTACCTTGAAACTAAAGCAGAACAACGATGAAGGCCTCATGGAGCTGCTGCACGCCTCTCGTTTTACAAGGGTAATCAGGGCCTACTTCGAAGCTTGGGCTCACGTTGACTTTCACTTTAGGTATAGCGCAGAGCAGGGTGAGCTTCCAACAAGGAACTGGAAACCCAAGGTTTCTTAGGAGAAAACTCATTTTCTTCTCAGAACCATGCCGGCAGTGAGGAAAACCCCGGCAACAACAATGCTTTTCAGGTAGCTTCGAGCCCGCATGAACGGAGCTTTCATAATGGGAATAGAAGCTTTATGCCATCAGTCTCCAATTTCTAGGTTGACACGCAGCATACACGCAGGACCAGAGCTTACTGTCTCTACGCAGTGTTCTGGTACCGAAACGGTTGCTTAAGCAAAGTCCCTAGGAGTTTTGGAAAGCTTACTACCGTGAAACTAAAGCAGAACAGCGATGAAGGCCTCATGGAGCTGCTGCACGCCTCCCGTTTGCCAGGATAATCAGGGCCTTATTTCGAGGCTAGTGCTCACATTGAATTTCACGTTTGGTATAGAGCAGAGCAGGGTGAGCTTCCAACTAGGAACTGGAAGCACAAGGTTTCTTTCGAGAAAACTCATTTTCTTCTATGAACCATGCCGACTGTAAGTAAAAGCACGGTAACAACAGTGCTTTTCAGGTAGCTTCGGGGCCGGATCAACGGAGCTTTCATAATGGGAAAACTAGCCTTGTGCCATCAGTCTCTAATTTCTAGGTTGACACGCAGCATACACGCAGGAGCAGAGCTTCCTGGTTCTACGCAGTGTTCTGGTACTGAAACGGGTGCTGAAGCAAGGCCCCTAGGAGTGTTGAAAAGCTTACTACCTTGAAACTAAAGCAGAACAACGATGAAGGCCTCATGGAGCTGCTGCACGCCTCTTGTTTTGCAAGGATAATCAGGGCCTTACTTCGAAGCTTGGGCTCACGTTGACTTTCACTTTAGGTATAGAGCAGAGCAGGGTGAGCTTCCAACAAGGAACTGGAAACCCAAGGTTTCTTAGGAGAAAACTCATTTTCTTCCCAGAACCATGCCGGCAGTGAGGAAAACCCCGGCAACAACAATGCTTTTCAGGTAGCTTCGAGCCCGCATGAACGGAGCTTTCATAATGGGAATAGAAGCTTTATGCCATCAGTCTCCAATTTCTAGGTTGACACGCAGCATACATGCAGGACCAGAGCTTACTGTCTCTACGCAGTGTTCTGGTACCGAAACGGTTGCTTAAGCAAAGTCCCTAGGAGTCTTGGAAAGCTTACTACCGTGAAACTAAAGCAGAACAGCGATGAAAGCCTCATGGAGCTGCTGCACGCCTACCGTTTTGCCAGGATAATCAGGGCTTTACTTCGAGGCTAGTGCTCACATTGACTTTCACGTTTGGTATAGAGCAGAGCAGGGTGAGCTTCCAACTAGGAACTGGAAGCACAAGGTTTCTTTCGAGAAAACTCATTTTCTTCTATGAACCATGCCGGCTGTAAGTAAAAGCACGGTAACTACAGTGCTTTTCAGGGAGCTTCGGGGCCGCATCAACGGAGCTTTCATAATGGGAAAACTAGCCTTGTGCCATCAGTCTCTAATTTCTAGGTTGACACGCAGCATACACGCAGGAGCAGAGCTTCCTGGTTCTACGCAGTGTTCTGGTACTGAAACGGGTGCTGAAGCAAGGCCCCTAGGAGTGTTGAAAAGCTTACTACCTTGAAACTAAAGCAGAACAGCGATGAAGGCCTCAGGGAGCTGCTGCACGCCTCTCGTTTTACAAGGGTAATCAGGGCCTACTTCGAAGCTTGGGCTCACGTTGACTTTCACTTTAGGTATAGCGCAGAGCAGGGTGAGCTTCCAACAAGGAACTGGAAACCCAAGGTTTCTTAGGAGAAAACTCATTGTCTTCTCAGAACCATGCCGGCAGTGAAGAAAACCACGGCAACAACAATGCTTTTCAGGTAGCTTCGAGGCCGCATGAACGGAGCTTTCATAATGGGAAAAGAAGCCTTATGCCATCAGTCTCCAATTTCTAGGTTGACACGCAGCATACACGCAGGACCAGAGCTTACTGTCTCTACGCAGTGTTCTGGTACCGAAACGGTTGCTTAAGCAAAGTCCCTAGGAGTCTTGGAAAGCTTACTACCGTGAAACTAAAGCAGAACAGCGATGAAGGCCTCATGGAGCTGCTGCACGCCTCCCGTTTTGCCAGCATAATCAGGGCCTTACTTCGAGGCTAGTGCTCACATTGACTTTCACGTTTGGTATAGAGTAGAGCAGGGTGAGCTTCCAACTAGGAACTGGAAGCACAAGGTTTCTTTCGAGAAAAGTCATTTTCTTCTATGTGCCATGCCGGCTGTAAGTAAAAGCACGGTAACAACAGTGCTTTTCAGGTAGCTTCGAGGCCGCATGAATGGAGCTTTCAAAACGGGAAAACAAGCGTTGTGCCATCAGTCTCTAATTTCTAGGTTGACACGCAGCATACACGCAGGAGCAGAGCTTCCTGGTTCTACGCAGTGTTCTGGTACTGAAACGGGTGCTGAAGCAAGGCCCCTAGGAGTGTTGAAAAGCTTACTACCTTGAAACTAAAGCAGAACAACGATGAACGCCTCAAGAGCTGCTGCACGCCTCTCGTTTGGCAAGGATAATCAGGGCCTTACTTCGAAGCTTGGGCTCACGTTGACTTTCACTTTAGGTATAGCGCAGAGCAGGGTGAGCTTCCAACAAGGAACTGGAAACCCAAGGTTTCTTAGGAGAAAACTCATTTTCTTCTCAGAACCATGCCGGCAGTGAGGAAAACCCCGGCAACAACAATGCTTTTCAGGTAGCTTCGAGGCCGCATGAACGGAGCTTTCATAATGGGAAAAGAAGCTTTATGCCATCAGTCTCCAATTTCTAGGTTGACACGCAGCATACACGCAGGACCAGAGCTTACTGTCTCTACGCAGTGTTCTGGTACCGAAACGGTTGCTTAAGCAAAGTCCCTAGGAGTCTTGGAAAGCTTACTACCGTGAAACTAAAGCAGAACAGCGATGAAGGCCTCATGGAGTTGCTGCACGCCTCCCGTTTTGCCAGGATAACCAGGGCCTTACTTCGAGGCTAGTGCTCACATTGACTTTCATGTTTGGTATAGAGCAGAGCAGGGTGAGCTTCCAACTAGGAACTGGAAGCACAAGGTTTCTTTCTAGAAAACTCATTTTCTTCTATGTGCCATGCCGGCTGTAAGTAAAGCACGGTAACAACCGTGCTTTTCAGGTAGCTTCGAGGCCGCATGAATGGAGCTTTCAAAACGGGAAAACAAGCGTTGTGCCATCAGTCTCTAATTTCTAGGTTGACACGCAGCATACACGCAGGAGCAGAGCTTCCTGGTTCTACGCAGTGTTCTGGTACTGAAACGGGTGCTGAAGCAAGGCCCCTAGGAGTGTTGAAAAGCTTACTACCTTGAAACTAAAGCAGAACAACGATGAAGGCCTCAGGGAGCTGCTTCACGCCTCTCGTTTTACAAGGGTAATCAGGGCCTACTTCGAAGCTTGGGCTCACGTTGACTTTCACTTTAGGTATAGCGCAGAGCAGGGTGAGCTTCCAACAAGGAACTGGAAACCCAAGGTTTCTTAGGAGAAAACTCATTTTCTTCTCAGAACCATGCCGGCAGTGAAGAAAACCCCGGCAACAACAATGCTTTTCAGGTAGCTTCGAGGCCGCATGAACGGAGCTTTCATAATGGGAAAAGAAGCCTTATGCCATCAGTCTCCAATTTCTAGGTTGACACGCAGCATACACGCAGGACCAGAGCTTACTGTCTCTACGCAGTGTTCTGGTACCGAAACGGTTGCTTAAGCAAAGTCCCTAGGAGTCTTGGAAAGCTTACTACCGTGAAACTAAAGCAGAACAGCGATGAAGGCCTCATGGAGCTGCTGCACGCCTCCCGTTTTGCCAGGATAACCAGGGCCTTACTTCGAGGCTAGTGCTCACATTGACTTTCACGTTTGGTATAGAGTAGAGAAGGGTGAGCTTCCAACTAGGAACTGGAAGCACAAGGTTTCTTTCGAGAAAAGTCATTTTCTTCTATATGCCATGCCGGCTGTAAGTAAAAGCACGGTAACAACAGTGCTTTTCAGGTAGCTTCGAGGCCGCATGAATGGAGCTTTCAAAACGGGAAAACAAGCGTTGTGCCATCAGTCTCTAATTTCTAGGTTGACACGCAGCACACACGCAGGAGCAGATCTTCCTGGTTCTACGCAGTGTTCTGGTACTGAAACGGGTGCTGAAGCAAGGCCCCTAGGAGTGTTGAAAAGCTTACTACCTTGAAACTAAAGCAGAACAACGATGAAGGCCTCAGGGAGCTGCTGCACGCCTCTCTTTTTACAAGGGTAATCAGGGCCTACTTCGAAGCTTGGGCTCACGTTGACTTTCACTTTAGGTATAGCGCAGAGCAGGGTGAGCTTCCAACAAGGAACTGGAAACCCAAGGTTTCTTAGGAGAAAACTCATTGTCTTCTCAGAACCATGCCGGCAGTGAGGAAAACCCCGGCAACAACAATGCTTTTCAGGTAGCTTCGAGCCCGCATGAACGGAGCTTTCATAATGGGAATAGAAGCTTTATGCCATCAGTCTCCAATTTCTAGGTTGACACGCAGCATACACGCAGGACCAGAGCTTACTGTCTCTACGCAGTGTTCTGGTACCGAAACGGTTGCTTAAGCAAAGTCCCTAGGAGTCTTGGAAAGCTTACTACCGTGAAACTAAAGCAGAACAGCGATGAAGGCCTCATGGAGTTGCTGCACGCCTCCCGTTTTGCCAGGATAATCAGGGCCTTACTTCGAGGCTAGTGCTCACATTGACTTTCAAGTTTGGTATAGAGCAGAGCAGGGTGAGCTTCCAACTAGGAACTGGAAGCACAAGGTTTCTTTCGAGAAAACTCATTTTCTTCTATGAACCATGCCGGCTGTAAGTAAAAGCACGGTAACTACAGTGCTTTTCAGGGAGCTTCGGGGCCGCATCAACGGAGCTTTCATAATGGGAAAACTAGCCTTGTGCCATCAGTCTCTAATTTCTAGGTTGACACGCAGCATACACGCAGGAGCAGTGCTTCCTGGTTCTACGCAGTGTTCTGGTACTGAAACGGGTGCTGAAGCAAGGCCCCTAGGAGTGTTGAAAAGCTTACTACCTTGAAACTAAAGCAGAACAACGATGAAGGCCTCAGGGAGCTGCTGCACGCCTCTCGTTTTACAAGGGTAATCAGGGCCTACTTCGAAGCTTGGGCTCACGTTGACTTTCACTTTAGGTATAGCGCAGAGCAGGGTGAGTTTCCAACAAGGAACTGGAAACCCAAGGTTTCTTAGGAGAAAACTCATTGTCTTCTCAGAACCATGCCGGCAGTGAAGAAAACCACGGCAACAACAATGCTTTTCAGGTAGCTTCGAGGCCGCATGAACGGAGCTTTCATAATGGGAAAAGAAGCCTTATGCCATCAGTCTCCAATTTCTAGGTTGACACGCAGCATACACGCAGGACCAGAGCTTACTGTCTCTACGCAGTGTTCTGGTACCGAAACGGTTGCTTAAGCAAAGTCCCTAGGAGTCTTGGAAAGCTTACTACCGTGAAACTAAAGCAGAACAGCGATGAAGGCCTCATGGAGCTGCTGCACGCCTCCCGTTTTGCCAGCATAATCAGGGCCTTACTTCGAGGCTAGTGCTCACATTGACTTTCACGTTTGGTATAGAGTAGAGCAGGGTGAGCTTCCAACTAGGAACTGGAAGCACAAGGTTTCTTTCGAGAAAACTCATTTTCTTCTATGTGCCATGCCGGCTGTAAGTAAAAACACGGTAACAACAGTGCTTTTCAGGTAGCTTCGAGGCCGCATGAATGGAGCTTTCAAAACGGGAAAACAAGCGTTGTGCCATCAGTCTCTAATTTCTAGGTTGACACGCAGCATACAGGCAGGAGCAGAGCTTCCTGGTTCTACGCAGTCTTCTGGTACTGAAACGGGTGCTGAAGCAAGGCCCCTAGGAGTGTTGAAAAGCTTACTACCTTGAAACTAAAGCAGAACAACGATGAAGGCCTCATGGAGCTGCTGCACGCCTCTCGTTTTACAAGGGTAATCAGGGCCTACTTCGAAGCTTGGGCTCACGTTGACTTTCACTTTAGGTATAGCGCAGAGCAGGGTGAGCTTCCAACAAGGAACTGGAAACCCAAGGTTTCTTAGGAGAAAACTCATTTTCTTCTCAGAACCATGCCGGCAGTGAGGAAAACCCCGGCAACAACAATGCTTTTCAGGTAGCTTCGAGCCCGCATGAACGGAGCTTTCATAATGGGAATAGAAGCTTTATGCCATCAGTCTCCAATTTCTAGGTTGACACGCAGCATACACGCAGGACCAGAGCTTACTGTCTCTACGCAGTGTTCTGGTACCGAAACGGTTGCTTAAGCAAAGTCCCTAGGAGTTTTGGAAAGCTTACTACCGTGAAACTAAAGCAGAACAGCGATGAAGGCCTCATGGAGCTGCTGCACGCCTCCCGTTTGCCAGGATAATCAGGGCCTTATTTCGAGGCTAGTGCTCACATTGAATTTCACGTTTGGTATAGAGCAGAGCAGGGTGAGCTTCCAACTAGGAACTGGAAGCACAAGGTTTCTTTCGAGAAAAGTCATTTTCTTCTATGTGCCATGCCGGCTGTAAGTAAAAGCACGGTAACAACAGTGCTTTTCAGGTAGCTTCGAGGCCGCATGAATGGAGCTTTCAAAACGGGAAAACAAGCGTTGTGCCATCAGTCTCTAATTTCTAGGTTGACACGCAGCATACACGCAGGAGCAGAGCTTCCTGGTTCTACGCAGTGTTCTGGTACTGAAACGGGTGCTGAAGCAAGGCCCCTAGGAGTGTTGAAAAGCTTACTACCTTGAAACTAAAGCAGAACAACGATGAACGCCTCAAGAGCTGCTGCACGCCTCTCGTTTGGCAAGGATAATCAGGGCCTTACTTCGAAGCTTGGGCTCACGTTGACTTTCACTTTAGGTATAGCGCAGAGCAGGGTGAGCTTCCAACAAGGAACTGGAAACCCAAGGTTTCTTAGGAGAAAACTCATTTTCTTCTCAGAACCATGCCGGCAGTGAGGAAAACCCCGGCAACAACAATGCTTTTCAGGTAGCTTCGAGCCCGCATGAACGGAGCTTTCATAATGGGAATAGAAGCTTTATGCCATCAGTCTCCAATTTCTAGGTTGACACGCAGCATACACGCAGGACCAGAGCTTACTGTCTCTACGCAGTGTTCTGGTACCGAAACGGTTGCTTAAGCAAAGTCCCTAGGAGTCTTGGAAAGCTTACTACCGTGAAACTAAAGCAGAACAGCGATGAAGGCCTCATGGAGCTGCTGCACGCCTCCCGTTTTGCCAGCATAATCAGGGCCTTACTTCGAGGCTAGTGCTCACATTGACTTTCACGTTTGGTATAGAGTAGAGCAGGGTGAGCTTCCAACTAGGAACTGGAAGCACAAGGTTTCTTTCGAGAAAACTCATTTTCTTCTATGAGCCATGCCGGCTGTAAGTAAAAGCACGGTAACAACAGTGCTTTTCAGGTAGCTTCGAGGCCGCATGAATGGAGCTTTCAAAACGGGAAAACAAGCGTTGTGCCATCAGTCTCTAATTTCTAGGTTGACACGCAGCATACACGCAGGAGCAGAGCTTCCTGGTTCTACGCAGTGTTCTGGTACTGAAACGGGTGCTGAAGCAAGGCCCCTAGGAGTGTTGAAAAGCTTACTACCTTGAAACTAAAGCAGAACAACGATGAAGGCCTCAGGGAGCTGCTTCACGCCTCTCGTTTTACAAGGGTAATCAGGGCCTACTTCGAAGCTTGGGCTCACGTTGACTTTCACTTTAGGTATAGCGCAGAGCAGGGTGAGCTTCCAACAAGGAACTGGAAACCCAAGGTTTCTTAGGAGAAAACTCATTTTCTTCTCAGAACCATGCCGGCAGTGAAGAAAACCCCGGCAACAACAATGCTTTTCAGGTAGCTTCGAGGCCGCATGAACGGAGCTTTCATAATGGGAAAAGAAGCCTTATGCCATCAGTCTCCAATTTCTAGGTTGACACGCAGCATACACGCAGGACCAGAGCTTACTGTCTCTACGCAGTGTTCTGGTACCGAAACGGTTGCTTAAGCAAAGTCCCTAGGAGTCTTGGAAAGCTTACTACCGTGAAACTAAAGCAGAACAGCGATGAAGGCCTCATGGAGCTGCTGCACGCCTCCCGTTTTGCCAGGATAACCAGGTTCTTACTTCGAGGCTAGTGCTCACATTGACTTTCACGTTTGGTATAGAGTAGAGAAGGGTGAGCTTCCAACTAGGAACTGGAAGCACAAGGTTTCTTTCGAGAAAAGTCATTTTCTTCTATGTGCCATGCCGGCTGTAAGTAAAAGCACGGTAACAACAGTGCTTTTCAGGTAGCTTCGAGGCCGCATGAATGGAGCTTTCAAAACGGGAAAACAAGCGTTGTGCCATCAGTCTCTAATTTCTAGGTTGACACGCAGCACACACGCAGGAGCAGATCTTCCTGGTTCTACGCAGTGTTCTGGTACTGAAACGGGTGCTGAAGCAAGGCCCCTAGGAGTGTTGAAAAGCTTACTACCTTGAAACTAAAGCAGAACAACGATGAAGGCCTCAGGGAGCTGCTGCACGCCTCTCTTTTTACAAGGGTAATCAGGGCCTACTTCGAAGCTTGGGCTCACGTTGACTTTCACTTTAGGTATAGCGCAGAGCAGGGTGAGCTTCCAACAAGGAACTGGAAACCCAAGGTTTCTTAGGAGAAAACTCATTTTCTTCTCAGAACCATGCCGGCAGTGAGGAAAACCCCGGCAACAACAATGCTTTTCAGGTAGCTTCGAGCCCGCATGAACGGAGCTTTCATAATGGGAATAGAAGCTTTATGCCATCAGTCTCCAATTTCTAGGTTGACACGCAGCATACACGCAGGACCAGAGCTTACTGTCTCTACGCAGTGTTCTGGTACCGAAACGGTTGCTTAAGCAAAGTCCCTAGGAGTCTTGGAAAGCTTACTACCGTGAAACTAAAGCAGAACAGCGATGAAGGCCTCATGGAGTTGCTGCACGCCTCCCGTTTTGCCAGGATAATCAGGGCCTTACTTCGAGGCTAGTGCTCACATTGACTTTCAAGTTTGGTATAGAGCAGAGCAGGGTGAGCTTCCAACTAGGAACTGGAAGCACAAGGTTTCTTTCGAGAAAACTCATTTTCTTCTATGAACCATGCCGGCTGTAAGTAAAAGCACGGTAACTACAGTGCTTTTCAGGGAGCTTCGGGGCCGCATCAACGGAGCTTTCATAATGGGAAAACTAGCCTTGTGCCATCAGTCTCTAATTTCTAGGTTGACACGCAGCATACACGCAGGAGCAGAGCTTCCTGGTTCTACGCAGTGTTCTGGTACTGAAACGGGTGCTGAAGCAAGGCCCCTAGGAGTGTTGAAAAGCTTACTACCTTGAAACTAAAGCAGAACAACGATGAAGGCCTCAGGGAGCTGCTGCACGCCTCTCGTTTTACAAGGGTAATCAGGGCCTACTTCGAAGCTTGGGCTCACGTTGACTTTCACTTTAGGTATAGCGCAGAGCAGGGTGAGTTTCCAACAAGGAACTGGAAACCCAAGGTTTCTTAGGAGAAAACTCATTGTCTTCTCAGAACCATGCCGGCAGTGAAGAAAACCACGGCAACAACAATGCTTTTCAGGTAGCTTCGAGGCCGCATGAACGGAGCTTTCATAATGGGAAAAGAAGCCTTATGCCATCAGTCTCCAATTTCTAGGTTGACACGCAGCATACACGCAGGACCAGAGCTTACTGTCTCTACGCAGTGTTCTGGTACCGAAACGGTTGCTTAAGCAAAGTCCCTAGGAGTCTTGGAAAGCTTACTACCGTGAAACTAAAGCAGAACAGCGATGAAGGCCTCATGGAGCTGCTGCACGCCTCCCGTTTTGCCAGCATAATCAGGGCCTTACTTCGAGGCTAGTGCTCACATTGACTTTCACGTTTGGTATAGAGTAGAGCAGGGTGAGCTTCCAACTAGGAACTGGAAGCACAAGGTTTCTTTCGAGAAAACTCATTTTCTTCTATGTGCCATGCCGGCTGTAAGTAAAAACACGGTAACAACAGTGCTTTTCAGGTAGCTTCGAGGCCGCATGAATGGAGCTTTCAAAACGGGAAAACAAGCGTTGTGCCATCAGTCTCTAATTTCTAGGTTGACACGCAGCATACACGCAGGAGCAGAGCTTCCTGGTTCTACGCAGTCTTCTGGTACTGAAACGGGTGCTGAAGCAAGGCCCCTAGGAGTGTTGAAAAGCTTACTACCTTGAAACTAAAGCAGAACAACGATGAAGGCCTCATGGAGCTGCTGCACGCCTCTCGTTTTACAAGGGTAATCAGGGCCTACTTCGAAGCTTGGGCTCACGTTGACTTTCACTTTAGGTATAGCGCAGAGCAGGGTGAGCTTCCAACAAGGAACTGGAAACCCAAGGTTTCTTAGGAGAAAACTCATTTTCTTCTCAGAACCATGCCGGCAGTGAGGAAAACCCCGGCAACAACAATGCTTTTCAGGTAGCTTCGAGCCCGCATGAACGGAGCTTTCATAATGGGAATAGAAGCTTTATGCCATCAGTCTCCAATTTCTAGGTTGACACGCAGCATACACGCAGGACCAGAGCTTACTGTCTCTACGCAGTGTTCTGGTACCGAAACGGTTGCTTAAGCAAAGTCCCTAGGAGTTTTGGAAAGCTTACTACCGTGAAACTAAAGCAGAACAGCGATGAAGGCCTCATGGAGCTGCTGCACGCCTCCCGTTTGCCAGGATAATCAGGGCCTTATTTCGAGGCTAGTGCTCACATTGAATTTCACGTTTGGTATAGAGCAGAGCAGGGTGAGCTTCCAACTAGGAACTGGAAGCACAAGGTTTCTTTCGAGAAAACTCATTTTCTTCTATGAACCATGCCGACTGTAAGTAAAAGCACGGTAACAACAGTGCTTTTCAGGTAGCTTCGGGGCCGGATCAACGGAGCTTTCATAATGGGAAAACTAGCCTTGTGCCATCAGTCTCTAATTTCTAGGTTGACACGCAGCATACACGCAGGAGCAGAGCTTCCTGGTTCTACGCAGTGTTCTGGTACTGAAACGGGTGCTGAAGCAAGGCCCCTAGGAGTGTTGAAAAGCTTACTACCTTGAAACTAAAGCAGAACAACGATGAAGGCCTCATGGAGCTGCTGCACGCCTCTTGTTTTGCAAGGATAATCAGGGCCTTACTTCGAAGCTTGGGCTCACGTTGACTTTCACTTTAGGTATAGAGCAGAGCAGGGTGAGCTTCCAACAAGGAACTGGAAACCCAAGGTTTCTTAGGAGAAAACTCATTTTCTTCCCAGAACCATGCCGGCAGTGAGGAAAACCCCGGCAACAACAATGCTTTTCAGGTAGCTTCGAGCCCGCATGAACGGAGCTTTCATAATGGGAATAGAAGCTTTATGCCATCAGTCTCCAATTTCTAGGTTGACACGCAGCATACATGCAGGACCAGAGCTTACTGTCTCTACGCAGTGTTCTGGTACCGAAACGGTTGCTTAAGCAAAGTCCCTAGGAGTCTTGGAAAGCTTACTACCGTGAAACTAAAGCAGAACAGCGATGAAAGCCTCATGGAGCTGCTGCACGCCTACCGTTTTGCCAGGATAATCAGGGCTTTACTTCGAGGCTAGTGCTCACATTGACTTTCACGTTTGGTATAGAGCAGAGCAGGGTGAGCTTCCAACTAGGAACTGGAAGCACAAGGTTTCTTTCGAGAAAACTCATTTTCTTCTATGAACCATGCCGGCTGTAAGTAAAAGCACGGTAACTACAGTGCTTTTCAGGGAGCTTCGGGGCCGCATCAACGGAGCTTTCATAATGGGAAAACTAGCCTTGTGCCATCAGTCTCTAATTTCTAGGTTGACACGCAGCATACACGCAGGAGCAGAGCTTCCTGGTTCTACGCAGTGTTCTGGTACTGAAACGGGTGCTGAAGCAAGGCCCCTAGGAGTGTTGAAAAGCTTACTACCTTGAAACTAAAGCAGAACAGCGATGAAGGCCTCAGGGAGCTGCTGCACGCCTCTCGTTTTACAAGGGTAATCAGGGCCTACTTCGAAGCTTGGGCTCACGTTGACTTTCACTTTAGGTATAGCGCAGAGCAGGGTGAGCTTCCAACAAGGAACTGGAAACCCAAGGTTTCTTAGGAGAAAACTCATTGTCTTCTCAGAACCATGCCGGCAGTGAAGAAAACCACGGCAACAACAATGCTTTTCAGGTAGCTTCGAGGCCGCATGAACGGAGCTTTCATAATGGGAAAAGAAGCCTTATGCCATCAGTCTCCAATTTCTAGGTTGACACGCAGCATACACGCAGGACCAGAGCTTACTGTCTCTACGCAGTGTTCTGGTACCGAAACGGTTGCTTAAGCAAAGTCCCTAGGAGTCTTGGAAAGCTTACTACCGTGAAACTAAAGCAGAACAGCGATGAAGGCCTCATGGAGCTGCTGCACGCCTCCCGTTTTGCCAGCATAATCAGGGCCTTACTTCGAGGCTAGTGCTCACATTGACTTTCACGTTTGGTATAGAGTAGAGCAGGGTGAGCTTCCAACTAGGAACTGGAAGCACAAGGTTTCTTTCGAGAAAAGTCATTTTCTTCTATGTGCCATGCCGGCTGTAAGTAAAAGCACGGTAACAACAGTGCTTTTCAGGTAGCTTCGAGGCCGCATGAATGGAGCTTTCAAAACGGGAAAACAAGCGTTGTGCCATCAGTCTCTAATTTCTAGGTTGACACGCAGCATACACGCAGGAGCAGAGCTTCCTGGTTCTACGCAGTGTTCTGGTACTGAAACGGGTGCTGAAGCAAGGCCCCTAGGAGTGTTGAAAAGCTTACTACCTTGAAACTAAAGCAGAACAACGATGAACGCCTCAAGAGCTGCTGCACGCCTCTCGTTTGGCAAGGATAATCAGGGCCTTACTTCGAAGCTTGGGCTCACGTTGACTTTCACTTTAGGTATAGCGCAGAGCAGGGTGAGCTTCCAACAAGGAACTGGAAACCCAAGGTTTCTTAGGAGAAAACTCATTTTCTTCTCAGAACCATGCCGGCAGTGAGGAAAACCCCGGCAACAACAATGCTTTTCAGGTAGCTTCGAGCCCGCATGAACGGAGCTTTCATAATGGGAATAGAAGCTTTATGCCATCAGTCTCCAATTTCTAGGTTGACACGCAGCATACACGCAGGACCAGAGCTTACTGTCTCTACGCAGTGTTCTGGTACCGAAACGGTTGCTTAAGCAAAGTCCCTAGGAGTCTTGGAAAGCTTACTACCGTGAAACTAAAGCAGAACAGCGATGAAGGCCTCATGGAGCTGCTGCACGCCTCCCGTTTTGCCAGCATAATCAGGGCCTTACTTCGAGGCTAGTGCTCACATTGACTTTCACGTTTGGTATAGAGTAGAGCAGGGTGAGCTTCCAACTAGGAACTGGAAGCACAAGGTTTCTTTCGAGAAAACTCATTTTCTTCTATGAGCCATGCCGGCTGTAAGTAAAAGCACGGTAACAACAGTGCTTTTCAGGTAGCTTCGAGGCCGCATGAATGGAGCTTTCAAAACGGGAAAACAAGCGTTGTGCCATCAGTCTCTAATTTCTAGGTTGACACGCAGCATACACGCAGGAGCAGAGCTTCCTGGTTCTACGCAGTGTTCTGGTACTGAAACGGGTGCTGAAGCAAGGCCCCTAGGAGTGTTGAAAAGCTTACTACCTTGAAACTAAAGCAGAACAACGATGAAGGCCTCATGGAGCTGCTGCACGCCTCTCGTTTTACAAGGGTAATCAGGGCCTACTTCGAAGCTTGGGCTCACGTTGACTTTCACTTTAGGTATAGCGCAGAGCAGGGTGAGCTTCCAACAAGGAACTGGAAACCCAAGGTTTCTTAGGAGAAAACTCATTGTCTTCTCAGAACCATGCCGGCAGTGAAGAAAACCCCGGCAACAACAATGCTTTTCAGGTAGCTTCGAGGCCGCATGAACGGAGCTTTCATAATGGGAAAAGAAGCCTTATGCCATCAGTCTCCAATTTCTAGGTTGACACGCAGCATACACGCAGGACCAGAGCTTACTGTCTCTACGCAGTGTTCTGGTACCGAAACGGTTGCTTAAGCAAAGTCCCTAGGAGTCTTGGAAAGCTTACTACCGTGAAACTAAAGCAGAACAGCGATGAAGGCCTCATGGAGCTGCTGCACGCCTCCCGTTTTGCCAGCATAATCAGGGCCTTACTTCGAGGCTAGTGCTCACATTGACTTTCACGTTTGGTATAGAGCAGAGCAGGGTGAGCTTCCAACTAGGAACTGGAAGCACAAGGTTTCTTTCGAGAAAACTCATTTTCTTCTATGAACCATGCCGGCTGTAAGTAAAAGCACGGTAACTACAGTGCTTTTCAGGGAGCTTCGGGGCCGCATCAACGGAGCTTTCATAATGGGAAAACTAGCCTTGTGCCATCAGTCTCTAATTTCTAGGTTGACACGCAGCATACACGCAGGAGCAGAGCTTCCTGGTTCTACGCAGTGTTCTGGTACTGAAACGGGTGCTGAAGCAAGGCCCCTAGGAGTGTTGAAAAGCTTACTACCTTGAAACTAAAGCAGAACAACGATGAAGGCCTCAGGGAGCTGCTGCACGCCTCTCGTTTTACAAGGGTAATCAGGGCCTACTTCGAAGCTTGGGCTCACGTTGACTTTCACTTTAGGTATAGCGCAGAGCAGTGTGAGTTTCCAACAAGGAACTGGAAACCCAAGGTTTCTTAGGAGAAAACTCATTGTCTTCTCAGAACCATGCCGGCAGTGAAGAAAACCACGGCAACAACAATGCTTTTCAGGTAGCTTCGAGGCCGCATGAACGGAGCTTTCATAATGGGAAAAGAAGCCTTATGCCATCAGTCTCCAATTTCTAGGTTGACACGCAGCATACACGCAGGACCAGAGCTTACTGTCTCTACGCAGTGTTCTGGTACCGAAACGGTTGCTTAAGCAAAGTCCCTAGGAGTCTTGGAAAGCTTACTACCGTGAAACTAAAGCAGAACAGCGATGAAGGCCTCATGGAGCTGCTGCACGCCTCCCGTTTTGCCAGGATAACCAGGTTCTTACTTCGAGGCTAGTGCTCACATTGACTTTCACGTTTGGTATAGAGTAGAGAAGGGTGAGCTTCCAACTAGGAACTGGAAGCACAAGGTTTCTTTCGAGAAAAGTCATTTTCTTCTATGTGCCATGCCGGCTGTAAGTAAAAGCACGGTAACAACAGTGCTTTTCAGGTAGCTTCGAGGCCGCATGAATGGAGCTTTCAAAACGGGAAAACAAGCGTTGTGCCATCAGTCTCTAATTTCTAGGTTGACACGCAGCACACACGCAGGAGCAGATCTTCCTGGTTCTACGCAGTGTTCTGGTACTGAAACGGGTGCTGAAGCAAGGCCCCTAGGAGTGTTGAAAAGCTTACTACCTTGAAACTAAAGCAGAACAACGATGAAGGCCTCAGGGAGCTGCTGCACGCCTCTCTTTTTACAAGGGTAATCAGGGCCTACTTCGAAGCTTGGGCTCACGTTGACTTTCACTTTAGGTATAGCGCAGAGCAGGGTGAGCTTCCAACAAGGAACTGGAAACCCAAGGTTTCTTAGGAGAAAACTCATTTTCTTCTCAGAACCATGCCGGCAGTGAGGAAAACCCCGGCAACAACAATGCTTTTCAGGTAGCTTCGAGCCCGCATGAACGGAGCTTTCATAATGGGAATAGAAGCTTTATGCCATCAGTCTCCAATTTCTAGGTTGACACGCAGCATACACGCAGGACCAGAGCTTACTGTCTCTACGCAGTGTTCTGGTACCGAAACGGTTGCTTAAGCAAAGTCCCTAGGAGTCTTGGAAAGCTTACTACCGTGAAACTAAAGCAGAACAGCGATGAAGGCCTCATGGAGTTGCTGCACGCCTCCCGTTTTGCCAGGATAATCAGGGCCTTACTTCGAGGCTAGTGCTCACATTGACTTTCAAGTTTGGTATAGAGCAGAGCAGGGTGAGCTTCCAACTAGGAACTGGAAGCACAAGGTTTCTTTCGAGAAAACTCATTTTCTTCTATGAACCATGCCGGCTGTAAGTAAAAGCACGGTAACTACAGTGCTTTTCAGGGAGCTTCGGGGCCGCATCAACGGAGCTTTCATAATGGGAAAACTAGCCTTGTGCCATCAGTCTCTAATTTCTAGGTTGACACGCAGCATACACGCAGGAGCAGAGCTTCCTGGTTCTACGCAGTGTTCTGGTACTGAAACGGGTGCTGAAGCAAGGCCCCTAGGAGTGTTGAAAAGCTTACTACCTTGAAACTAAAGCAGAACAACGATGAAGGCCTCAGGGAGCTGCTGCACGCCTCTCGTTTTACAAGGGTAATCAGGGCCTACTTCGAAGCTTGGGCTCACGTTGACTTTCACTTTAGGTATAGCGCAGAGCAGGGTGAGTTTCCAACAAGGAACTGGAAACCCAAGGTTTCTTAGGAGAAAACTCATTGTCTTCTCAGAACCATGCCGGCAGTGAAGAAAACCACGGCAACAACAATGCTTTTCAGGTAGCTTCGAGGCCGCATGAACGGAGCTTTCATAATGGGAAAAGAAGCCTTATGCCATCAGTCTCCAATTTCTAGGTTGACACGCAGCATACACGCAGGACCAGAGCTTACTGTCTCTACGCAGTGTTCTGGTACCGAAACGGTTGCTTAAGCAAAGTCCCTAGGAGTCTTGGAAAGCTTACTACCGTGAAACTAAAGCAGAACAGCGATGAAGGCCTCATGGAGCTGCTGCACGCCTCCCGTTTTGCCAGCATAATCAGGGCCTTACTTCGAGGCTAGTGCTCACATTGACTTTCACGTTTGGTATAGAGTAGAGCAGGGTGAGCTTCCAACTAGGAACTGGAAGCACAAGGTTTCTTTCGAGAAAACTCATTTTCTTCTATGTGCCATGCCGGCTGTAAGTAAAAACACGGTAACAACAGTGCTTTTCAGGTAGCTTCGAGGCCGCATGAATGGAGCTTTCAAAACGGGAAAACAAGCGTTGTGCCATCAGTCTCTAATTTCTAGGTTGACACGCAGCATACACGCAGGAGCAGAGCTTCCTGGTTCTACGCAGTCTTCTGGTACTGAAACGGGTGCTGAAGCAAGGCCCCTAGGAGTGTTGAAAAGCTTACTACCTTGAAACTAAAGCAGAACAACGATGAAGGCCTCATGGAGCTGCTGCACGCCTCTCGTTTTACAAGGGTAATCAGGGCCTACTTCGAAGCTTGGGCTCACGTTGACTTTCACTTTAGGTATAGCGCAGAGCAGGGTGAGCTTCCAACAAGGAACTGGAAACCCAAGGTTTCTTAGGAGAAAACTCATTTTCTTCTCAGAACCATGCCGGCAGTGAGGAAAACCCCGGCAACAACAATGCTTTTCAGGTAGCTTCGAGCCCGCATGAACGGAGCTTTCATAATGGGAATAGAAGCTTTATGCCATCAGTCTCCAATTTCTAGGTTGACACGCAGCATACACGCAGGACCAGAGCTTACTGTCTCTACGCAGTGTTCTGGTACCGAAACGGTTGCTTAAGCAAAGTCCCTAGGAGTTTTGGAAAGCTTACTACCGTGAAACTAAAGCAGAACAGCGATGAAGGCCTCATGGAGCTGCTGCACGCCTCCCGTTTGCCAGGATAATCAGGGCCTTATTTCGAGGCTAGTGCTCACATTGAATTTCACGTTTGGTATAGAGCAGAGCAGGGTGAGCTTCCAACTAGGAACTGGAAGCACAAGGTTTCTTTCGAGAAAACTCATTTTCTTCTATGAACCATGCCGACTGTAAGTAAAAGCACGGTAACAACAGTGCTTTTCAGGTAGCTTCGGGGCCGGATCAACGGAGCTTTCATAATGGGAAAACTAGCCTTGTGCCATCAGTCTCTAATTTCTAGGTTGACACGCAGCATACACGCAGGAGCAGAGCTTCCTGGTTCTACGCAGTGTTCTGGTACTGAAACGGGTGCTGAAGCAAGGCCCCTAGGAGTGTTGAAAAGCTTACTACCTTGAAACTAAAGCAGAACAACGATGAAGGCCTCATGGAGCTGCTGCACGCCTCTTGTTTTGCAAGGATAATCAGGGCCTTACTTCGAAGCTTGGGCTCACGTTGACTTTCACTTTAGGTATAGAGCAGAGCAGGGTGAGCTTCCAACAAGGAACTGGAAACCCAAGGTTTCTTAGGAGAAAACTCATTTTCTTCCCAGAACCATGCCGGCAGTGAGGAAAACCCCGGCAACAACAATGCTTTTCAGGTAGCTTCGAGCCCGCATGAACGGAGCTTTCATAATGGGAATAGAAGCTTTATGCCATCAGTCTCCAATTTCTAGGTTGACACGCAGCATACATGCAGGACCAGAGCTTACTGTCTCTACGCAGTGTTCTGGTACCGAAACGGTTGCTTAAGCAAAGTCCCTAGGAGTCTTGGAAAGCTTACTACCGTGAAACTAAAGCAGAACAGCGATGAAAGCCTCATGGAGCTGCTGCACGCCTACCGTTTTGCCAGGATAATCAGGGCTTTACTTCGAGGCTAGTGCTCACATTGACTTTCACGTTTGGTATAGAGCAGAGCAGGGTGAGCTTCCAACTAGGAACTGGAAGCACAAGGTTTCTTTCGAGAAAACTCATTTTCTTCTATGAACCATGCCGGCTGTAAGTAAAAGCACGGTAACTACAGTGCTTTTCAGGGAGCTTCGGGGCCGCATCAACGGAGCTTTCATAATGGGAAAACTAGCCTTGTGCCATCAGTCTCTAATTTCTAGGTTGACACGCAGCATACACGCAGGAGCAGAGCTTCCTGGTTCTACGCAGTGTTCTGGTACTGAAACGGGTGCTGAAGCAAGGCCCCTAGGAGTGTTGAAAAGCTTACTACCTTGAAACTAAAGCAGAACAGCGATGAAGGCCTCAGGGAGCTGCTGCACGCCTCTCGTTTTACAAGGGTAATCAGGGCCTACTTCGAAGCTTGGGCTCACGTTGACTTTCACTTTAGGTATAGCGCAGAGCAGGGTGAGCTTCCAACAAGGAACTGGAAACCCAAGGTTTCTTAGGAGAAAACTCATTGTCTTCTCAGAACCATGCCGGCAGTGAAGAAAACCACGGCAACAACAATGCTTTTCAGGTAGCTTCGAGGCCGCATGAACGGAGCTTTCATAATGGGAAAAGAAGCCTTATGCCATCAGTCTCCAATTTCTAGGTTGACACGCAGCATACACGCAGGACCAGAGCTTACTGTCTCTACGCAGTGTTCTGGTACCGAAACGGTTGCTTAAGCAAAGTCCCTAGGAGTCTTGGAAAGCTTACTACCGTGAAACTAAAGCAGAACAGCGATGAAGGCCTCATGGAGCTGCTGCACGCCTCCCGTTTTGCCAGCATAATCAGGGCCTTACTTCGAGGCTAGTGCTCACATTGACTTTCACGTTTGGTATAGAGTAGAGCAGGGTGAGCTTCCAACTAGGAACTGGAAGCACAAGGTTTCTTTCGAGAAAAGTCATTTTCTTCTATGTGCCATGCCGGCTGTAAGTAAAAGCACGGTAACAACAGTGCTTTTCAGGTAGCTTCGAGGCCGCATGAATGGAGCTTTCAAAACGGGAAAACAAGCGTTGTGCCATCAGTCTCTAATTTCTAGGTTGACACGCAGCATACACGCAGGAGCAGAGCTTCCTGGTTCTACGCAGTGTTCTGGTACTGAAACGGGTGCTGAAGCAAGGCCCCTAGGAGTGTTGAAAAGCTTACTACCTTGAAACTAAAGCAGAACAACGATGAACGCCTCAAGAGCTGCTGCACGCCTCTCGTTTGGCAAGGATAATCAGGGCCTTACTTCGAAGCTTGGGCTCACGTTGACTTTCACTTTAGGTATAGCGCAGAGCAGGGTGAGCTTCCAACAAGGAACTGGAAACCCAAGGTTTCTTAGGAGAAAACTCATTTTCTTCTCAGAACCATGCCGGCAGTGAGGAAAACCCCGGCAACAACAATGCTTTTCAGGTAGCTTCGAGCCCGCATGAACGGAGCTTTCATAATGGGAATAGAAGCTTTATGCCATCAGTCTCCAATTTCTAGGTTGACACGCAGCATACACGCAGGACCAGAGCTTACTGTCTCTACGCAGTGTTCTGGTACCGAAACGGTTGCTTAAGCAAAGTCCCTAGGAGTCTTGGAAAGCTTACTACCGTGAAACTAAAGCAGAACAGCGATGAAGGCCTCATGGAGCTGCTGCACGCCTCCCGTTTTGCCAGCATAATCAGGGCCTTACTTCGAGGCTAGTGCTCACATTGACTTTCACGTTTGGTATAGAGTAGAGCAGGGTGAGCTTCCAACTAGGAACTGGAAGCACAAGGTTTCTTTCGAGAAAACTCATTTTCTTCTATGAGCCATGCCGGCTGTAAGTAAAAGCACGGTAACAACAGTGCTTTTCAGGTAGCTTCGAGGCCGCATGAATGGAGCTTTCAAAACGGGAAAACAAGCGTTGTGCCATCAGTCTCTAATTTCTAGGTTGACACGCAGCATACACGCAGGAGCAGAGCTTCCTGGTTCTACGCAGTGTTCTGGTACTGAAACGGGTGCTGAAGCAAGGCCCCTAGGAGTGTTGAAAAGCTTACTACCTTGAAACTAAAGCAGAACAACGATGAAGGCCTCATGGAGCTGCTGCACGCCTCTCGTTTTACAAGGGTAATCAGGGCCTACTTCGAAGCTTGGGCTCACGTTGACTTTCACTTTAGGTATAGCGCAGAGCAGGGTGAGCTTCCAACAAGGAACTGGAAACCCAAGGTTTCTTAGGAGAAAACTCATTGTCTTCTCAGAACCATGCCGGCAGTGAAGAAAACCCCGGCAACAACAATGCTTTTCAGGTAGCTTCGAGGCCGCATGAACGGAGCTTTCATAATGGGAAAAGAAGCCTTATGCCATCAGTCTCCAATTTCTAGGTTGACACGCAGCATACACGCAGGACCAGAGCTTACTGTCTCTACGCAGTGTTCTGGTACCGAAACGGTTGCTTAAGCAAAGTCCCTAGGAGTCTTGGAAAGCTTACTACCGTGAAACTAAAGCAGAACAGCGATGAAGGCCTCATGGAGCTGCTGCACGCCTCCCGTTTTGCCAGCATAATCAGGGCCTTACTTCGAGGCTAGTGCTCACATTGACTTTCACGTTTGGTATAGAGCAGAGCAGGGTGAGCTTCCAACTAGGAACTGGAAGCACAAGGTTTCTTTCGAGAAAACTCATTTTCTTCTATGAACCATGCCGGCTGTAAGTAAAAGCACGGTAACTACAGTGCTTTTCAGGGAGCTTCGGGGCCGCATCAACGGAGCTTTCATAATGGGAAAACTAGCCTTGTGCCATCAGTCTCTAATTTCTAGGTTGACACGCAGCATACACGCAGGAGCAGAGCTTCCTGGTTCTACGCAGTGTTCTGGTACTGAAACGGGTGCTGAAGCAAGGCCCCTAGGAGTGTTGAAAAGCTTACTACCTTGAAACTAAAGCAGAACAACGATGAAGGCCTCAGGGAGCTGCTGCACGCCTCTCGTTTTACAAGGGTAATCAGGGCCTACTTCGAAGCTTGGGCTCACGTTGACTTTCACTTTAGGTATAGCGCAGAGCAGTGTGAGTTTCCAACAAGGAACTGGAAACCCAAGGTTTCTTAGGAGAAAACTCATTGTCTTCTCAGAACCATGCCGGCAGTGAAGAAAACCACGGCAACAACAATGCTTTTCAGGTAGCTTCGAGGCCGCATGAACGGAGCTTTCATAATGGGAAAAGAAGCCTTATGCCATCAGTCTCCAATTTCTAGGTTGACACGCAGCATACACGCAGGACCAGAGCTTACTGTCTCTACGCAGTGTTCTGGTACCGAAACGGTTGCTTAAGCAAAGTCCCTAGGAGTCTTGGAAAGCTTACTACCGTGAAACTAAAGCAGAACAGCGATGAAGGCCTCATGGAGCTGCTGCACGCCTCCCGTTTTGCCAGCATAATCAGGGCCTTACTTCGAGGCTAGTGCTCACATTGACTTTCACGTTTGGTATAGAGTAGAGCAGGGTGAGCTTCCAACTAGGAACTGGAAGCACAAGGTTTCTTTCGAGAAAACTCATTTTCTTCTATGTGCCATGCCGGCTGTAAGTAAAAACACGGTAACAACAGTGCTTTTCAGGTAGCTTCGAGGCCGCATGAATGGAGCTTTCAAAACGGGAAAACAAGCGTTGTGCCATCAGTCTCTAATTTCTAGGTTGACACGCAGCATACACGCAGGAGCAGAGCTTCCTGGTTCTACGCAGTGTTCTGGTACTGAAACGGGTGCTGAAGCAAGGCCCCTAGGAGTGTTGAAAAGCTTACTACCTTGAAACTAAAGCAGAACAACGATGAAGGCCTCATGGAGCTGCTGCACGCCTCTCGTTTTACAAGGGTAATCAGGGCCTACTTCGAAGCTTGGGCTCACGTTGACTTTCACTTTAGGTATAGCGCAGAGCAGGGTGAGCTTCCAACAAGGAACTGGAAACCCAAGGTTTCTTAGGAGAAAACTCATTTTCTTCTCAGAACCATGCCGGCAGTGAGGAAAACCCCGGCAACAACAATGCTTTTCAGGTAGCTTCGAGCCCGCATGAACGGAGCTTTCATAATGGGAATAGAAGCTTTATGCCATCAGTCTCCAATTTCTAGGTTGACACGCAGCATACACGCAGGACCAGAGCTTACTGTCTCTACGCAGTGTTCTGGTACCGAAACGGTTGCTTAAGCAAAGTCCCTAGGAGTCTTGGAAAGCTTACTACCGTGAAACTAAAGCAGAACAGCGATGAAGGCCTCATGGAGTTGCTGCACGCCTCCCGTTTTGCCAGCATAATCAGGGCCTTACTTCGAGGCTAGTGCTCACATTGACTTTCACGTTTGGTATAGAGCAGAGCAGGGTGAGCTTCCAACTAGGAACTGGAAGCACAAGGTTTCTTTCGAGAAAACTCATTTTCTTCTATGTGCCATGCCGGCTGTAAGTAAAAGCACGGTAACAACCGTGCTTTTCAGGTAGCTTCGAGGCCGCATGAATGGAGCTTTCAAAACGGGAAAAAAAGCGTTGTGCCATCAGTCTCTAATTTCTAGGTTGACACGCAGCACACACGCAGGAGCAGAGCTTCCTGGTTCTACGCAGTGTTCTGGTACTGAAACGGGTGCTGAAGCAAGGCCCCTAGGAGTGTTGAAAAGCTTACTACCTTGAAACTAAAGCAGAACAACGATGAAGGCCTCATGGAGCTGCTGCACGCCTCTCGTTTTACAAGGGTAATCAGGGCCTACTTCGAAGCTTGGGCTCACGTTGACTTTCACTTTAGGTATAGCGCAGAGCAGGGTGAGCTTCCAACAAGGAACTGGAAACCCAAAGTTTCTTAGGAGAAAACTCATTTTCTTCTCAGAACCATGCCGGCAGTGAAGAAAACCCCGGCAACAACAATGCTTTTCAGGTAGCTTCGAGCCCGCATGAACGGAGCTTTCATAATGGGAATAGAAGCTTTATGCCATCAGTCTCCAATTTCTAGGTTGACACGCAGCATACACGCAGGACCAGAGCTTACTGTCTCTACGCAGTGTTCTGGTACCGAAACGGTTGCTTAAGCAAAGTCCCTAGGAGTCTTGGAAAGCTTACTACCGTGAAACTAAAGCAGAACAGCGATGAAAGCCTCATGGAGCTGCTGCACGCCTACCGTTTTGCCAGGATAATCAGGGCTTTACTTCGAGGCTAGTGCTCACATTGACTTTCACGTTTGGTATAGAGCAGAGCAGGGTGAGCTTCCAACTAGGAACTGGAAGCACAAGGTTTCTTTCGAGAAAACTCATTTTCTTCTATGAACCATGCCGGCTGTAAGTAAAAGCACGGTAACTACAGTGCTTTTCAGGGAGCTTCGGGGCCGCATCAACGGAGCTTTCATAATGGGAAAACTAGCCTTGTGCCATCAGTCTCTAATTTCTAGGTTGACACGCAGCATACACGCAGGAGCAGAGCTTCCTGGTTCTACGCAGTGTTCTGGTACTGAAACGGGTGCTGAAACAAGGCCCCTAGGAGTGTTGAAAAGCTTACTACCTTGAAACTAAAGCAGAACAACGATGAAGGCCTCAGGGAGCTGCTGCACGCCTCTCGTTTTACAAGGGTAATCAGGGCCTACTTCGAAGCTTGGGCTCACGTTGACTTTCACTTTAGGTATAGCGCAGAGCAGTGTGAGTTTCCAACAAGGAACTGGAAACCCAAGGTTTCTTAGGAGAAAACTCATTGTCTTCTCAGAACCATGCCGGCAGTGAAGAAAACCACGGCAACAACAATGCTTTTCAGGTAGCTTCGAGGCCGCATGAACGGAGCTTTCATAATGGGAAAAGAAGCCTTATGCCATCAGTCTCCAATTTCTAGGTTGACACGCAGCATACACGCAGGACCAGAGCTTACTGTCTCTACGCAGTGTTCTGGTACCGAAACGGTTGCTTAAGCAAAGTCCCTAGGAGTCTTGGAAAGCTTACTACCGTGAAACTAAAGCAGAACAGCGATGAAGGCCTCATGGAGCTGCTGCACGCCTCCCGTTTTGCCAGCATAATCAGGGCCTTACTTCGAGGCTAGTGCTCACATTCACTTTCACGTTTGGTATAGAGCAGAGCAGGGTGAGCTTCCAACTAGGAACTGGAAGCACAAGGTTTCTTTCGAGAAAACTCATTTTCTTCTATGTGCCATGCCGGCTGTAAGTAAAAACACGGTAACAACAGTGCTTTTCAGGTAGCTTCGAGGCCGCATGAATTGAGCTTTCAAAACGGGAAAACAAGCGTTGTGCCATCAGTCTCTAATTTCTAGGTTGACACGCAGCATACACGCAGGAGCAGAGCTTCCTGGTTCTACGCAGTGTTCTGGTACTGAAACGGGTGCTGAAGCAAGGCCCCTAGGAGTGTTGAAAAGCTTACTCCCTTGAAACTAAAGCAGAACAACGATGAAGGCCTCATGGAGCTGCTGCACGCCTCTCGTTTTACAAGGGTTATCAGGGCCTACTTCGAAGCTTGGGCTCACGTTGACTTTCACTTTAGGTATAGCGCAGAGCAGGGTGAGCTTCCAACAAGGAACTGGAAACCCAAGGTTTCTTAGGAGAAAACTCATTTTCTTCTCAGAACCATGCCGGCAGTGAGGAAAACCCCGGCAACAACAATGCTTTTCAGGTAGCTTCGAGCCCGCATGAACGGAGCTTTCATAATGGGAATAGAAGCTTTATGCCATCAGTCTCCAATTTCTAGGTTGACACGCAGCATACACGCAGGACCAGAGCTTACTGTCTCTACGCAGTGTTCTGGTACCGAAACGGTTGCTTAAGCAAAGTCCCTAGGAGTCTTGGAAAGCTTACTACCGTGAAACTAAAGCAGAACAGCGATGAAGGCCTCATGGAGTTGCTGCACGCCTCCCGTTTTGCCAGCATAATCAGGGCCTTACTTCGAGGCTAGTGCTCACATTCACTTTCACGTTTGGTATAGAGCAGAGCAGGGTGAGCTTCCAACTAGGAACTGGAAGCACAAGGTTTCTTTCGAGAAAACTCATTTTCTTCTATGTGCCATGCCGGCTGTAAGTAAAAGCACGGTAACAACCGTGCTTTTCAGGTAGCTTCGAGGCCGCATGAATGGAGCTTTCAAAACGGGAAAACAAGCGTTGTGCCATCAGTCTCTAATTTCTAGGTTGACACGCAGCACACACGCAGGAGCAGAGCTTCCTGGTTCTACGCAGTGTTCTGGTACTGAAACGGGTGCTGAAGCAAGGCCCCTAGGAGTGTTGAAAAGCTTACTACCTTGAAACTAAAGCAGAACAACGATGAAGGCCTCATGGAGCTGCTGCACGCCTCTCGTTTTACAAGGGTAATCAGGGCCTACTTCGAAGCTTGGGCTCACGTTGACTTTCACTTTAGGTATAGCGCAGAGCAGGGTGAGCTTCCAACAAGGAACTGGAAACCCAAGGTTTCTTAGGAGAAAACTCATTTTCTTCTCAGAACCATGCCGGCAGTGAAGAAAACCCCGGCAACAACAATGCTTTTCAGGTAGCTTCGCGGCCGCATGAACGGAGCTTTCATAATGGGAAAAGAAGCCTTATGCCATCAGTCTCCAATTTCTAGGTTGACACGCAGCATACACGCAGGACCAGAGCTTACTGTCTCTACGCAGTGTTCTGGTACCGAAACGGTTGCTTAAGCAAAGTCCCTAGGAGTTTTGGAAAGCTTACTACCGTGAAACTAAAGCAGAACAGCGATGAAGGCCTCATGGAGCTGCTGCACGCCTCCCGTTTGCCAGGATAATCAGGGCCTTACTTCGAGGCTAGTGCTCACATTGAATTTCACGTTTGGTATAGAGCAGAGCAGGGTGAGCTTCCAACTAGGAACTGGAAGCACAAGGTTTCTTTCGAGAAAACTCATTTTCTTCTATGAACCATGCCGACTGTAAGTAAAAGCACGGTAACAACAGTCCTTTTCAGGTAGCTTCGGGGCCGGATCAACGGAGCTTTCATAATGGGAAAACTAGCCTTGTGCCATCAGTCTCTAATTTCTAGGTTGACACGCAGCATACACGCAGGAGCAGAGCTTCCTGGTTCTACGCAGTGTTCTGGTACTGAAACGGGTGCTGAAGCAAGGCCCCTAGGAGTGTTGAAAAGCTTACTACCTTGAAACTAAAGCAGAACAACGATGAAGGCCTCATGGAGCTGCTGCACGCCTCTTGTTTTGCAAGGATAATCAGGGCCTTACTTCGAAGCTTGGGCTCACGTTGACTTTCACTTTAGGTATAGCGCAGAGCAGGGTGAGCTTCCAACAAGGAACTGGAAACCCAAGGTTTCTTAGGAGAAAACTCATTTTCTTCTCAGAACCATGCCGGCAGTGAGGAAAACCCCGGCAACAACAATGCTTTTCAGGTAGCTTCGAGGCCGCATGAACGGAGCTTTCATAATGGGAAAAGAAGCCTTATGCCATCAGTCTCCAATTTCTAGGTTGACACGCAGCATACACGCAGGACCAGAGCTTACTGTCTCTCCGCAGTGTTCTGGTACCGAAACGGTTGCTTAAGCAAAGTCCCTAGGAGTCTTGGAAAGCTTACTACCGTGAAACTAAAGCAGAACAGCGATGAAGGCCTCATGGAGCTGCTGCACGCCTCCCGTTTTGCCAGCATAATCAGGGCCTTACTTCGAGGCTAGTGCTCACATTGACTTTCACGTTTGGTATAGAGCAGAGCAGGGTGAGCTTCCAACTAGGAACTGGAAGCACAAGGTTTCTTTCGAGAAAACTCATTTTCTTCTATGTGCCATGCCGGCTGTAAGTAAAAGCACGGTAACAACAGTGCTTTTCAGGTAGCTTCGAGGCCGCATGAATGGAGCTTTCAAAACGGGAAAACAAGCGTTGTGCCATCAGTCTCTAATTTCTAGGTTGACACGCAGCATACACGCAGGAGCAGAGCTTCCTGGTTCTACGCAGTGTTCTGGTACTGAAACGGGTGCTGAAGCAAGGCCCCTAGGAGTGTTGAAAAGCTTACTACCTTGAAACTAAAGCAGAACAACGTTGAAGGCCTCATGGAGCTGCTGCACGCCTCTCGTTTTACAAGGGTAATCAGGGCCTACTTCGAAGCTTGGGCTCACGTTGACTTTCACTTTAGGTATAGCGCAGAGCAGGGTGAGCTTCCAACAAGGAACTGGAAACCCAAGGTTTCTTAGGAGAAAACTCATTTTCTTCTCAGAACCATGCCGGCAGTGAGGAAAACCCCGGCAACAACAATGCTTTTCAGGTAGCTTCGAGCCCGCATGAACGGAGCTTTCATAATGGGAATAGAAGCTTTATGCCATCAGTCTCCAATTTCTAGGTTGACACGCAGCATACACGCAGGACCAGAGCTTACTGTCTCTACGCAGTGTTCTGGTACCGAAACGGTTGCTTAAGCAAAGTCCCTAGGAGTCTTGGAAAGCTTACTACCGTGAAACTAAAGCAGAACAGCGATGAAAGCCTCATGGAGCTGCTGCACGCCTACCGTTTTGCCAGGATAATCAGGGCTTTACTTCGAGGCTAGTGCTCACATTGACTTTCACGTTTGGTATAGAGCAGAGCAGGGTGAGCTTCCAACTAGGAACTGGAAGCACAAGGTTTCTTTCGAGAAAACTCATTTTCTTCTATGAACCATGCCGGCTGTAAGTAAAAGCACGGTAACTACAGTGCTTTTCAGGGAGCTTCGGGGCCGCATCAACGGAGCTTTCATAATGGGAAAACTAGCCTTGTGCCATCAGTCTCTAATTTCTAGGTTGACACGCAGCATACACGCAGGAGCAGAGCTTCCTGGTTCTACGCAGTGTTCTGGTACTGAAACGGGTGCTGAAGCAAGGCCCCTAGGAGTGTTGAAAAGCTTACTACCTTGAAACTAAAGCAGAACAACGATGAAGACCTCAGGGAGCTGCTGCACGCCTCTCGTTTTACAAGGGTAATCAGGGCCTACTTCGAAGCTTGGGCTCACGTTGACTTTCACTTTAGGTATAGCGCAGAGCAGGGTGAGTTTCCAACAAGGAACTGGAAACCCAAGGTTTCTTAGGAGAAAACTCATTGTCTTCTCAGAACCATGCCGGCAGTGAAGAAAACCACGGCAACAACAATGCTTTTCAGGTAGCTTCGAGGCCGCATGAACGGAGCTTTCATAATGGGAAAAGAAGCCTTATGCCATCAGTCTCCAATTTCTAGGTTGACACGCAGCATACACGCAGGACCAGAGCTTACTGTCTCTACGCAGTGTTCTGGTACCGAAACGGTTGCTTAAGCAAAGTCCCTAGGAGTGTTGGAAAGCTTACTACCGTGAAACTAAAGCAGAACAGCGATGAAGGCCCCATGGAGCTGCTGCACGCCTCCCGTTTTGCCAGCATAATCAGGGCCTTACTTCGAGGCTAGTGCTCACATTGACTTTCACGTTTGGTATAGAGTAGAGCAGGGTGAGCTTCCAACTAGGAACTGGAAGCACAAGGTTTCTTTCGAGAAAACTCATTTTCTTCTATGTGCCATGCCGGCTGTAAGTAAAAGCACGGTAACAACAGTGCTTTTCAGGTAGCTTCGAGGCCGCATGAATGGAGCTTTCAAAACGGGAAAACAAGCGTTGTGCCATCAGTCTCTAATTTCTAGGTTGACACGCAGCATACACGCAGGAGCAGAGCTTCCTGGTTCTACGCAGTGTTCTGGTACTGAAACGGGTGCTGAAGCAAGGCCCCTAGGAGTGTTGAAAAGCTTACTACCTTGAAACTAAAGCAGAACAACATTGAAGGCCTCATGGAGCTGCTGCACGCCTCTCGTTTTACAAGGGTAATCAGGGCCTACTTCGAAGCTTGGGCTCACGTTGACTTTCACTTTAGGTATAGCGCAGAGCAGGGTGAGCTTCCAACAAGGAACTGGAAACCCAAGGTTTCTTAGGAGAAAACTCATTTTCTTCTCAGAACCATGCCGGCAGTGAGGAAAACCCCGGCAACAACAATGCTTTTCAGGTAGCTTCGAGCCCGCATGAACGGAGCTTTCATAATGGGAATAGAAGCTTTATGCCATCAGTCTCCAATTTCTAGGTTGACACGCAGCATACACGCAGGACCAGAGCTTACTGTCTCTACGCAGTGTTCTGGTACCGAAACGGTTGCTTAAGCAAAGTCCCTAGGAGTCTTGGAAAGCTTACTACCGTGAAACTAAAGCAGAACAGCGATGAAAGCCTCATGGAGCTGCTGCACGCCTACCGTTTTGCCAGGATAATCAGGGCTTTACTTCGAGGCTAGTGCTCACATTGACTTTCACGTTTGGTATAGAGCAGAGCAGGGTGAGCTTCCAACTAGGAACTGGAAGCACAAGGTTTCTTTCGAGAAAACTCATTTTCTTCTATGAGCCATGCCGGCTGTAAGTAAAAGCACGGTAACTACAGTGCTTTTCAGGGAGCTTCGGGGCCGCATCAACGGAGCTTTCATAATGGGAAAACTAGCCTTGTGCCATCAGTCTCTAATTTCTAGGTTGACACGCAGCATACACGCAGGAGCAGAGCTTCCTGGTTCTACGCAGTGTTCTGGTACTGAAACGGGTGCTGAAGCAAGGCCCCTAGGAGTGTTGAAAAGCTTACTACCTTGAAACTAAAGCAGAACAACGATGAAGACCTCAGGGAGCTGCTGCACGCCTCTCGTTTTACAAGGGTAATCAGGGCCTACTTCGAAGCTTGGGCTCACGTTGACTTTCACTTTAGGTATAGCGCAGAGCAGGGTGAGTTTCCAACAAGGAACTGGAAACCCAAGGTTTCTTAGGAGAAAACTCATTGTCTTCTCAGAACCATGCCGGCAGTGAAGAAAACCACGGCAACAACAATGCTTTTCAGGTAGCTTCGAGGCCGCATGAACGGAGCTTTCATAATGGGAAAAGAAGCCTTATGCCATCAGTCTCCAATTTCTAGGTTGACACGCAGCATACACGCAGGACCAGAGCTTACTGTCTCTACGCAGTGTTCTGGTACCGAAACGGTTGCTTAAGCAAAGTCCCTAGGAGTCTTGGAAAGCTTACTACCGTGAAACTAAAGCAGAACAGCGATGAAGGCCTCATGGAGTTGCTGCACGCCTCCCGTTTTGCCAGCATAATCAGGGCCTTACTTCGAGGCTAGTGCTCACATTGACTTTCACGTTTGGTATAGAGCAGAGCAGGGTGAGCTTCCAACTAGGAACTGGAAGCACAAGGTTTCTTTCGAGAAAACTCATTTTCTTCTATGTGCCATGCCGGCTGTAAGTAAAAGCACGGTAACAACCGTGCTTTTCAGGTAGCTTCGAGGCCGCATGAATGGAGCTTTCAAAACGGGAAAACAAGCGTTGTGCCATCAGTCTCTAATTTCTAGGTTGACACGCAGCACACACGCAGGAGCAGAGCTTCCTGGTTCTACGCAGTGTTCTGGTACTGAAACGGGTGCTGAAGCAAGGCCCCTAGGAGTGTTGAAAAGCTTACTACCTTGACACTAAAGCAGAACAACGATGAAGGCCTCATGGAGCTGCTGCACGCCTCTCGTTTTGCAAGGATAATCAGGGCCTTACTTCGAAGCTTGGGCTCACGTTGACTTTCACTTTAGGTATAGAGCAGAGCAGGGTGAGCTTCCAACAAGGAACTGGAAACCCAAGGTTTCTTAGGAGAAAACTCATTTTATTCTCAGAACCATGCCGGCAGTGAGGAAAACCCCGGCAACAACAATGCTTTTCAGGTAGCTTCGAGGCCGCATGAACGGAGCTTTCATAATGGGAAAAGAAGCCTTATGCCATCAGTCTCCAATTTCTAGGTTGACACGCAGCATACACGCAGGACCAGAGCTTACTGTCTCTACGCAGTGTTCTGGTACCGAAACGGTTGCTTAAGCAAAGTCCCTAGGAGTGTTGGAAAGCTTACTACCGTGAAACTAAAGCAGAACAGCGATGAAGGCCTCATGGAGCTGCTGCACGCCTCCCGTTTTGCCAGGATAATCAGGGCCTTACTTCGAGGCTAGTGCTCACATTGACTTTCACGTTTGGTATAGAGCAGAGCAGGGTGAGCTTCCAACTAGGAACTGGAAGCACAAGGTTTCTTTCGAGAAAACTCATTTTCTTCTATGAGCCATGCCGGCTGTAAGTAAAAGCACGGTAACAACAGTGCTTTTCAGGTAGCTTCGGGGCCGCATCAACGGAGCTTTCATAATGGGAAAACTAGCCTTGTGCCATCAGTCTCTAATTTCTAGGTTGACACGCAGCATACACGCAGGAGCAGAGCTTCCTGGTTCTATGCAGTGTTCTGGTACTGAAACGGGTGCTGAAGCAAGGCCCCTAGGAGTGTTGAAAAGCTTACTACCTTGACACTAAAGCAGAACAACGATAAAGGCCTCATGGAGCTGCTGCACGCCTCTCGTTTTGCAAGGATAATCAGGGCCTAACTTCGAAGCTTGTGCTCACGTTGACTTTCACTTTAGGTATAGAGCAGAGCAGGGTGAGCTTCCAACAAGGAACTGGAAACCCAAGGTTTCTTAGGAGAAAACTCATTTTCTTCTCAGAACCATGCCGGCAGTGAGGAAAACCCCGGCAACAACAATGCTTTTCAGGTAGCTTCGAGGCCGCATGAACGGAGCTTTCATAATGGGAAAAGAAGCCTTATGCCATCAGTCTCCAATTTCTAGGTTGACACGCAGCATACACGCAGGACCAGAGCTTACTGTCTCTACGCAGTGTTCTGGTACCGAAACGGTTGCTTAAGCAAAGTCCCTAGGAGTCTTGGAAAGCTTACTACCGTGAAACTAAAGCAGAACAGCGATGAAGGCCTCATGGAGCTGCTGCACGCCTCACCTTTTGCCAGGATAATCAGGGCCTTACTTCGAGGTTAGTGCTCACATTGACTTTCACGTTTGGTATAGAGCAGAGCAGGGTGAGCTTCCAACTAGGAACTGGAAGCAGAAGGTTTCTTTCGAGAAAACTCATTTTCTTCTATGAGCCATGCCGGCTGTAAGTAAAAGCACGGTAACAACAGTGCTTTTCAGGTAGCTTCGGGGCCGCATCAACGGAGCTTTCATAATGGGAAAACTAGCCTTGTGCCATCAGTCTCTAATTTCTAGGTTGACACGCAGCATACACGCAGGAGCAGAGCTTCCTGATTGTACGCAGTGTTCTGGTACTGAAACGGGTGCTGAAGCAAGGCCCCTAGGAGTGTTGAAAAGCTTACTACCTTGACACTAAAGCAGAACAACGATGAAGGCCTCATGGAGCTGCTGCACGCCTCTCGTTTTGCAAGGATAATCAGGGCCTTACTTCGAAGCTTGGGCTCACGTTGACTTTCACTTTAGGTATAGAGCAGAGCAGGGTGAGCTTCCAACAAGGAACTGGAAAACCAAGGTTTCGTAGGAGAAAACTCATTTTCTTCTCAGAACCATGCCGGCAGTGAGGAAAACCCCGGCAACAACAATGCTTTTCAGGTAGCTTCGAGGCCGCATGAACGGAGCTTTCATAATGGGAAAAGAAGCCTTATGCCATCAGTCTCCAATTTCTAGGTTGACACGCAGCATACACGCAGGACCAGAGCTTACTGTCTCTACGCAGTGTTCTGGTACCGAAACGGTTGCTTAAGCAAAGTCCCTAGGAGTGTTGGAAAGCTTACTACCGTGAAACTAAAGCAGAACAGCGATGAAGGCCTCATGGAGCTGCTGCACGCCTCCCGTTTTGCCAGGATAATCAGGGCCTTACTTCGAGGCTAGTGCTCACATTGACTTTCACGTTTGGTATATAGCAGAGCAGGGTGAGCTTCCAACTAGGAACTGGAACCACAAGGTTTCTTTCGAGAAAACACATTTTCTTCTATGAGTCATGCTGGCTGTAAGTAAAAGCACGGTAACAACAGTGCTTTTCAGGTAGCTTCGGGGCCGCATCAACGGAGCTTTCATAATGGGAAAACTAGCCTTGTGCCATCAGTCTCTAATTTCTAGGTTGACACGCAGCATACACGCAGGAGCAGAGCTTCCTGGTTCTACGCAGTGTTCTGGTACTGAAACGGGTGCTGAAGCAAGGCCCCTAGGAGTGTTGAAAAGCTTACTACCTGGACACTAAAGCAGAACAACGATGAAGGCCTCATGGAGCTGCTGCACGCCTCTCGTTTTGCAAGGATAATCAGGGCCTTACTTCGAAGCTTGGGCTCACGTTGACTTTCACTTTAGGTATAGAGCAGAGCAGGGTGAGCTTCCAACAAGGAACTGGAAACCCAAGGTTTCGTAGGAGAAAACTCATTTTCTTCTCAGAACCATGCCGGCAGTGAGGAAAACCCCGGCAACAACAATGCTTTTCAGGTAGCTTCGAGGCCGCATGAACAGAGCTTTCATAATGGGAAAAGAAGCCTTATGCCATCAGTCTCCAATTTCTAGGTTGACACGCAGCATACACGCAGGACCAGAGCTTACTGTCTCTACGCAGTGTTCTGGTACCGAAACGGTTGCTTAAGCAAAGTCCCTAGGAGTCTTGGAAAGCATACTACCGTGAAACTAAAGCAGAACAGCGATGAAGGCCTCATGGAGCTGCTGCACGCCTCCCGTTTTGCCAGGATAATCAGGGCCATACTTCGAGGCTAGTGCTCACGTTGACGTTCACGTTTGGTATAGAGCAGAGCAGGGTGAGATTTCAACTAGGAACTGGAAGCACAAGGTTTCTTTCGAGAAAACTCATTTTCTTCTATGAGCCATGCCGGCTGTAAGTAAAAGCACGGTAACAGTGCTTTTCAGGTAGCTTCGGGGCCGCATCAACGGAGCTTTCATAATGGGAAAACTAGCCTTGTGCCATCATCAGTCTCTAATTTCTAGGTTGACACGCAGCATACACGCAGGAGCAGAGCTTCCTGGTTCTACGCAGTGTTCTGGTACTGAAACGGGTGCTGAAGCAAGGCCCCTAGGAGTGTTGAAAAGCTTACTACCTTGAAACTAAAGCAGAACAACGATGAAGGCCTCATGGAGCTGCTGCACGCCTTTCGTTTTGCAAGGATAATCAGGGCCTTACTTCGAAGCTTGGGCTCACGTTGACTTTCACTTTAGGTATAGAGCAGAGCAGGGTGAGCTTCCAACAAGGAACTGGAAACCCAAGGTTTCTTAGGAGAAAACTCATTTTCTTCTCAGAACCATGACGGCAGTGAGGAAAACCCCGGCAACAACAATGCTTTTCAGGTAGCTTCGAGGCCGCATGAACGGAGCTTTCATAATGGAAAAGAAGCCTTATGCCATCAGTCTCCAATTTCTAGGTTGACACGCAGCATACACGCAGGACCAGAGCTTACTGTCTCTACGCAGTGTTCTGGTACCGAAATGGTTGCTTAAGCAAAGTCCCTAGGAGTCTTGGAAAGCTTACTACCGTGAAACTAAAGCAGAACAGCGATGAAGGCCTCATGGAGCTGCTGCACGCCTCCCGTTTTGCCAGGATAATCAGGGCCTTACTTCGAGGCTAGTGCTCACGTTGACTTTCACGTTTGGTATAGAGCAGAGCAGGGTGAGCTTCCAACTAGGAACTGGAAGCACAAGGTTTCTTTCGAGAAAACTCATTTTCTTCTGTGAACCATGCCGGCTGTAAGTAAAAGCACGGTAACAACAGTGTTTTTCAGGTAGCTTCGGGGCCGCATCAACGGAGCTTTCATAATGGGAAAACTAGGCTTGTGCCATCAGTCTTTAATTTCTAGGTTGACACACAGCATACACGCAGGAGCAGAGCTTCCTGGTTCTACGCAGTCTTCTGGTACTGAAACGGGTGCTGAAGCAAGGCCCCTAGGAGTGTTGAAAAGCTTACTACCTTGACACTAAAGCAGAACAACGATGAAGGCCTCATGGAGCTGCTGCACGCCTCTCGTTTTGCAAGGATAATCAGGGCCTTACTTCGAAGCTTGGGCTCACGTTGACTTTCACTTTAGGTATAGAGCAGAGCAGGGTGAGCTTCCAACAAGGAACTGGAAACCCAAGGTTTCTTAGAAGAAAACTCATTTTCTTCTCAGAATCATGCCGGCAGTGAGGAAAACCCCGGCAACAACAATGCTTTTCAGGTAGCTTCGAGGCCGCATGAACAGAGCTTTCATAATGGAAAAGAAGCCTTATGCCATCAGTCTCCAATTTCTAGGTTGACACGCAGCATACACGCAGGACCAGAGCTTACTGTCTCTACGCAGTGTTCTGGTACCGAAATGGTTGCTTAAGCAAAGTCCCTAGGAGTCTTGGAAAGCTTACTACCGTGAAACTAAAGCAGAACAGCGATGAAGGCCTCATGGAGCTGCTGCACGCCTCCCGTTTTGCCAGGATAATCAGGGCCTTACTTCGAGGCTAGTGCTCACGTTGACTTTCACGTTTGGTATAGAGCAGAGCAGGGTGAGCTTCCAACTAGGAACTGGAAGCACAAGGTTTCTTTCGAGAAAACTCATTTTCTTCTATGAGCCATGCCGGCTGTAAGTAAAAGCACGGTAACAACCGTGCTTTTCAGGTAGCTTCGAGGCCGCATGAATGGAGCTTTCAAAACGGGAAAACAAGCGTTGTGCCATCAGTCTCTAATTTCTAGGTTGACACGCAGCACACACGCAGGAGCAGAGCTTCCTGGTTCTACGCAGTGTTCTGGTACTGAAACGGGTGCTGAAGCAAGGCCCCTAGGAGTGTTGAAAAGCTTACTACCTTGAAACTAAAGCAGAACAACGATGAAGGCCTCATGGAGCTGCTGCACGCCTCTCGTTTTACAAGGGTAATCAGGGCCTACTTCGAAGCTTGGGCTCACGTTGACTTTCACTTTAGGTATAGCGCAGAGCAGGGTGAGCTTCCAACAAGGAACTGGAAACCCAAGGTTTCTTAGGAGAAAACTCATTTTCTTCTCAGAACCATGCCGGCAGTGAAGAAAACCCCGGCAACAACAATGCTTTTCAGGTAGCTTCGCGGCCGCATGAACGGAGCTTTCATAATGGGAAAAGAAGCCTTATGCCATCAGTCTCCAATTTCTAGGTTGACACGCAGCATACACGCAGGACCAGAGCTTACTGTCTCTACGCAGTGTTCTGGTACCGAAACGGTTGCTTAAGCAAAGTCCCTAGGAGTTTTGGAAAGCTTACTACCGTGAAACTAAAGCAGAACAGCGATGAAGGCCTCATGGAGCTGCTGCACGCCTCCCGTTTGCCAGGATAATCAGGGCCTTACTTCGAGGCTAGTGCTCACATTGACTTTCACGTTTGGTATAGAGCAGAGCAGGGTGAGCTTTCAACTAGGAACTGGAAGCACAAGGTTTCTTTCGAGAAAACTCATTTTCTTCTATGAGCCATGCCGGCTGTAAGTAAAAGCACGATAACAGTGCTTTTCAGGTAGCTTCGGGGCCGCATCAACGGAGCTTTCATAATGGGAAAACTAGCCTTGTGCCATCAGTCTCTAATTTCTAGGTTGACACGCAGCATACACGCAGGACCAGAGCTTACAGTCTCTACGCAGTGTTCTGGTACCGAAACGGTTGCTTAAGCAAAGTCCCTAGGAGTCTTGGAAAGCTTACTACCGTGAAACTAAAGCAGAACAGCGATGAAGGCCTCATGGAGTTGCTGCACGCCTCCCGTTTTGCCAGCATAATCAGGGCCTTACTTCGAGGCTAGTGCTCACATTCACTTTCACGTTTGGTATAGAGCAGAGCAGGGTGAGCTTCCAACTAGGAACTGGAAGCACAAGGTTTCTTTCGAGAAAACTCATTTTCTTCTATGTGCCATGCCGGCTGTAAGTAAAAGCACGGTAACAACCGTGCTTTTCAGGTAGCTTCGAGGCCGCATGAATGGAGCTTTCAAAACGGGAAAACAAGCGTTGTGCCATCAGTCTCTAATTTCTAGGTTGACACGCAGCACACACGCAGGAGCAGAGCTTCCTGGTTCTACGCAGTGTTCTGGTACTGAAACGGGTGCTGAAGCAAGGCCCCTAGGAGTGTTGAAAAGCTTACTACCTTGAAACTAAAGCAGAACAACGATGAAGGCCTCATGGAGCTGCTGCACGCCTCTCGTTTTACAAGGGTAATCAGGGCCTACTTCGAAGCTTGGGCTCACGTTGACTTTCACTTTAGGTATAGCGCAGAGCAGGGTGAGCTTCCAACAAGGAACTGGAAACCCAAGGTTTCTTAGGAGAAAACTCATTTTCTTCTCAGAACCATGCCGGCAGTGAAGAAAACCCCGGCAACAACAATGCTTTTCAGGTAGCTTTGAGGCCGCATGAACGGAGCTTTCATAATGGGAAAAGAAGCCTTATGCCATCAGTCTCCAATTTCTAGGTTGACACGCAGCATACACGCAGGACCAGAGCTTACTGTCTCTACGCAGTGTTCTGGTACCGAAACGGTTGCTTAAGCAAAGTCCCTAGGAGTCTTGGAAAGCTTACTACCGTGAAACTAAAGCAGAACAGCGATGAAGGCCTCATGGAGCTGCTGCACGCCTCCCGTTTGCCAGGATAATCAGGGCCTTACTTCGAGGCTAGTGCTCACATTGACTTTCACGTTTGGTATAGAGCAGAGCAGGGTGAGCTTCCAACTAGGAACTGGAAGCACAAGGTTTCTTTCGAGAAAACTCATTTTCTTCTATGAACCATGCCGACTGTAAGTAAAAGCACGGTAACAACAGTGCTTTTCAGGTAGCTTCGGGGCCGGATCAACGGAGCTTTCATAATGGGAAAACTAGCCTTGTGCCATCAGTCTCTAATTTCTAGGTTGACACGCAGCATACACGCAGGAGCAGAGCTTCCTGGTTCTACGCAGTGTTCTGGTACTGAAACGGGTGCTGAAGCAAGGCCCCTAGGAGTGTTGAAAAGCTTACTACATTGAAACTAAAGCAGAACAACGATGAAGGCCTCATGGAGCTGCTGCACGCCTCTTGTTTTGCAAGGATAATCAGGGCCTTACTTCGAAGCTTGGGCTCACGTTGACTTTCACTTTAGGTATAGAGCAGAGCAGGGTGAGCTTCCAACAAGGAACTGGAAACCCAAGGTTTCTTAGGAGAAAACTCATTTTCTTCTCAGAACCATGCCAGCAGTGAGGAAAACCCCGGCAACAACAATGCTTTTCAGGTAGCTTCGAGGCCGCATGAACGGAGCTTTCATAATGGGAAAAGAAGCCTTATGCCATCAGTCTCCAATTTCTAGGTTGACACGCAGCATACACGCAGGACCAGAGCTTACTGTCTCTACGCAGTGTTCTGGTACCGAAACGGTTGCTTAAGCAAAGTCCCTAGGAGTCTTGGAAAGCTTACTACCGTGAAACTAAAGCAGAACAGCGATGAAGGCCTCATGGAGCTGCTGCACGCCTCCCGTTTTGCCAGCATAATCAGGGCCTTACTTCGAGGCTAGTGCTCACATTGACTTTCACGTTTGGTATAGAGCAGAGCAGGGTGAGCTTCCAACTAGGAACTGGAAGCACAAGGTTTCTTTCGAGAAAACTCATTTTCTTCTATGTGCCATGCCGGCTGTAAGTAAAAGCACGGTAACAACAGTGCTTTTCAGGTAGCTTCGAGGCCGCATGAATGGAGCTTTCAAAACGGGAAAACAAGCGTTGTGCCATCAGTCTCTAATTTCTAGGTTGACACGCAGCATACACGCAGGAGCAGAGCTTCCTGGTTCTACGCAGTGTTCTGGTACTGAAACGGGTGCTGAAGCAAGGCCCCTAGGAGTGTTGAAAAGCTTACTACCTTGAAACTAAAGCAGAACAACGTTGAAGGCCTCATGGAGCTGCTGCACGCCTCTCGTTTTACAAGGGTAATCAGGGCCTACTTCGAAGCTTGGGCTCACGTTGACTTTCACTTTAGGTATAGCGCAGAGCAGGGTGAGCTTCCAACAAGGAACTGGAAACCCAAGGTTTCTTAGGAGAAAACTCATTTTCTTCTCAGAACCATGCCGGCAGTGAAGAAAACCCCGGCAACAACAATGCTTTTCAGGTAGCTTCGCGGCCGCATGAACGGAGCTTTCATAATGGGAAAAGAAGCCTTATGCCATCAGTCTCCAATTTCTAGGTTGACACGCAGCATACACGCAGGACCAGAGCTTACTGTCTCTACGCAGTGTTCTGGTACCGAAACGGTTGCTTAAGCAAAGTCCCTAGGATTCTTGGAAAGCTTACTACCGTGAAACTAAAGCAGAACAGCGATGAAGGCCTCATGGAGTTGCTGCACGCCTCCCGTTTTGCCAGCATAATCAGGGCCTTACTTCGAGGCTAGTGCTCACATTGACTTTCACGTTTGGTATAGAGCAGAGCAGGGTGAGCTTCCAACTAGGAACTGGAAGCACAAGGTTTCTTTCGAGAAAACTCATTTTCTTCTATGTCCCATGCCGTCTGTAAGTAAAAGCACGGTAACAACAGTGCTTTTCAGGTAGCTTCGGGGCCGCATCAACGGAGTTTTCATAATGGGAAAACTAGCCTTGTGCCATCAGTCTCTAATTTCTAGGTTGACACGCAGCATACACGCAGGAGCAGAGCTCCTGGTTCTACGCAGTGTTCTGGTACTGAAACGGGTGCTGAAGCAAGGCCCCTAGGAGTGTTGAAAAGCTTACTACCTTGAAACTAAAGCAGAACAATGATGAAGGCCTCATGGAGCTGCTGCACGCCTCTCGTTTTACAAGGGTAATCAGGGCCTACTTCGAAGCTTGGGCTCACGTTGACTTTCACTTTAGGTATAGCGCAGAGCAGGGTGAGCTTCCAACAAGGAACTGGAAACCCAAGGTTTCTTAGGAGAAAACTCATTTTCTTCTCAGAACCATGCCGGCAGTGAAGAAAACCCCGGCAACAACAATGCTTTTCAGGTAGCTTCGCGGCCGCATGAACGGAGCTTTCATAATGGGAAAAGAAGCCTTATGCCATCAGTCTCCAATTTCTAGGTTGACACGCAGCATACACGCAGGACCAGAGCTTACTGTCTCTACGCAGTGTTCTGGTACCGAAACGGTTGCTTAAGCAAAGTCCCTAGGATTCTTGGAAAGCTTACTACCGTGAAACTAAAGCAGAACAGCGATGAAGGCCTCATGGAGCTGCTGCACGCCTCCCGTTTTGCCAGCATAATCAGGGCCTTACTTCGAGGCTAGTGCTCACATTGACTTTCACGTTTGGTATAGAGTAGAGCAGGGTGAGCTTCCAACTAGGAACTGGAAGCACAAGGTTTCTTTCGAGAAAAGTCATTTTCTTCTATGTGCCATGCCGGCTGTAAGTAAAAGCACGGTAACAACAGTGCTTTTCAGGTAGCTTCGAGGCCGCATGAATGGAGCTTTCAAAACGGGAAAAAAAGCGTTGTGCCATCAGTCTCTACTTTTTTGGTTGACACGCAGCATACACGCAGGAGCAGAGCTTCCTGGTTCTACGCAGTGTTCTGGTACTGAAACGGGTGCTGAAGCAAGGCCCCTAGGAGTGTTGAAAAGCTTACTACCTTGAAACTAAAGCAGAACAACGATGAAGGCCTCATGGAGCTGCTGCACGCCTCTCGTTTTGCAAGGATAATCAGGGCCTTACTTCGAAGCTTGGGCTCACGTTGACTTTCACTTTAGGTATAGCGCAGAGCAGGGTGAGCTTCCAACAAGGAACTGGAAACCCAAGGTTTCTTAGGAGAAAACTCATTTTCTTCTCAGAACCATGCCGGCAGTGAGGAAAACCCCGGCAACAACAATGCTTTTCAGGTAGCTTCGAGGCCGCATGAACGGAGCTTTCATAATGGGAAAAGAAGCCTTATGCCATCAGTCTCCAATTTCTAGGTTGACACGCAGCATACACGCAGGACCTGAGCTTACTGTCTCTATGCAGTGTTCTGGTACCGAAACGGTTGCTTAAGCAAAGTCCCTAGGAGTTTTGGAAAGCTTACTACCGTGAAACTAAAGCAGAACAGCGATGAAGGCCTCATGGAGATGCTGCACGCCTCCCGTTTGCCAGGATAATCAGGGCCTTACTTCGAGGCTAGTGCTCACATTGACTTTCACATTTGGTATAGAGCAGAGCAGGGTGAGCTTCCAACTAGGAACTGGAAGCACAAGGTTTCTTAGGAGAAAACTCATTTTCTTCTATGAACCATGCCGACTGTAAGTAAAAGCACGGTAACAACAGTGCTTTTCAGGTAGCTTCGGGGCCGCATCAACGGAGCTTTCATAATGGGAAAACTAGCCTTGTGCCATCAGTCTCTAATTTCTAGGTTGTCACGCAGCATACACGCAGGAGCAGAGCTTCCTGGTTCTACGCAGTGTTCTGGTACTGAAACGGGTGCTGAAGCAAGGCCCCTAGGAGTGTTGAAAAGCTTTCTACCTTGAAACTAAAGCAGAACAACGATGAAGGCCTCATGGAGCTGCTGCACGCCTCTTGTTTTGCAAGGATAATCAGGGCCTTACTTCGAAGCTTGGGCTCACGTTGACTTTCACTTTAGGTATAGAGCAGAGCACGGTGAGCTTCCAACAAGGAACTGGAAACCCAAGGTTTCTTAGGAGAAAACTCATTTTCTTCTCAGAACCATGCCGGCAGTGAGGAAAACCCCGGCAACAACAATGCTTTTCAGGTAGCTTCGAGGCCGCATGAACGGAGCTTTCATAATGGGAAAAGAAGCCTTATGCCATCAGTCTCCAATTTCTAGGTTGACACGCAGCATACACGCAGGACCAGAGCTTACTGTCTCTACGCAGTGTTCTGGTACTGAAACGGTTGCTTAAGCAAAGTCCCTAGGAGTTTTGGAAAGCTTACTACCGTGAAACTAAAGCAGAACAGCGATGAAGGCCTCATGGAGCTGCTGCACGCCTCCCGTTTGCCAGGATAATCAGGGCCTTACTTCGAGGCTAGTGCTCACATTGACTTTCACGTTTGGTATAGAGCAGAGCAGGGTGAGCTTCCAACTAGGAACTGGAAGCACAAGGTTTCTTTCGAGAAAACTCATTTTCTTCTATGAACCATGCCGACTGTAAGTAAAAGCACGGTAACAACAGTGCTTTTCAGGTAGCTTCGGGGCCGCATCAACGGAGCTTTCATAATGGGAAAACTAGCCTTGTGCCATCAGTCTCTAATTTCTAGGTTGACACGCAGCATACACGCAGGAGCAGAGCTTCCTGGTTCTACGCAGTGTTCTGGTACTGAAACGGGTGCTGAAGCAAGGCCCCTAGGAGTGTTGAAAAGCTTACTACCTTGAAACTAAAGCAGAACAACGATGAAGGCCTCATGGAGCTGCTGCACGCCTCTCGTTTTGCAAGGATAATCAGGGCCTTACTTCGAAGCTTGGGCTCACGTTGGCTTTCACTTTAGGTATAGCGCAGAGCAGGGTGAGCTTCCAACAAGGAACTGGAAACCCAAGGTTTCTTAGGAGAAAACTCATTTTCTTCTCAGAACCATGCCGGCAGTGAGGAAAACCCCGGCAACAACAATGCTTTTCAGGTAGCTTCGAGGCCGCATGAACGGAGCTTTCATAATGGGAAAAGAAGCCTTATGCCATCAGTCTCCAATTTCTAGGTTGACACGCAGCATACACGCAGGACCAGAGCTTACTGTCTCTACGCAGTGTTCTGGTACCGAAACGGTTGCTTAAGCAAAGTCCCTAGGAGTCTTGGAAAGCTTACTACCGTGAAACTAAAGCAGAACAGCGATGAAGGCCTCATGGAGCTGCTGCACGCCTCCCGTTTTGCCAGCATAATCAGGGCCTTACTTCGAGGCTAGTGCTCACATTGACTTTCACCTTTGGTATAGAGCAGAGCAGGGTGAGCTTCCAACTAGGAACTGGAAGCACAAGGTTTCTTTCGAGAAAACTCATTTTCTTCTATGTGCCATGCCGGCTGTAAGTAAAAGCACGGTAACAACAGTGCTTTTCAGGTAGCTTCGAGGCCGCATGAATGGAGCTTTCAAAACGGGAAAACAAGCGTTGTGCCATCAGTCTCTAATTTCTAGGTTGACACGCAGCATACACGCAGGAGCAGAGCTTCCTGGTTCTACGCAGTGTTCTGGTACTGAAACGGGTGCTGAAGCAAGGCCCCTAGGAGTGTTGAAAAGCTTACTACCTTGAAACTAAAGCAGAACAACGATGAAGGCCTCATGGAGCTGCTGCACGCCTCTCGTTTTACAAGGGTAATCAGGGCCTACTTCGAAGCTTGGGCTCACGTTGACTTTCACTTTAGGTATAGCGCAGAGCAGGGTGAGCTTCCAACAAGGAACTGGAAACCCAAGGTTTCTTAGGAGAAAACTCATTTTCTTCTCAGAACCATGCCGGCAGTGAAGAAAACCCCGGCAACAACAATGCTTTTCAGGTAGCTTCGAGGCCGCATGAACGGAGCTTTCATAATGGGAAAAGAAGCCTTATGCCATCAGTCTCCAATTTCTAGGTTGACACGCAGCATACACGCAGGACCAGAGCTTACTGTCTCTACGCAGTGTTCTGGTACCGAAACGGTTGCTTAAGCAAAGTCCCTAGGAGTTTTGGAAAGCTTACTACCGTGAAACTAAAGCAGAACAGCGATGAAGGCCTCATGGAGCTGCTGCACGCCTCCCGTTTGCCAGGATAATCAGGGCCTTACTTCGAGGCTAGTGCTCACATTGACTTTCACGTTTGGTATAGAGCAGAGCAGGGTGAGCTTCCAACTAGGAACTGGAAGCACAAGGTTTCTTTCGAGAAAACTCATTTTCTTCTATGAACCATGCCGACTGTAAGTAAAAGCACGGTAACAACAGTGCTTTTCAGGTAGCTTCGGGGCCGCATCAACGGAGCTTTCATAATGGGAAAACTAGCCTTGTGCCATCGTCTCTAATTCCTAGGTTGACACGCAGCATACACGCAGGAGCAGAGCTTCCTGGTTCTACGCAGTGTTCTGGTACTGAAACGGGTGCTGAAGCAAGGCCCCTAGGAGTGTTGAAAAGCTTACTACCTTGAAACTAAAGCAGAACAACGATGAAGGCCTCATGGAGCTGCTGCACGCCTCTCGTTTTGCAAGGATAATCAGGGCCTTACTTCGAAGCTTGGGCTCACGTTGACTTTCACTTTAGGTATAGCGCAGAGCAGGGTGAGCTTCCAACAAGGAACTGGAAACCCAAGGTTTCTTAGGAGAAAACTCATTTTCTTCTCAGAACCATGCCGGCAGTGAGGAAAACCCCGGCAACAACAATGCTTTTCAGGTAGCTTCGAGCCCGCATGAACGGAGCTTTCATAATGGGAATAGAAGCTTTATGCCATCAGTCTCCAATTTCTAGGTTGACACGCAGCATACACGCAGGACCAGAGCTTACTGTCTCTACGCAGTGTTCTGGTACCGAAACGGTTGCTTAAGCAAAGTCCCTAGGAGGCTTGGAAAGCTTACTACCGTGAAACTAAAGCAGAACAGCGATGAAGGCCTCAAGGAGCTGCTGCACGCCTCCCGTTTTGCCAGGATAATCAGGGCCTTACTTCGAGGCTAGTGCTCACATTGACTTTCATGTTTGGTATATTGTAGAGAAGGGTGAGCTTCCAACTAGGAAGTGGAAGCACAAGGTTTCTTTCGAGAAAACTCATTTTCTTCTATGAGCCATGCCAGCTGTAAGTAAAAGCACGGTAACAACAGTGCTTTTCAGGTAGCTTCGGGGCCGCATCAACGCAGCTTTCATAATGGGAAAACTAGCCTTGTGCCATCAGTCTCTAATTTCTAGGTTGACACGCAGCATACACGCAGGAGCAGAGCTTCCTGGTTCTACGCAGTCTTCTGGTACTGAAACGGGTGCTGAAGCAAGGCCCCTAGGAGTGTTGAAAAGCTTACTACCTTGACACTAAAGCAGAACAACGGTGAAGGCCTCATGGAGCCGCTGCACGCCTCTCGTTTTGCAAGGATAATCAGGGCCTTACTTCGAAGCTTGGGCTCACGTTGACTTTCACTTTAGGTATAGAGCAGAGCAGGGTGAGCTTCCAACAAGGAACTGGAAACCCAAGGTTTCTTAGGAGAAAACTCATTTTCTTCTCAGAACCATGCCGGCAGTGAGGAAAACCCCGGCAACAACAATGCTTTTCAGGTAGCTTCGAGGCCGCATGAACGGAGCTTTCATAATGGGAAAAGAAGCCTTATGCCTTCAGTCTCCAATTTCTAGGTTGACACGCAGCATACACGCAGGACCAGAGCTTACTGTCTCTACGCAGTGTTCTGGTACCGAAACGGTTGCTTAAGCAAAGTCCCTAGGATTCTTGGAAAGCTTACTACCGTGAAACTAAAGCAGAACAGCGATGAAGGCCTCATGGAGCTGCTGCACGCCTCCCGTTTTGCCAGGATAATCAGGGCCTTACTTCGAGGCTAGTGCTCACATTGACTTTCACGTTTGGTATAGAGCAGAGCAGGGTGAGCTTCCAACTAGGAACTGGAAGCACAAGGTTTCTTTCGAGAAAACTCATTTTCTTCTATGAGCCATGCCGGCTGTAAGTAAAAGCACGGTAACAACAGTGCTTTTCAGGTAGCTTCGGGGCCGCATCAACGGAGCTTTCATAATGGGAAAACTAGCCTTGTGCCATCAGTCTCTAATTTCTAGGTTGACACGCAGCATACACGCAGGAGCAGAGCTTGCTGGTTCTACGCAGTGTTCTGGTACTGAAACGGGTGCTGAAGCAAGGCCCCTAGGAGTGTTGAAAAGCTTACTACCTTGACACTAAAGCAGAACAACGATGAAGGCCTCATGGAGCTGCTGCACGCCTCTCGTTTTGCAAGGATAATCAGGGCCTTACTTCGAAGCTTGGGCTCACGTTGACTTTCACTTTAGGTATAGAGCAGAGCAGGGTGAGCTTCCAACAAGGAACTGGAAACCCAAGGTTTCTTAGGAGAAAACTCATTTTCTTCTCAGAACCATGCCGGCAGTGAGGAAAACCCCGGCAACAACAATGCTTTTCAGGTAGCTTCGAGGCCGCATGAACGGAGCTTTCATAATGGGAAAAGAAGCCTTATGCCATCAGTCTCCAATTTCTAGGTTGACACGCAGCATACACGCAGGACCAGAGCTTACTGTCTCTACGCAGTGTTCTGGTACCGAAACGGTTGCTTAAGCAAAGTCCCTAGGAGTCTTGGAAAGCTTACTACCGTGAAACTAAAGCAGAACAGCGATGAAGGCCTCATGGAGCTGCTGCACGCCTCCCGTTTTGCCAGGATAATCAGGGCCTTACTTCGAGGCTAGTGCTCACATTGACTTTCACGTTTGGTATAGAGCAGAGCAGGGTGAGCTTCCAACTAGGAACTGGAAGCACAAGGTTTCTTTCGAGAAAACTCATTTTCTTCTATGAGCCATGCCGGCTGTAAGTAAAAGCACGGTAACAACAGTGCTTTTCAGGTAGCTTCGGGGTCGCATCAACGGAGCTTTCATAATGGGAAAACTAACCTTGTGCCATCAGTCTCTAATTTCTAGGTTGACACGCAGCATACACGCAGGAGCAGAGCTTGCTGGTTCTACGCAGTGTTCTGGTACTGAAACGGGTGCTGAAGCAAGGCCCCTAGGAGTGTTGAAAAGCTTACTACCTTGACACTAAAGCAGAACAACGATGAAGGCCTCATGGAGCCGCTGCACGCCTCTCGTTTTGCAAGGATAATCAGGGCCTTACTTCGAAGCTTGGGCTCACGTTGACTTTCACTTTAGGTATAGAGCAGAGCAGGGTGAGCTTCCAACAAGGAACTGGAAACCCAAGGTTTCTTAGGAGAAAACTCATTTTCTTCTCAGAACCATGCCGGCAGTGAGGAAAACCCCGGCAACAACAATGCTTTTCAGGTAGCTTCGAGGCCGCATGAACGGAGCTTTCATAATGGGAAAAGAAGCCTTATGCCATCAGTCTCCAATTTCTAGGTTGACACGCAGCATACACGCAGGACCAGAGCTTACTGTCTCTACGCAGTGTTCTGGTACCGAAACGGTTGCTTAAGCAAAGTCCCTAGGAGTCATGGAAAGCTTACTACCGTGAAACTAAAGCAGAACAGCGATGAAGGCCTCATGGAGCTGCTGCACGCCTCCCGTTTTGCCAGGATAATGTGGGCCTTACTTCGAGGCTAGTGCTCACATTGACTTTCACGTTTGGTATAGAGCAGAGCAGGGTGAGCTTCCAACTAGGAAATGGAAGCACAAGGTTTCTTTCGAGAAAACTCATTTTCTTCTATGAGCCATGCCGGCTGTAAGTAAAAGCACGGTAACAACAGTGCTTTTCAGGTAGCTTCGGGGCCGCATCAACGGAGCTTTCATAATGGGAAAATTAGCCTTGTGCCATCAGTCTCTAATTTCTAGATTGACACGCAGCATACACGCAGGGGCAGGGCTTCCTGGTTCTACGCAGTGTTCTGGTACTGAAACGGGTGCTGAAGCAAGGCCCCTAGGAGTGTTGAAAAGCTTACTACCTTGACACTAAAGCAGAACAACGATGAAGGCCTCATGGAGCCGCTGCACGCCTCTCGTTTTGCAAGGATAATCAGGGCCTTACTTCGAAGCTTGGGCTCACGTTGACTTTCACTTTAGGTATAGAGCAGAGCAGGGTGAGCTTCCAACAAGGAACTGGAAACCCAAGGTTTCTTAGGAGAAAACTCATTTTCTTCTCAGAACCATGCCGGCAGTGAGGAAAACCCCGGCAACAACAATGCTTTTCAGGTAGCTTCGAGGCCGCATGAACGGAGCTTTCATAATGGGAAAAGAAGCCTTATGCCATCAGTCTCCAATTTCTAGGTTGACACGCAGCATACACGCAGGACCAGAGCTTACTGTCTCTACGCAGTGTTCTGGTACCGAAACGGTTGCTTAAGCAAAGTCCCTAGGAGTCTTGGAAAGCTTACTACCGTGAAACTAAAGCAGAACAGCGATGAAGGCCTCATGGAGCTGCTGCACGCCTCCCGTTTTGCCAGGATAATCAGGGCCTTACTTCGAGGCTAGTGCTCACATTGACTTTCACGTTTGGTATAGAGCAGAGCAGGGTGAGCTTCCAACTAGGAACTGGAAGCACAAGGTTTCTTTCGAGAAAAGTCATTTTCTTCTATGTGCCATGCCGGCTGTAAGTAAAAGCACGGTAACAACACTGCTTTTCAGGTAGCTTCGGGGCCGCATCAACAGAGCTTTCATAATGGGAAAACTAGCCTTGTGCCATCAGTCTGTAATTTCTAGGTTGACACGCAGCATACACGCAGGAGCAGAGCTTCCTGGTTCTACGCAGTGTTCTGGTACTGAAACGGGTGCTGAAGCAAGGCCCCTAGGAGTGTTGAAAAGCTTACTACCTTGAAACTAAAGCAGAACAACGATGAAGGCCTCATGGAGCTGCTGCACGCCTCTCGTTTTACAAGGGTAATCAGGGCCTACTTCGAAGCTTGGGCTCACGTTGACTTTCACTTTAGGTATAGCGCAGAGCAGGGTGAGCTTCCAACAAGGAACTGGAAACCCAAGGTTTCTTAGGAGAAAACTCATTTTCTTCTCAGAACCATGCCGGCAGTGAGGAAAACCCCGGCAACAACAATGCTTTTCAGGTAGCTTCGAGGCCGCATGAACGGAGCTTTCATAATGGGAAAAGAAGCCTTATGCCATCAGTCTCCAATTTCTAGGTTGACACGCAGCATACACGCAGGACCAGAGCTTACTGTCTCTACGCAGTGTTCTGGTACCGAAACGGTTGCTTAAGCAAAGTCCCTAGGAGTCTTGGAAAGCTTACTACCGTGAAATAAAGCAGAACAGCGAAGAAGGCCACATGGAGCTGCTGCACGCCTCCCGTTTTGCCAGCATAATCAGGGCCTTACTTCGAGGCTAGTGCTCACATTGACTTTCACGTTTGGTATAGAGTAGAGCAGGGTGAGCTTCCAACTAGGAACTGGAAGCACAAGGTTTCTTTCGAGAAAAGTCATTTTCTTCTATGTGCCATGCCGGCTGTAAGTAAAAGCACGGTAACAACAGTGCTTTTCAGGTAGCTTCGAGGCCGCATGAATGGAGCTTTCAAAACGGGAAAACAAGCGTTGTGCCATCAGTCTCTAATTTCTAGGTTGACACGCAGCATACACGCAGGAGCAGAGCTTCCTGGTTCTACGCAGTGTTCTGGTACTGAAACGGGTGCTGAAGCAAGGCCCCTAGGAGTGTTGAAAAGCTTACTACCTTGAAACTAAAGCAGAACAACGTTGAACGCCTCAAGAGCTGCTGCACGCCTCTCGTTTGGCAAGGATAATCAGGGCCTTACTTCGAAGCTTGGGCTCACGTTGACTTTCACTTTAGGTATAGCGCAGAGCAGGGTGAGCTTCCAACAAGGAACTGGAACCCAAGGTTTCTTAGGAGAAAACTCATTTTCTTCTCAGAACCATGCCGGCAGTGAGGAAAACCCCGGCAACAACAATGCTTTTCAGGTAGCTTCGAGCCCGCATGAACGGAGCTTTCATAATGGGAATAGAAGTTTTATGCCATCAGTCTCCAATTTCTAGGTTGACACGCAGCATACACGCAGGACCAGAGCTTACTGTCTCTACGCAGTGTTCTGGTACCGAAACGGTTGCTTAAGCAAAGTCCCTAGGAGTCTTGGAAAGCTTACTACCGTGAAACTAAAGCAGAACAGCGATGAAGGCCTCATGGAGCTGCTGCACGCCTCCCGTTTTGCCAGCATAATCAGGGCCTTACTTCGAGGCTAGTGCTCACATTGACTTTCACGTTTGGTATAGAGCAGAACAGGGTGAGCTTCCAACTAGGAACTGGAAGCACAAGGTTTCTTTCGAGAAAACTCATTTTCTTCTATGTCCCATGCCGTCTGTAACTAAAAGCACGGTAACAACAGTGCTTTTCAGGTAGCTTCGGGGCCGCATCAACAGAGCTTTCATAATGGGAAAACTAGCCTTGTGCCATCAGTCTGTAATTTCTAGGTTGACACGCAGCATACACGCAGGAGCAGAGCTCCTGGTTCTACGCAGTGTTCTGGTACTGAAACGGGTGCTGAAGCAAGGCCCCTAGGAGTGTTGAAAAGCTTACTACCTTGAAACTAAAGCAGAACAACGATGAAGGCCTCATGGAGCTGCTGCACGCCTCTCGTTTTACAAGGGTAATCAGGGCCTACTTCGAAGCTTGGGCTCACGTTGACTTTCACTTTAGGTATAGCGCAGAGCAGGGTGAGCTTCTAACAAGGAACTGGAAACCCAAGGTTTCTTAGGAGAAAACTCATTTTCTTCTCAGAACCATGCCGGCAGTGAAGAAAACCCCGGCAACAACAATGCTTTTCAGGTAGCTTCGCGGCCGCATGAACGGAGCTTTCATAATGGGAAAAGAAGCCTTATGCCATCAGTCTCCAATTTCTAGGTTGACACGCAGCATACACGCAGGACCAGAGCTTACTGTCTCTACGCAGTGTTCTGGTACCGAAACGGTTGCTTAAGCAAAGTCCCTAGGATTCTTGGAAAGCTTACTACCGTGAAACTAAAGCAGAACAGCGATGAAGGCCTCATGGAGCTGCTGCACGCCTCCCGTTTTGCCAGCATAATCAGGGCCTTACTTCGAGGCTAGTGCTCACATTGACTTTCACGTTTGGTATAGAGTAGAGCAGGGTGAGCTTCCAACTAGGAACTGGAAGCACAATGTTTCTTTCGAGAAAAGTCATTTTCTTCTATGTGCCATGCCGGCTGTAAGTAAAAGCACGGTAACAACAGTGCTTTGCAGGTAGCTTCGAGGCCGCATGAATGTAGCTTTCAAAACGGGAAAAAAAGCGTTGTGCCATCAGTCTCTACTTTCTAGGTTGACACGCAGCATACACGCAGGAGCAGAGCTTCCTGGTTCTACGCAGTGTTCTGGTACTGAAACGGGTGCTGAAGCAAGGCCCCTAGGAGTGTTGAAAAGCTTACTACCTTGAAACTAAAGCAGAACAACGATGAAGGCCTCATGGAGCTGCTGCACGCCTCTCGTTTTGCAAGGATAATCAGGGCCTTACTTCGAAGCTTGGGCTCACGTTGACTTTCACTTTAGGTATAGCGCAGAGCAGGGTGAGCTTCCAACAAGGAACTGGAAACCCAAGGTTTCTTAGGAGAAAACTCATTTTCTTCTCAGAACCATGCCGGCAGTGAGGAAAACCCCGGCAACAACAATGCTTTTCAGGTAGCTTCGAGCCCGCATGAACGGAGCTTTCATAATGGGAATAGAAGCTTTATGCCATCAGTCTCCAATTTCTAGGTTGACACGCAGCATACACGCAGGACCAGAGCTTACTGTCTCTACGCAGTGTTCTGGTACCGAAACGGTTGCTTAAGCAAAGTCCCTAGGAGTCTTGGAAAGCTTACTACCGTGAAACTAAAGCAGAACAGCGATGAAGGCCTCATGGAGCTGCTGCACGCCTCCCGTTTTGCCAGCATAATCAGGGCCTTACTTCGAGGCTAGTGCTCACATTGACTTTCACGTTTGGTATAGAGCAGAGCACGGTGAGCTTCCAACTAGGAACTGGAAGCACAAGGTTTCTTTCGAGAAAACTCATTTTCTTCTATGTGCCATGCCGGCTGTAAGTAAAAGCACGGTAACAACAGTGCTTTTCAGGTAGCTTCGAGGCCGCATGAATGGAGCTTTCAAAACGGGAAAACAAGCGTTGTGCCATCAGTCTCTAATTTCTAGGTTGACACGCAGCATACACGCAGGAGCAGAGCTTCCTGGTTCTACGCAGTGTTCTGGTACTGAAACGGGTGCTGAAGCAAGGCCCCTAGGAGTGTTGAAAAGCTTACTACCTTGAAACTAAAGCAGAACAACGATGAAGGCCTCATGGAGCTGCTGCACGCCTCTCGTTTTACAAGGGTAATCAGGGCCTACTTCGAAGCTTGGGCTCACGTTGACTTTCACTTTAGGTATAGCGCAGAGCAGGGTGAGCTTCCAACAAGGAACTGGAAACCCAAGGTTTCTTAGGAGAAAACTCATTTTCTTCTCAGAACCATGCCGGCAGTGAAGAAAACCCCGGCAACAACAATGCTTTTCAGGTAGCTTCGAGGCCGCATGAACGGAGCTTTCATAATGGGAAAAGAAGCCTTATGCCATCAGTCTCCAATTTCTAGGTTGACACGCAGCATACACGCAGGACCAGAGCTTACTGTCTCTACGCAGTGTTCTGGTACCGAAACGGTTGCTTAAGCAAAGTCCCTAGGAGTTTTGGAAAGCTTACTACCGTGAAACTAAAGCAGAACAGCGATGAAGGCCTCATGGAGCTGCTGCACGCCTGCCGTTTGCCAGGATAATCAGGGCCTTACTTCGAGGCTAGTGCTCACATTGACTTTCACGTTTGGTATAGAGTAGAGCAGGGTGAGCTTCCAACTAGGAACTGGAAGCACAAGGTTTCTTTCGAGAAAACTCATTTTCTTCTATGAACCATGCCGACTGTAAGTAAAAGCACGGTAACAACAGTGCTTTTCAGGTAGCTTCGGGGCCGCATCAACGGAGCTTTCATAATGGGAAAACTAGCCTTGTGCCATCAGTCTCTAATTTCTAGGTTGACACGCAGCATACACGCAGGAGCAGAGCTTCCTGGTTCTACGCAGTGTTCTGGTACTGAAACGGGTGCTGAAGCAAGGCCCCTAGGAGTGTTGAAAAGCTTACTACCTTGAAACTAAAGCAGAACAACGATGAAGGCCTCATGGAGCTGCTGCACGCCTCTCGTTTTGCAAGGATAATCAGGGCCTTACTTCGAAGCTTGGGCTCACGTTGACTTTCACTTTAGGTATAGCGCAGAGCAGGGTGAGCTTCCAACAAGGAACTGGAAACCCAAGGTTTCTTAGGAGAAAACTCATTTTCTTCTCAGAACCATGCCGGCAGTGAGGAAAACCCCGGCAACAACAATGCTTTTCAGGTAGCTTCGAGCCCGCATGAACGGAGCTTTCATAATGGGAATAGAAGCTTTATGCCATCAGTCTCCAATTTCTAGGTTGACACGCAGCATACACGCAGGACCAGAGCTTACTGTCTCTACGCAGTGTTCTGGTACCGAAACGGTTGCTTAAGCAAAGTCCCTAGGAGTCTTGGAAAGCTTACTACCGTGAAACTAAAGCAGAACAGCGATGAAGGCCTCATGGAGCTGCTGCACGCCTCCCGTTTTGCCAGCATAATCAGGGCCTTACTTCGAGGCTAGTGCTCACATTGACTTTCACGTTTGGTATAGAGCAGAGCAGGGTGAGCTTCCAACTAGGAACTGGAAGCACAAGGTTTCTTTCGAGAAAACTCATTTTCTTCTATGTGCCATGCCGGCTGTAAGTAAAAGCACGGTAACAACAGTGCTTTTCAGGTAGCTTCGAGGCCGCATGAATGGAGCTTTCAAAACGGGAAAACAAGCGTTGTGCCATCAGTCTCTAATTTCTAGGTTGACACGCAGCATACACGCAGGAGCAGAGCTTCCTGGTTCTACGCAGTGTTCTGGTACTGAAACGGGTGCTGAAGCAAGGCCCCTAGGAGTGTTGAAAAGCTTACTACCTTGAAACTAAAGCAGAACAACGATGAAGGCCTCATGGAGCTGCTGCACGCCTCTCGTTTTACAAGGGTAATCAGGGCCTACTTCGAAGCTTGGGCTCACGTTGACTTTCACTTTAGGTATAGCGCAGAGCAGGGTGAGCTTCCAACAAGGAACTGGAAACCCAAGGTTTCTTAGGAGAAAACTCATTTTCTTCTCAGAACCATGCCGGCAGTGAAGAAAACCCCGGCAACAACAATGCTTTTCAGGTAGCTTCGAGGCCGCATGAACGGAGCTTTCATAATGGGAAAAGAAGCCTTATGCCATCAGTCTCCAATTTCTAGGTTGACACGCAGCATACACGCAGGACCAGAGCTTACTGTCTCTACGCAGTGTTCTGGTACCGAAACGGTTGCTTAAGCAAAGTCCCTAGGAGTTTTGGAAAGCTTACTACCGTGAAACTAAAGCAGAACAGCGATGAAGGCCTCATGGAGCTGCTGCACGCCTCCCGTTTGCCAGGATAATCAGGGCCTTACTTCGAGGCTAGTGCTCACATTGACTTTCACGTTTGGTATAGAGCAGAGCAGGGTGAGCTTCCAACTAGGAACTGGAAGCACAAGGTTTCTTTCGAGAAAACTCATTTTCTTCTATGAACCATGCCGACTGTAAGTAAAAGCACGGTAACAACAGTGCTTTTCAGGTAGCTTCGGGGCCGCATCAACGGAGCTTTCATAATGGGAAAACTAGCCTTGTGCCATCGTCTCTAATTTCTAGGTTGACACGCAGCATACACGCAGGAGCAGAGCTTCCTGGTTCTACGCAGTGTTCTGGTACTGAAACGGGTGCTGAAGCAAGGCCCCTAGGAGTGTTGAAAAGCTTACTACCTTGAAACTAAAGCAGAACAACGATGAAGGCCTCATGGAGCTGCTGCACGCCTCTCGTTTTGCAAGGATAATCAGGGCCTTACTTCGAAGCTTGGGCTCACGTTGACTTTCACTTTAGGTATAGCGCAGAGCAGGGTGAGCTTCCAACAAGGAACTGGAAACCCAAGGTTTCTTAGGAGAAAACTCATTTTCTTCTCAGAACCATGCCGGCAGTGAGGAAAACCCCGGCAACAACAATGCTTTTCAGGTAGCTTCGAGCCCGCATGAACGGAGCTTTCATAATGGGAATAGAAGCTTTATGCCATCAGTCTCCAATTTCTAGGTTGACACGCAGCATACACGCAGGACCAGAGCTTACTGTCTCTACGCAGTGTTCTGGTACCGAAACGGTTGCTTAAGCAAAGTCCCTAGGAGGCTTGGAAAGCTTACTACCGTGAAACTAAAGCAGAACAGCGATGAAGGCCTCAAGGAGCTGCTGCACGCCTCCCGTTTTGCCAGGATAATCAGGGCCTTACTTCGAGGCTAGTGCTCACATTGACTTTCATGTTTGGTATATTGTAGAGAAGGGTGAGCTTCCAACTAGGAAGTGGAAGCACAAGGTTTCTTTCGAGAAAACTCATTTTCTTCTATGAGCCATGCCAGCTGTAAGTAAAAGCACGGTAACAACAGTGCTTTTCAGGTAGCTTCGGGGCCGCATCAACGCAGCTTTCATAATGGGAAAACTAGCCTTGTGCCATCAGTCTCTAATTTCTAGGTTGACACGCAGCATACACGCAGGAGCAGAGCTTCCTGGTTCTACGCAGTCTTCTGGTACTGAAACGGGTGCTGAAGCAAGGCCCCTAGGAGTGTTGAAAAGCTTACTACCTTGACACTAAAGCAGAACAACGGTGAAGGCCTCATGGAGCCGCTGCACGCCTCTCGTTTTGCAAGGATAATCAGGGCCTTACTTCGAAGCTTGGGCTCACGTTGACTTTCACTTTAGGTATAGAGCAGAGCAGGGTGAGCTTCCAACAAGGAACTGGAAACCCAAGGTTTCTTAGGAGAAAACTCATTTTCTTCTCAGAACCATGCCGGCAGTGAGGAAAACCCCGGCAACAACAATGCTTTTCAGGTAGCTTCGAGGCCGCATGAACGGAGCTTTCATAATGGGAAAAGAAGCCTTATGCCTTCAGTCTCCAATTTCTAGGTTGACACGCAGCATACACGCAGGACCAGAGCTTACTGTCTCTACGCAGTGTTCTGGTACCGAAACGGTTGCTTAAGCAAAGTCCCTAGGATTCTTGGAAAGCTTACTACCGTGAAACTAAAGCAGAACAGCGATGAAGGCCTCATGGAGCTGCTGCACGCCTCCCGTTTTGCCAGGATAATCAGGGCCTTACTTCGAGGCTAGTGCTCACATTGACTTTCACGTTTGGTATAGAGCAGAGCAGGGTGAGCTTCCAACTAGGAACTGGAAGCACAAGGTTTCTTTCGAGAAAACTCATTTTCTTCTATGAGCCATGCCGGCTGTAAGTAAAAGCACGGTAACAACAGTGCTTTTCAGGTAGCTTCGGGGCCGCATCAACGGAGCTTTCATAATGGGAAAACTAGCCTTGTGCCATCAGTCTCTAATTTCTAGGTTGACACGCAGCATACACGCAGGAGCAGAGCTTGCTGGTTCTACGCAGTGTTCTGGTACTGAAACGGGTGCTGAAGCAAGGCCCCTAGGAGTGTTGAAAAGCTTACTACCTTGACACTAAAGCAGAACAACGATGAAGGCCTCATGGAGCTGCTGCACGCCTCTCGTTTTGCAAGGATAATCAGGGCCTTACTTCGAAGCTTGGGCTCACGTTGACTTTCACTTTAGGTATAGAGCAGAGCAGGGTGAGCTTCCAACAAGGAACTGGAAACCCAAGGTTTCTTAGGAGAAAACTCATTTTCTTCTCAGAACCATGCCGGCAGTGAGGAAAACCCCGGCAACAACAATGCTTTTCAGGTAGCTTCGAGGCCGCATGAACGGAGCTTTCATAATGGGAAAAGAAGCCTTATGCCATCAGTCTCCAATTTCTAGGTTGACACGCAGCATACACGCAGGACCAGAGCTTACTGTCTCTACGCAGTGTTCTGGTACCGAAACGGTTGCTTAAGCAAAGTCCCTAGGAGTCTTGGAAAGCTTACTACCGTGAAACTAAAGCAGAACAGCGATGAAGGCCTCATGGAGCTGCTGCACGCCTCCCGTTTTGCCAGGATAATCAGGGCCTTACTTCGAGGCTAGTGCTCACATTGACTTTCACGTTTGGTATAGAGCAGAGCAGGGTGAGCTTCCAACTAGGAACTGGAAGCACAAGGTTTCTTTCGAGAAAACTCATTTTCTTCTATGAGCCATGCCGGCTGTAAGTAAAAGCACGGTAACAACAGTGCTTTTCAGGTAGCTTCGGGGTCGCATCAACGGAGCTTTCATAATGGGAAAACTAACCTTGTGCCATCAGTCTCTAATTTCTAGGTTGACACGCAGCATACACGCAGGAGCAGAGCTTGCTGGTTCTACGCAGTGTTCTGGTACTGAAACGGGTGCTGAAGCAAGGCCCCTAGGAGTGTTGAAAAGCTTACTACCTTGACACTAAAGCAGAACAACGATGAAGGCCTCATGGAGCCGCTGCACGCCTCTCGTTTTGCAAGGATAATCAGGGCCTTACTTCGAAGCTTGGGCTCACGTTGACTTTCACTTTAGGTATAGAGCAGAGCAGGGTGAGCTTCCAACAAGGAACTGGAAACCCAAGGTTTCTTAGGAGAAAACTCATTTTCTTCTCAGAACCATGCCGGCAGTGAGGAAAACCCCGGCAACAACAATGCTTTTCAGGTAGCTTCGAGGCCGCATGAACGGAGCTTTCATAATGGGAAAAGAAGCCTTATGCCATCAGTCTCCAATTTCTAGGTTGACACGCAGCATACACGCAGGACCAGAGCTTACTGTCTCTACGCAGTGTTCTGGTACCGAAACGGTTGCTTAAGCAAAGTCCCTAGGAGTCATGGAAAGCTTACTACCGTGAAACTAAAGCAGAACAGCGATGAAGGCCTCATGGAGCTGCTGCACGCCTCCCGTTTTGCCAGGATAATGTGGGCCTTACTTCGAGGCTAGTGCTCACATTGACTTTCACGTTTGGTATAGAGCAGAGCAGGGTGAGCTTCCAACTAGGAAATGGAAGCACAAGGTTTCTTTCGAGAAAACTCATTTTCTTCTATGAGCCATGCCGGCTGTAAGTAAAAGCACGGTAACAACAGTGCTTTTCAGGTAGCTTCGGGGCCGCATCAACGGAGCTTTCATAATGGGAAAATTAGCCTTGTGCCATCAGTCTCTAATTTCTAGGTTGACACGCAGCATACACGCAGGGGCAGGGCTTCCTGGTTCTACGCAGTGTTCTGGTACTGAAACGGGTGCTGAAGCAAGGCCCCTAGGAGTGTTGAAAAGCTTACTACCTTGACACTAAAGCAGAACAACGATGAAGGCCTCATGGAGCCGCTGCACGCCTCTCGTTTTGCAAGGATAATCAGGGCCTTACTTCGAAGCTTGGGCTCACGTTGACTTTCACTTTAGGTATAGAGCAGAGCAGGGTGAGCTTCCAACAAGGAACTGGAAACCCAAGGTTTCTTAGGAGAAAACTCATTTTCTTCTCAGAACCATGCCGGCAGTGAGGAAAACCCCGGCAACAACAATGCTTTTCAGGTAGCTTCGAGGCCGCATGAACGGAGCTTTCATAATGGGAAAAGAAGCCTTATGCCATCAGTCTCCAATTTCTAGGTTGACACGCAGCATACACGCAGGACCAGAGCTTACTGTCTCTACGCAGTGTTCTGGTACCGAAACGGTTGCTTAAGCAAAGTCCCTAGGAGTCTTGGAAAGCTTACTACCGTGAAACTAAAGCAGAACAGCGATGAAGGCCTCATGGAGCTGCTGCACGCCTCCCGTTTTGCCAGGATAATCAGGGCCTTACTTCGAGGCTAGTGCTCACATTGACTTTCACGTTTGGTATAGAGCAGAGCAGGGTGAGCTTCCAACTAGGAACTGGAAGCACAAGGTTTCTTTCGAGAAAAGTCATTTTCTTCTATGTGCCATGCCGGCTGTAAGTAAAAGCACGGTAACAACACTGCTTTTCAGGTAGCTTCGGGGCCGCATCAACAGAGCTTTCATAATGGGAAAACTAGCCTTGTGCCATCAGTCTGTAATTTCTAGGTTGACACGCAGCATACACGCAGGAGCAGAGCTTCCTGGTTCTACGCAGTGTTCTGGTACTGAAACGGGTGCTGAAGCAAGGCCCCTAGGAGTGTTGAAAAGCTTACTACCTTGAAACTAAAGCAGAACAACGATGAAGGCCTCATGGAGCTGCTGCACGCCTCTCGTTTTACAAGGGTAATCAGGGCCTACTTCGAAGCTTGGGCTCACGTTGACTTTCACTTTAGGTATAGCGCAGAGCAGGGTGAGCTTCCAACAAGGAACTGGAAACCCAAGGTTTCTTAGGAGAAAACTCATTTTCTTCTCAGAACCATGCCGGCAGTGAGGAAAACCCCGGCAACAACAATGCTTTTCAGGTAGCTTCGAGGCCGCATGAACGGAGCTTTCATAATGGGAAAAGAAGCCTTATGCCATCAGTCTCCAATTTCTAGGTTGACACGCAGCATACACGCAGGACCAGAGCTTACTGTCTCTACGCAGTGTTCTGGTACCGAAACGGTTGCTTAAGCAAAGTCCCTAGGAGTCTTGGAAAGCTTACTACCGTGAAATAAAGCAGAACAGCGAAGAAGGCCACATGGAGCTGCTGCACGCCTCCCGTTTTGCCAGCATAATCAGGGCCTTACTTCGAGGCTAGTGCTCACATTGACTTTCACGTTTGGTATAGAGTAGAGCAGGGTGAGCTTCCAACTAGGAACTGGAAGCACAAGGTTTCTTTCGAGAAAAGTCATTTTCTTCTATGTGCCATGCCGGCTGTAAGTAAAAGCACGGTAACAACAGTGCTTTTCAGGTAGCTTCGAGGCCGCATGAATGGAGCTTTCAAAACGGGAAAACAAGCGTTGTGCCATCAGTCTCTAATTTCTAGGTTGACACGCAGCATACACGCAGGAGCAGAGCTTCCTGGTTCTACGCAGTGTTCTGGTACTGAAACGGGTGCTGAAGCAAGGCCCCTAGGAGTGTTGAAAAGCTTACTACCTTGAAACTAAAGCAGAACAACGTTGAACGCCTCAAGAGCTGCTGCACGCCTCTCGTTTGGCAAGGATAATCAGGGCCTTACTTCGAAGCTTGGGCTCACGTTGACTTTCACTTTAGGTATAGCGCAGAGCAGGGTGAGCTTCCAACAAGGAACTGGAACCCAAGGTTTCTTAGGAGAAAACTCATTTTCTTCTCAGAACCATGCCGGCAGTGAGGAAAACCCCGGCAACAACAATGCTTTTCAGGTAGCTTCGAGCCCGCATGAACGGAGCTTTCATAATGGGAATAGAAGTTTTATGCCATCAGTCTCCAATTTCTAGGTTGACACGCAGCATACACGCAGGACCAGAGCTTACTGTCTCTACGCAGTGTTCTGGTACCGAAACGGTTGCTTAAGCAAAGTCCCTAGGAGTCTTGGAAAGCTTACTACCGTGAAACTAAAGCAGAACAGCGATGAAGGCCTCATGGAGCTGCTGCACGCCTCCCGTTTTGCCAGCATAATCAGGGCCTTACTTCGAGGCTAGTGCTCACATTGACTTTCACGTTTGGTATAGAGCAGAACAGGGTGAGCTTCCAACTAGGAACTGGAAGCACAAGGTTTCTTTCGAGAAAACTCATTTTCTTCTATGTCCCATGCCGTCTGTAACTAAAAGCACGGTAACAACAGTGCTTTTCAGGTAGCTTCGGGGCCGCATCAACAGAGCTTTCATAATGGGAAAACTAGCCTTGTGCCATCAGTCTGTAATTTCTAGGTTGACACGCAGCATACACGCAGGAGCAGAGCTCCTGGTTCTACGCAGTGTTCTGGTACTGAAACGGGTGCTGAAGCAAGGCCCCTAGGAGTGTTGAAAAGCTTACTACCTTGAAACTAAAGCAGAACAACGATGAAGGCCTCATGGAGCTGCTGCACGCCTCTCGTTTTACAAGGGTAATCAGGGCCTACTTCGAAGCTTGGGCTCACGTTGACTTTCACTTTAGGTATAGCGCAGAGCAGGGTGAGCTTCTAACAAGGAACTGGAAACCCAAGGTTTCTTAGGAGAAAACTCATTTTCTTCTCAGAACCATGCCGGCAGTGAAGAAAACCCCGGCAACAACAATGCTTTTCAGGTAGCTTCGCGGCCGCATGAACGGAGCTTTCATAATGGGAAAAGAAGCCTTATGCCATCAGTCTCCAATTTCTAGGTTGACACGCAGCATACACGCAGGACCAGAGCTTACTGTCTCTACGCAGTGTTCTGGTACCGAAACGGTTGCTTAAGCAAAGTCCCTAGGATTCTTGGAAAGCTTACTACCGTGAAACTAAAGCAGAACAGCGATGAAGGCCTCATGGAGCTGCTGCACGCCTCCCGTTTTGCCAGCATAATCAGGGCCTTACTTCGAGGCTAGTGCTCACATTGACTTTCACGTTTGGTATAGAGTAGAGCAGGGTGAGCTTCCAACTAGGAACTGGAAGCACAATGTTTCTTTCGAGAAAAGTCATTTTCTTCTATGTGCCATGCCGGCTGTAAGTAAAAGCACGGTAACAACAGTGCTTTGCAGGTAGCTTCGAGGCCGCATGAATGTAGCTTTCAAAACGGGAAAACAAGCGTTGTGCCATCAGTCTCTACTTTCTAGGTTGACACGCAGCATACACGCAGGAGCAGAGCTTCCTGGTTCTACGCAGTGTTCTGGTACTGAAACGGGTGCTGAAGCAAGGCCCCTAGGAGTGTTGAAAAGCTTACTACCTTGAAACTAAAGCAGAACAACGATGAAGGCCTCATGGAGCTGCTGCACGCCTCTCGTTTTGCAAGGATAATCAGGGCCTTACTTCGAAGCTTGGGCTCACGTTGACTTTCACTTTAGGTATAGCGCAGAGCAGGGTGAGCTTCCAACAAGGAACTGGAAACCCAAGGTTTCTTAGGAGAAAACTCATTTTCTTCTCAGAACCATGCCGGCAGTGAGGAAAACCCCGGCAACAACAATGCTTTTCAGGTAGCTTCGAGCCCGCATGAACGGAGCTTTCATAATGGGAATAGAAGCTTTATGCCATCAGTCTCCAATTTCTAGGTTGACACGCAGCATACACGCAGGACCAGAGCTTACTGTCTCTACGCAGTGTTCTGGTACCGAAACGGTTGCTTAAGCAAAGTCCCTAGGAGTCTTGGAAAGCTTACTACCGTGAAACTAAAGCAGAACAGCGATGAAGGCCTCATGGAGCTGCTGCACGCCTCCCGTTTTGCCAGCATAATCAGGGCCTTACTTCGAGGCTAGTGCTCACATTGACTTTCACGTTTGGTATAGAGCAGAGCACGGTGAGCTTCCAACTAGGAACTGGAAGCACAAGGTTTCTTTCGAGAAAACTCATTTTCTTCTATGTGCCATGCCGGCTGTAAGTAAAAGCACGGTAACAACAGTGCTTTTCAGGTAGCTTCGAGGCCGCATGAATGGAGCTTTCAAAACGGGAAAACAAGCGTTGTGCCATCAGTCTCTAATTTCTAGGTTGACACGCAGCATACACGCAGGAGCAGAGCTTCCTGGTTCTACGCAGTGTTCTGGTACTGAAACGGGTGCTGAAGCAAGGCCCCTAGGAGTGTTGAAAAGCTTACTACCTTGAAACTAAAGCAGAACAATGATGAAGGCCTCATGGAGCTGCTGCACGCCTCTCGTTTTACAAGGGTAATCAGGGCCTACTTCGAAGCTTGGGCTCACGTTGACTTTCACTTTAGGTATAGCGCAGAGCAGGGTGAGCTTCCAACAAGGAACTGGAAACCCAAGGTTTCTTAGGAGAAAACTCATTTTCTTCTCAGAACCATGCCGGCAGTGAAGAAAACCCCGGCAACAACAATGCTTTTCAGGTAGCTTCGAGGCCGCATGAACGGAGCTTTCATAATGGGAAAAGAAGCCTTATGCCATCAGTCTCCAATTTCTAGGTTGACACGCAGCATACACGCAGGACCAGAGCTTACTGTCTCTACGCAGTGTTCTGGTACCGAAACGGTTGCTTAAGCAAAGTCCCTAGGAGTTTTGGAAAGCTTACTACCGTGAAACTAAAGCAGAACAGCGATGAAGGCCTCATGGAGCTGCTGCACGCCTGCCGTTTGCCAGGATAATCAGGGCCTTACTTCGAGGCTAGTGCTCACATTGACTTTCACGTTTGGTATAGAGTAGAGCAGGGTGAGCTTCCAACTAGGAACTGGAAGCACAAGGTTTCTTTCGAGAAAACTCATTTTCTTCTATGAACCATGCCGACTGTAAGTAAAAGCACGGTAACAACAGTGCTTTTCAGGTAGCTTCGGGGCCGCATCAACGGAGCTTTCATAATGGGAAAACTAGCCTTGTGCCATCAGTCTCTAATTTCTAGGTTGACACGCAGCATACACGCAGGAGCAGAGCTTCCTGGTTCTACGCAGTGTTCTGGTACTGAAACGGGTGCTGAAGCAAGGCCCCTAGGAGTGTTGAAAAGCTTACTACCTTGAAACTAAAGCAGAACAACGATGAAGGCCTCATGGAGCTGCTGCACGCCTCTCGTTTTGCAAGGATAATCAGGGCCTTACTTCGAAGCTTGGGCTCACGTTGACTTTCACTTTAGGTATAGCGCAGAGCAGGGTGAGCTTCCAACAAGGAACTGGAAACCCAAGGTTTCTTAGGAGAAAACTCATTTTCTTCTCAGAACCATGCCGGCAGTGAGGAAAACCCCGGCAACAACAATGCTTTTCAGGTAGCTTCGAGCCCGCATGAACGGAGCTTTCATAATGGGAATAGAAGCTTTATGCCATCAGTCTCCAATTTCTAGGTTGACACGCAGCATACACGCAGGACCAGAGCTTACTGTCTCTACGCAGTGTTCTGGTACCGAAACGGTTGCTTAAGCAAAGTCCCTAGGAGTCTTGGAAAGCTTACTACCGTGAAACTAAAGCAGAACAGCGATGAAGGCCTCATGGAGCTGCTGCACGCCTCCCGTTTTGCCAGCATAATCAGGGCCTTACTTCGAGGCTAGTGCTCACATTGACTTTCACGTTTGGTATAGAGCAGAGCAGGGTGAGCTTCCAACTAGGAACTGGAAGCACAAGGTTTCTTTCGAGAAAAGTCATTTTCTTCTATGTGCCATGCCGGCTGTAAGTAAAAGCACGGTAACAACAGTGCTTTTCAGGTAGCTTCGAGGCCGCATGAATGGAGCTTTCAAAACGGGAAAACAAGCGTTGTGCCATCAGTCTCTAATTTCTAGGTTGACACGCAGCATACACGCAGGAGCAGAGCTTCCTGGTTCTACGCAGTGTTCTGGTACTGAAACGGGTGCTGAAGCAAGGCCCCTAGGAGTGTTGAAAAGTTTACTACCTTGAAACTAAAGCAGAACAACGATGAAGGCCTCATGGAGCTGCTGCACGCCTCTCGTTTTACAAGGGTAATCAGGGCCTACTTCGAAGCTTGGGCTCACGTTGACTTTCACTTTAGGTATAGCGCAGAGCAGGGTGAGCTTCCAACAAGGAACTGGAAACCCAAGGTTTCTTAGGAGAAAACTCATTTTCTTCTCAGAACCATGCCGGCAGTGAAGAAAACCCCGGCAACAACAATGCTTTTCAGGTAGCTTCGAGGCCGCATGAACGGAGCTTTCATAATGGGAAAAGAAGCCTTATGCCATCAGTCTCCAATTTCTAGGTTGACACGCAGCATACACGCAGGACCAGAGCTTACTGTCTCTACGCAGTGTTCTGGTACCGAAACGGTTGCTTAAGCAAAGTCCCTAGGAGTCTTGGAAAGCTTACTACCGTGAAACTAAAGCAGAACAGCGATGAAGGCCTCATGGAGCTGCTGCACGCCTCCCGTTTTGCCAGGATAACCAGGGCCTTACTTCGAGGCTAGTGCTCACATTGACTTTCACGTTTGGTATAGAGTAGAGAAGGGTGAGCTTCCAACTAGGAACTGGAAGCACAAGGTTTCTTTCGAGAAAAGTCATTTTCTTCTATGAACCATGCCGACTGTAAGTTAAAGCACGGTAACAACAGTGCTTTTCAGGTAGCTTCGGGGCCGCATCAACGGAGCTTTCATAATGGGAAAACTAGCCTTGTGCCATCAGTCTCTAATTTCTAGGTTGACACGCAGCATACACGCAGGAGCAGAGCTTCCTGGTTCTACGCAGTGTTCTGGTACTGAAACGGGTGCTGAAGCAAGGCCCCTAGGAGTGTTGAAAAGCTTACTACCTTGAAACTAAAGCAGAACAACGATGAAGGCCTCATGGAGCTGCTGCACGCCTCTTGTTTTGCAAGGATAATCAGGGCCTTACTTCGAAGCTTGGGCTCACGTTGACTTTCACTTTAGGTATAGAGCAGAGCAGGGTGAGCTTCCAACAAGGAACTGGAAACCCAAGGTTTCTTAGGAGAAAACTCATTTTCTTCTCAGAACCATGCCGGCAGTGACGAAAACCCCGGCAACAACAATGCTTTTCAGGTAGCTTCGAGGCCGCATGAACGGAGCTTTCATAATGGGAATAGAAGCTTTATGCCATCAGTCTCCAATTTCTAGGTTGACACGCAGCATACAGGCAGGACCAGAGCTTACTGTCTCTACGCAGTGTTCTGGTACCGAAACGGTTGCTTAAGCAAAGTCCCTAGGAGTCTTGGAAAGCTTACTACCGTGAAACTAAAGCAGAACAGCGATGAAGGCCTCATGGAGCTGCTGCACGCCTCCCGTTTTGCCAGCATAATCAGGGCCTTACTTCGAGGCTAGTGCTCACATTGACTTTCACGTTTGGTATAGAGTAGAGCAGGGTGAGTTTCCAACTAGGAACTGGAAGCACAAGGTTTCTTTTGAGAAAACTCATTTTCTTCTATGAGCCATGCCGGCTGTAAGTAAAAGCACGGTAACAACAGTGCTTTTCAGGTAGCTTCGAGGCCGCATGAATGGAGCTTTCAAAACGGGAAAACAAGCGTTGTGCCATCAGTCTCTACTTTCTAGGTTGACACGCAGCATACACGCAGGAGCAGAGCTTCCTGGTTCTACGCAGTGTTCTGGTACTGAAACGGGTGCTGAAGCAAGGCCCCTAGGAGTGTTGAAAAGCTTACTACCTTGAAACTAAAGCAGAACAACGATGAAGGCCTCATGGAGCTGCTGCACGCCTCTCGTTTTGCAAGGATAATCAGGGCCTTACTTCGAAGCTTGGGCTCACGTTGACTTTCACTTTAGGTATAGCGCAGAGCAGGGTGAGCTTCCAACAAGGAACTGGAAACCCAAGGTTTCTTAGGAGAAAACTCATTTTCTTCTCAGAACCATGCCGGCAGTGAGGAAAACCCCGGCAACAACAATGCTTTTCAGGTAGCTTCGAGCCCGCATGAACGGAGCTTTCATAATGGGAATAGAAGCTTTATGCCATCAGTCTCCAATTTCTAGGTTGACACGCAGCATACACGCAGGACCAGAGCTTACTGTCTCTACGCAGTGTTCTGGTACCGAAACGGTTGCTTAAGCAAAGTCCCTAGGAGTCTTGGAAAGCTTACTACCGTGAAACTAAAGCAGAACAGCGATGAAGGCCTCATGGAGTTGCTGCACGCCTCCCGTTTTGCCAGCATAATCAGGGCCTTACTTCGAGGCTAGTGCTCACATTGACTTTCACGTTTGGTATAGAGCAGAGCAGGGTGAGCTTCCAACTAGGAACTGGAAGCACAAGGTTTCTTTCGAGAAAACTCATTTTCTTCTATGTGCCATGCCGGCTGTAAGTAAAAGCACGGTAACAACCGTGCTTTTCAGGTAGCTTCGAGGCCGCATGAATGGAGCTTTCAAAACGGGAAAACAAGCGTTGTGCCATCAGTCTCTAATTTCTAGGTTGACACGCAGCATACACGCAGGAGCAGAGCTTCCTGGTTCTACGCAGTCTTCTGGTACTGAAACGGGTGCTGAAGCAAGGCCCCTAGGAGTGTTGAAAAGCTTACTACCTTGAAACTAAAGCAGAACAACGATGAAGGCCTCATGGAGCTGCTGCACGCCTCTCGTTTTACAAGGGTAATCAGGGCCTACTTCGAAGCTTGGGCTCACGTTGACTTTCACTTTAGGTATAGCGCAGAGCAGGGTGAGCTTCCAACAAGGAACTGGAAACCCAAGGTTTCTTAGGAGAAAACTCATTTTCTTCTCAGAACCATGCCGGCAGTGACGAAAACCCCGGCAACAACAATGCTTTTCAGGTAGCTTCGAGGCCGCATGAACGGAGCTTTCATAATGGGAATAGAAGCTTTATGCCATCAGTCTCCAATTTCTAGGTTGACACGCAGCATACAGGCAGGACCAGAGCTTACTGTCTCTACGCAGTGTTCTGGTACCGAAACGGTTGCTTAAGCAAAGTCCCTAGGAGTCTTGGAAAGCTTACTACCGTGAAACTAAAGCAGAACAGCGATGAAGGCCTCATGGAGCTGCTGCACGCCTCCCGTTTTGCCAGCATAATCAGGGCCTTACTTCGAGGCTAGTGCTCACATTGACTTTCACGTTTGGTATAGAGTAGAGCAGGGTGAGTTTCCAACTAGGAACTGGAAGCACAAGGTTTCTTTTGAGAAAACTCATTTTCTTCTATGAGCCATGCCGGCTGTAAGTAAAAGCACGGTAACAACAGTGCTTTTCAGGTAGCTTCGAGGCCGCATGAATGGAGCTTTCAAAACGGGAAAACAAGCGTTGTGCCATCAGTCTCTACTTTCTAGGTTGACACGCAGCATACACGCAGGAGCAGAGCTTCCTGGTTCTACGCAGTGTTCTGGTACTGAAACGGGTGCTGAAGCAAGGCCCCTAGGAGTGTTGAAAAGCTTACTACCTTGAAACTAAAGCAGAACAACGATGAAGGCCTCATGGAGCTGCTGCACGCCTCTCGTTTTGCAAGGATAATCAGGGCCTTACTTCGAAGCTTGGGCTCACGTTGACTTTCACTTTAGGTATAGCGCAGAGCAGGGTGAGCTTCCAACAAGGAACTGGAAACCCAAGGTTTCTTAGGAGAAAACTCATTTTCTTCTCAGAACCATGCCGGCAGTGAGGAAAACCCCGGCAACAACAATGCTTTTCAGGTAGCTTCGAGCCCGCATGAACGGAGCTTTCATAATGGGAATAGAAGCTTTATGCCATCAGTCTCCAATTTCTAGGTTGACACGCAGCATACACGCAGGACCAGAGCTTACTGTCTCTACGCAGTGTTCTGGTACCGAAACGGTTGCTTAAGCAAAGTCCCTAGGAGTCTTGGAAAGCTTACTACCGTGAAACTAAAGCAGAACAGCGATGAAGGCCTCATGGAGTTGCTGCACGCCTCCCGTTTTGCCAGCATAATCAGGGCCTTACTTCGAGGCTAGTGCTCACATTGACTTTCACGTTTGGTATAGAGCAGAGCAGGGTGAGCTTCCAACTAGGAACTGGAAGCACAAGGTTTCTTTCGAGAAAACTCATTTTCTTCTATGTGCCATGCCGGCTGTAAGTAAAAGCACGGTAACAACCGTGCTTTTCAGGTAGCTTCGAGGCCGCATGAATGGAGCTTTCAAAACGGGAAAACAAGCGTTGTGCCATCAGTCTCTAATTTCTAGGTTGACACGCAGCATACACGCAGGAGCAGAGCTTCCTGGTTCTACGCAGTCTTCTGGTACTGAAACGGGTGCTGAAGCAAGGCCCCTAGGAGTGTTGAAAAGCTTACTACCTTGAAACTAAAGCAGAACAACGATGAAGGCCTCATGGAGCTGCTGCACGCCTCTCGTTTTACAAGGGTAATCAGGGCCTACTTCGAAGCTTGGGCTCACGTTGACTTTCACTTTAGGTATAGCGCAGAGCAGGGTGAGCTTCCAACAAGGAACTGGAAACCCAAGGTTTCTTAGGAGAAAACTCATTTTCTTCTCAGAACCATGCCGGCAGTGAAGAAAACCCCGGCAACAACAATGCTTTTCAGGTAGCTTCGAGGCCGCATGAACGGAGCTTTCATAATGGGAAAAGAAGCCTTATGCCATCAGTCTCCAATTTCTAGGTTGACACGCAGCATACACGCAGGACCAGAGCTTACTGTCTCTACGCAGTGTTCTGGTACCGAAACGGTTGCTTAAGCAAAGTCCCTAGGAGTCTTGGAAAGCTTACTACCGTGAAACTAAAGCAGAACAGCGATGAAGGCCTCATGGAGCTGCTGCACGCCTCCCGTTTTGCCAGGATAACCAGGGCCTTACTTCGAGGCTAGTGCTCACATTGACTTTCACGTTTGGTATAGAGTAGAGAAGGGTGAGCTTCCAACTAGGAACTGGAAGCACAAGGTTTCTTTCGAGAAAAGTCATTTTCTTCTATGAACCATGCCGACTGTAAGTTAAAGCACGGTAACAACAGTGCTTTTCAGGTAGCTTCGGGGCCGCATCAACGGAGCTTTCATAATGGGAAAACTAGCCTTGTGCCATCAGTCTCTAATTTCTAGGTTGACACGCAGCATACACGCAGGAGCAGAGCTTCCTGGTTCTACGCAGTGTTCTGGTACTGAAACGGGTGCTGAAGCAAGGCCCCTAGGAGTGTTGAAAAGCTTACTACCTTGAAACTAAAGCAGAACAACGATGAAGGCCTCATGGAGCTGCTGCACGCCTCTTGTTTTGCAAGGATAATCAGGGCCTTACTTCGAAGCTTGGGCTCACGTTGACTTTCACTTTAGGTATAGCGCAGAGCAGGGTGAGCTTCCAACAAGGAACTGGAAACCCAAGGTTTCTTAGGAGAAAACTCATTTTCTTCTCAGAACCATGCCGGCAGTGAGGAAAACCCCGGCAACAACAATGCTTTTCAGGTAGCTTCGAGCCCGCATGAACGGAGCTTTCATAATGGGAATAGAAGCTTTATGCCATCAGTCTCCAATTTCTAGGTTGACACGCAGCATACACGCAGGACCAGAGCTTACTGTCTCTACGCAGTGTTCTGGTACCGAAACGGTTGCTTAAGCAAAGTCCCTAGGAGTCTTGGAAAGCTTACTACCGTGAAACTAAAGCAGAACAGCGATGAAGGCCTCATGGAGTTGCTGCACGCCTCCCGTTTTGCCAGCATAATCAGGGCCTTACTTCGAGGCTAGTGCTCACATTGACTTTCACGTTTGGTATAGAGCAGAGCAGGGTGAGCTTCCAACTAGGAACTGGAAGCACAAGGTTTCTTTCGAGAAAACTCATTTTCTTCTATGTGCCATGCCGGCTGTAAGTAAAAGCACGGTAACAACCGTGCTTTTCAGGTAGCTTCGAGGCCGCATGAATGGAGCTTTCAAAACGGGAAAACAAGCGTTGTGCCATCAGTCTCTAATTTCTAGGTTGACACGCAGCATACACGCAGGAGCAGAGCTTCCTGGTTCTACGCAGTCTTCTGGTACTGAAACGGGTGCTGAAGCAAGGCCCCTAGGAGTGTTGAAAAGCTTACTACCTTGAAACTAAAGCAGAACAACGATGAAGGCCTCATGGAGCTGCTGCACGCCTCTCGTTTTACAAGGGTAATCAGGGCCTACTTCGAAGCTTGGGCTCACGTTGACTTTCACTTTAGGTATAGCGCAGAGCAGGGTGAGCTTCCAACAAGGAACTGGAAACCCAAGGTTTCTTAGGAGAAAACTCATTTTCTTCTCAGAACCATGCCGGCAGTGAAGAAAACCCCGGCAACAACAATGCTTTTCAGGTAGCTTTGAGGCCGCATGAACGGAGCTTTCATAATGGGAAAAGAAGCCTTATGCCATCAGTCTCCAATTTCTAGGTTGACACGCAGCATACACGCAGGACCAGAGCTTACTGTCTCTACGCAGTGTTCTGGTACCGAAACGGTTGCTTAAGCAAAGTCCCTAGGAGTTTTGGAAAGCTTACTACCGTGAAACTAAAGCAGAACAGCGATGAAGGCCTCATGGAGCTGCTGCACGCCTCCCGTTTGCCAGGATAATCAGGGCCTTACTTCGAGGCTAGTGCTCACATTGACTTTCACGTTTGGTATAGAGTAGAGCAGGGTGAGCTTCCAACTAGGAACTGGAAGCACAAGGTTTCTTTCGAGAAAACTCATTTTCTTCTATGAACCATGCCGACTGTAAGTAAAAGCACGGTAACAACAGTGCTTTTCAGGTAGCTTCGGGGCCGCATCAACGGAGCTTTCATAATGGGAAAACTAGCCTTGTGCCATCAGTCTCTAATTTCTAGGTTGACACGCAGCATACACGCAGGAGCAGAGCTTCCTGGTTCTACGCAGTGTTCTGGTACTGAAACGGGTGCTGAAGCAAGGCCCCTAGGAGTGTTGAAAAGCTTACTACCTTGAAACTAAAGCAGAACAACGATGAAGGCCTCATGGAGCTGCTGCACGCCTCTCGTTTTGCAAGGATAATCAGGGCCTTACTTCGAAGCTTGGGCTCACGTTGACTTTCACTTTAGGTATAGCGCAGAGCAGGGTGAGCTTCCAACAAGGAACTGGAAACCCAAGGTTTCTTAGGAGAAAACTCATTTTCTTCTCAGAACCATGCCGGCAGTGAGGAAAACCCCGGCAACAACAATGCTTTTCAGGTAGCTTCGAGGCCGCATGAACGGAGCTTTCATAATGGGAAAAGAAGCCTTATGCCATCAGTCTCCAATTTCTAGGTTGACACGCAGCATACACGCAGGACCAGAGCTTACTGTCTCTACGCAGTGTTCTGGTACCGAAACGGTTGCTTAAGCAAAGTCCCTAGGAGTCTTGGAAAGCTTACTACCGTGAAACTAAAGCAGAACAGCGATGAAGGCCTCATGGAGCTGCTGCACGCCTCCCGTTTTGCCAGCATAATCAGGGCCTTACTTCGAGGCTAGTGCTCACATTGACTTTCACGTTTGGTATAGAGCAGAGCAGGGTGAGCTTCCAACTAGGAACTGGAAGCACAAGGTTTCTTTCGAGAAAACTCATTTTCTTCTATGTGCCATGCCGGCTGTAAGTAAAAGCACGGTAACAACAGTGCTTTTCAGGTAGCTTCGAGGCCGCATGAATGGAGCTTTCAAAACGGGAAAACAAGCGTTGTGCCATCAGTCTCTAATTTCTAGGTTGACACGCAGCATACACGCAGGAGCAGAGCTTCCTGGTTCTACGCAGTGTTCTGGTACTGAAACGGGTGCTGAAGCAAGGCCCCTAGGAGTGTTGAAAAGTTTACTACCTTGAAACTAAAGCAGAACAACGATGAAGGCCTCATGGAGCTGCTGCACGCCTCTCGTTTTACAAGGGTAATCAGGGCCTACTTCGAAGCTTGGGCTCACGTTGACTTTCACTTTAGGTATAGCGCAGAGCAGGGTGAGCTTCCAACAAGGAACTGGAAACCCAAGGTTTCTTAGGAGAAAACTCATTTTCTTCTCAGAACCATGCCGGCAGTGAAGAAAACCCCGGCAACAACAATGCTTTTCAGGTAGCTTCGAGGCCGCATGAACGGAGCTTTCATAATGGGAAAAGAAGCCTTATGCCATCAGTCTCCAATT